>NC_091133.1:38766081-39086081 GCF_040183065.1 Periplaneta americana
TATCTCTATCAAAATGCTTTTTCTTTAACATTTTAAATGTGCTGAGCTCTTGTTTAGAAATTACTTATGCTTTGATAACACAATGAATTTTTATTTTTTGTAACCCACTATTTTTTATGCAAAATAAAATTACTTAATATTCACGTACAACAAAGTTTTATCAAAATATCCTGGAACTACAGTTCAGCAATCAATGTAATACTGTAGATAAGCTGTACAAATGTCATGCTTCTAGCCATTTTAGTTCCTGAGAAAACGGTAGGCCTACATATGTTGTGAATTTTTAACTATAGAGAAAATGAGCAACAAAATAAACATTAGAAAAACTTGTTGTTTATTGACATTTCTGACTTTGAGCCAGAGGCCGATTTAGGGCCTTATACGCGCAGGATGCCCTCTCCAGCCATTGTACATAAATAGCAATATAAATATATTTACACATATGAAACTATTTCTGGCATAAGTGCCAGTGGGTGTGTGAGTGCAGTGACTGATTCCCTTTATTTTGTGTAGGCCTAATTTGTTGATTTGCTATATTTGTAGGGGACTAGTTAGTATTAATATAATATGCATATGGTACATATTAGTAATGGTGAACGGGAAAAGAGTTCGGGGTAAAAATATCACCTGAGAGACAACGTTAATGTATTATTATGGGGAGATTAAGAGGGAAGAAATAATTTGGGAAGAATGAAAAATGCTTGGTTTGCAGTTAAAGACCTGCTCTTGGGCAGAACACTATGTATGTATGCATGCATGCATGCATACGTACAGCTGTCAAAAGAAAAAGTGGCCGCTCTCATGAAGCAAAGTTCCCTTCGGGTATCTTCCCTACAATTCGGAGACAGGCGATGTTACATGTTGTTGGACCACGTTGCCTGATATCTACAGTTATAATTGTATTCTGTGTGTTATCGATAGCATAATGGTAGCGTTCAGGCTTCTTATTCATGAGGTCCTGCGTTCGACTACAACCACGTGCTTTTTATGTTCTTTTTTGTTCTGTTTTTCAGAGAGACAAACTATACATAATGGCTCCTTTCTCTTTTACGATTATTTTATTAATTAACATCAGGTTCATTAATATATTATGCCATGACTTTATCATTATGATCAGGGAACGGATTTATATGGACTAAAAATATATGAAATATGTAAATATATATGTAGTTATTTTTACCAAAATATGGAATTAAATATGGATTTTTACCAAAATATGGAATTAAATATGGACTTAAAATTATAAAAAAATGACTATGTACGTTAAATATTGGTACATTTTAATCAAACTAAACAAAAAATATAATGGACGTACCTTATCTTCCAATGTAGTTTCAACAAAACACAATTTTTATTGTCTGTTACCATAACAATAGGTTGCAAACATTTCTTTCAAGTGCTGAAAAGTGAATCTTCTTCTATTGTCTCTGAGGATAGATTTATACTGACTAAAAGAGCGTTCGACGTCACAAGAAGTAACTGGTACATAATTCAATTTCACAATGTCTGCTGGGGATAAGTCCAAGTTAATCTTCACTGTTGATTCACCACTCATCACAGCAACAACCTTTTGTAGTTCTTCATATCCAGGGTTTTTTGAAAGTACAGTGTCCACCTTAGCTCTTACTGCATCTGCAACTTTACCTCTACCACGATTCAGTTGTTCCACAGTACTATTTATAATTTCAAAACTTTCAGATAGTGAAAGGTGCCTATTTTGGAGACTTTTGAGCGTTTTTATGATGCATGAAAATGTATGCTGAATGTGAGCTAAGTCATTCTTCACACTTATGTCACAGGTAACTGTTTTCGCAGTATCAATTGAGACTGCATCTTCAGAGTCCAATGCAAGGAGAACATTGTTAATAGAGTCTATATGTTCGGCATAATATTCAACTGCTTCTAGCCATGTACCCCATCTAGTTAAAATTGGCTTTGGTGGCAATGGAATTTCAGGGTACATTTCTTTCAACACGTTAACTCTACTGGGAGCTTTGAGAAATACTTTTTTCACTGATGAAATCAACAAATCTACTTTAGGGAAATTGTCTCTGACCACTTCTGCCACACGATGAAATGCATGCGCCACACAAGTAAAATGAGTCAATTTAGGATATACAACAGATAATGCTTGTCCAGCTTTGACCATATAAGGGGCAGCATCGCTAATAAAGAATAACACATTATCGTACATAATACCCTTTGGCCACAGGATACCCATAGCTTCGTTGAACAGTTTAACTATAGTTTTGTTATTGCACTTTTCTAGAACATCACAATGTAAAAGAATTCGTTCAGAATATTGTTCACTTAACAAACCGATAACTACATTACCAACAAGTCTACCTTCTTTGTCGGGAGTCTCATCAATGGAAACCCAAATTGAACTATCTTTAATTTCATCTCTTATCTTCTGTATTGTCTCATCGTAGATGGATGGAGCATACGTCTTCCTAAGTGTTGACTCATCCGGGATTGTATGTTGAGTATATTTTTCAAGGAATTCCCTGAAGACCTTATTCTTTAGTTTGTAGAGAGGAATATCAGCAGAGATGAGAGAACGGCACAGGTCGATGTTAAACTCAGATCTTACATTCGATGTTGTTGGTTGTGTTAAAAACAATTGTCTCTGCTTGGAATTTAGTTGTTTGTTGGCCTGATGTTTACTAGTTGTAATGTGTTGTTGCACCAGGAACTTTTGTGTAGATGATACTGCACACTGACACAAATTACAAAATAATATTTTATTGTCAGTTGATAAACCATCTTCTTTAAATTCTGAAATGTAACTTGTTAGTTTTGATTTTAAATTGACTGAATGACGTACTTTTGGCATATTTACCGTCTTTATAGTATGATTTACAAAACTGAACCTATGTGTACTCTGACTGGCATTTAACTGTTGAGCTGCACAACTGAAGTCTGTTAAAAATTTTAAATTAAATTAATACAGTTTTGTAACTTACTTTCCCATTGTTGATAGGACTGCTAATTTTCAAATAACTCTGATGTTAAAGGGATTACTGAACATGTGTTTAAATCTCTATTGTTGAAATGTATTTTTAAAAGTTAATGGAATTTTGTTTTGTTTTATTGTTAAACCTAATATAATATGGACTGTTTTATATGAAATATGGAAAATATATGGAAATTAACGAAAATATGTACTAAACTCTAAAATATGGAAAAATATGGAAAATAAAAGTAGGATTTTTCAACCCTACACATTGTGAAACATAAAGATAATGCAAAATATAAATTATATTAGCTTTATAAGTAAATATGTATTTACATATAAATCCTTTCCCTGATTATGATATTGTGGCTGCAAATGGAAAGAAAAAAGATTTTATTCTCAATAAAATTATATTTCGTGGCAGAAACAAAACAAGTTTACTGGCGTCGGTCTTAAAACATTCAAACAATTAAGCGTTCAAAAAACAAAACAAAAAGCCACAATTCAATATTTAGTCTATCTTCCTCTTATCTCGATCACCTTGCAGTCGAGTGGGCATGGAATTGACTAGTCTTTGCAAATAGCGACTGTTTTTAGACACGATATTCCAGACATTCTGAACATACCCACATACATAAGTGTTCTGTCCATGGGCAGGTCTTTCATTGCAAACCCAGCAATCTCCTATTTTTCCTATTTTCTGCCTTCCTCTTAGTCTCCGCATATGATGTACATATCCTAATGTCGTCTATTATTCTTTTCAACCAGAGACCCAACCAGTTACTTTTTATCTTTCTAATCAGTTTCAGCATCATTCTTTCTTCACTCACTTTTTCAAACACAATTTTATTTCTTATTCTATCTGTCCACTTCACACGCACCGTTCTTCTCCACATCCACATTTCAAATGCTTCAATTCATTTCTCTTCATTTCGTCGTAATGTCCATGTTCCTTCCCCATACAATGCCACACTCCACACAAAGCACTTCACTAGTCTCTTCCTTAGTTCTTTTTCCAGAGGTCCGCAGAAGATCCTTCTTCTTCTATTAAAAGCTTCCTTTGTTCATGTTTGCAGTTTTTCTTGGGAAGGATAGACCTAAATGCGGTAAAATCCCGTTGCTTTCCGCACACCACTATCTCTTTCGCATCTTATTAAATTCCAGGGGGCCCAAGCGTGGAGATGAGGAGAGTGGATTTGACTAATTGGGCCCTCCGGACTTCACCGAAAGTCACGGCAAGGGTTAAATATTAATTCTATCAGGATGTTTGACCCTATTAGAGATCGGGAAATCTCAATTAGCCTTTGCCCCCCGCATCCTGGACTAGCTTCTACGAATCATCAGAAAATCTTAGAGTGTGATTGGGCCAATTTTTCCGAAAATGTTTCCACACTTTTGCTCTCGTAGGTCAGCGGACGAACGTCGGAATTTAGATGTCAACGTCTCAGGTTCAATTCCTCGTTACTCCTTTTCATTTTATTGTGGTTCAAGATAGTATAATGTAATAATACAAAAAGAAAAACTAATACCAGTATTTTGCAACTGGATTTTTCCAAACCTAATATTAAATTTATGTTATTTATATCGCTAAAGAACGATTACAATATAAATAACTTGAATATTATTTATACAGTATCACTAAAGAACGATAAAACAATATAAATGATAAATATCGGTTTGTTTAATTAATATAAGATATTATGTAATACGTATTTAATTATCTAACTAAAATAACCTATTTTACAATGAAATATGTTTATTTGTGTTATAATAATTACCTACATAAAATACAGATTATTTATATTGCGAAAGAACAATAACAATATAAATAACTTGAATATTATTTTATAATGCTAATGAAGGAAAACAATATAAATGATAACTTGAATATTATTTATATCGCTAAAGAACGATAACAATATAAAAAACGTTAATATTATTCATACCGGAATTTCACAGATTTATTACAGATGTATTTAAGAAATTGTAGAAGAATAGTAATTACTAACAGTGCCCTATTTATTCTTCTTGGAGCCAAATTTGTAACTTTTAAAAGTGTGGTTACTATGTTGAAGTGTATGTGTTGCAACGGATGCTTGATTTGTTATGTATGTGAGTCAGTTATGGGATGCTTGATGTCGTCGCAATGTCGTAATTACAGTTTGATTGTGTTTGTGTGACTATTGTGTATTAATTTATGATGTATGGTACGGAAATCTGCATATTTGTGTTATAGAAGTGTTACGTATGTGTGTTGTTAATGTTTTTGTATGTTTCAAATTGATAACTGATATTTGTTTTGCAATCGCAATGCCTAATTTACGGATTGTTTATGTTTTGTTTACATCGCGTAAGCTAATTTAATTTTCTTTTCCATTTCTCTTTATGCTTATCTTGTTTGTGTACCGTATAAAACTATAGCCCTAACATACATATGTAAAATAGGGCTAACCCCCATTGGAGATACTGTAGCTACAATAGCAATAATTATTATTCATATCGTTATAAAACGATAACAGAATATAAATGATGACTTGAATTTTATTCATATCTCTAAAGAACGATAACAAAATATAAACAACGTGATATCCATCAAGAACGATAACTGGATATAAATAATAATTTGAATATCATTTACATCGCTAAAGAACGATTAAAAAATAAAATGAAAACTTGAAGAAGGCGCGAACCCAGAACCTTTGAATCATTAAACAAGCACTCTACCGCTGGTCTGCGAGGAGCAGATATGGAACACTTTCATAGTTCCGGAACTGCTTGTAAAAGCACATGCATCGTGTAACATCGCCGCGACCCGAAGTGGACTTTGAAAATATTCGCTGTTCACGAGTGCGGCCACATTTTTTTTTTTTGACAGCTGTATATACATACATATTTACGTACATACATATTTTTTGTTGAGATTTTAAAGTTTCCCCTTCCGGTGGCAGAAGCGTCTGAATGGTTATGGAGACTTTTAGAAAAACTTACAGTTTCGAAAATACATAGCACTAAATTTGTTTTGAATTTAGAACAAAATCTTCCAATGAAGTCATACACAGTACCACCAAATTATGAAACAAACAAGCTAAAAAAAACGCGACAACCTTTAATATCAAATGTTTTCGAAGATATGTATATTTTTATCCATAACTGGTATCTAAACTTGTCTTTATTGCACTGTCCTCAGTAACCTAGACAATGACTTTATTCACAGCAATAAATTAAAAGATATTTTCTACGAAAGTGCTTATGTGAAGTGAGCCTTTTCAACACTAGTGCGTGAAATTAACATAATGTGCGTGAAGTAATAACACCAGTGCCGGAAATAAGCAAAGTGTGCTTGAAGTAATAATTTGAGACTACCGAAGAAAAAACATTATATGATGCACATCCGTGAAATTGTATTTTGACATTCGTATATTTGAGAAATTCGGCAGTCCACACCTGGGCAGTAACTGTCAGCGAGTCTGGCCGCGAAACCAGGTGGCCCGGGTTCGAATCCCGGTCGGGGCAAGTTACCTGGTTGAGGTTTTTTCCGGGGTTTTCCCTCAACCCAATACGAGCAAATGCTGGGTAACTTTCGGTGTTGGATCCCGGACTCATTTCACCGGCATTATCACCTTCATATTATTCAGACGCTAAATAACCTGAGATGTTTATACAGCGTCGAAAAATAACCCAAAACAAATTCGGCAGGCCTCGTATCTCAAACCTATACGCCTGTCAAAATACTATGCACTTCACGAACTATGTATCATAAATAACTATTAATTCACAGAAGAGAATTAATTTTTTTAATAGCTCTCTTCATGACAATCAATACATTAGCAACAATAAAATCATAACTTTTTCAAAAACAACACATTCCAAAGAAAAGGTGCAAAATTTAAAATTAAATTTAGATATAAGTGATGGATAAAATAATATATAGCACACGAAAGTAAACAGATTTTATGCGCCCGAGGAAATTGTAGCTCATAAAACCTAATTTTTATTTTACTCTCTTGTACAAATTAGCTTGACACATAAAACGTGTTTTTAATTCAAAGTATTATTTTTTTTTTCAACAAATTATATACTAAATTACTCAGAGAAGTTCAAGTAATTATTAGGAACAAAAAAACTTAAGTTTGACTTTCATTTAATGTGACCTCTGATCTCACCTTGACGATGCTCTATCAACTGCGACAAAATTGGTGAAGATGACTCTTTGTATTACAGTGACATGAGTTCGAAGATTCGCCATGTATTATAATACAGATATTCACCATGTAGTTCGTGAAATCCTCAGAAAAACTAAACCAGGTTATAGTTCAAGCTAGATTCGAATACACGTTTAAGCGTAGCCGCTCGCTACCTTAGACCACACCGGTGATCACATTGGAGATATTTAATCTCTACATACTTACTGGCTTTTAAGGAACCCGGAGGTTCATTGCCGCCCTCACATAAGCCCGCCATTGGTCCCTATCCTGGGCAAGATTAATCCAGTCTCTATCATCATATCCCACCTCCCTCAAATCAGTTTTAATATTATCTTCCCATCTACGTCTCGGCCTTCCCAAAGGTCTTTTTCCCTCCGACCTCTCAACTAACACTCTATAGTCTATATGCATTTATGGATTCGCCCATACGTGCTACATGCCCTGCCCATCTCAAGCGTCTGGATTTAATGTTCCTATTATGTCAGGTGAAGAATAAAATCTGAAGAATTTAGAATTTAATCTCTACATACAATTGAAAAATCAAGATGATTCTCCTCACTACGGGTCTATGATTTTTTTTAGACTTTATTCAAAACGTTTCTAGAAAACCACTATCATTGTTCATATGTAATATGTTTGTAGACTGCTCATGAAGACAAATCACTGAATGTTCTATCAACTTTTACAAAAGTGGGGGAAAAAAAATCAATTTTCGGTTTGTTGTATGAAAATATTCGTTGGACAGTTAGTAAATTGATAGTACAAGGTTTTTCGCCTATACTTTTTCTCTGAGGTCCAGGAGCGATTTTTATATATGCCTGCTGCATACGTGAGTACTATATCTCTTTTCACAAATTTTTTATGTTCAAAATGCTCCATGCGGACGCAGTTTTAAAGAAATTCAATGATAATATTTGTAACTGTCCATGTTTATTATCTGAGATCTAACGCTGAAGAATTTTAATTATCTTGAAAATTAGGTGGTAAATATTATTATGTAAATCAAAACTGTGAATAAATAAATGTCTGATTTTAAAAATTTGTTGCACCTAAACTAGTCTAGATAGCTATAATGAATTTGTTAACGTTAAATTTTATTGTCCGTGAATAAGGTCCATATGAAAAAATATGAAGTTGTTGTACTTGAATGTAATGCGCATGGAACATTCTCATTATATCAACAATTTGTAAGGAAAGGCGTTGAACTCTTCGCGGAACACCCCTTCTAATCGCTGGATAACTCATCATAAAGGCCTAACATGCAGCGAATAGCGTGACGCTTTGAAGATGACTGGTAACGTAGCAGCAGTTCGTGCCATACCTGCAAGGACCATGGACAACAACCGCAATGACGGCAGCGAGATAGAAACTCTCCCACACGTCCTCGGTTCTTGCCCGCATGGCGAGGCTTTGTGCAATACCAGACACCACAAAGTAAGAAGCGCCATTGCTCAAGCACTAAGTAATACTGGTTAGTGTTTTTCGAAGAGGTCCATGGTCTATCAACCACAGGCAGTACTCGTAGGATAGATATAATCGATTTCCAAGACCATCGGAGAGGTTTTATAATTGACCCTATAGTTCGTTTCGAGACTTGCAAGAGCCAACCGCAAGATGTCCATAAGGATAAATAATTCATCTATGAACCAACAATCTCGTATTATCAAGAGAAATAACAATTACAACAGATAGAAGTAATAGGCTTGATGGCCGAAGCAAGAGCATCCATGCCGAAGCAGTTTGTTGATTTTTGCAAGGCTTTTCATTAGCCATCATCTATAATTACCAATGTTTCTTTACTTGCGTTGAAACGTTCATTGCATTGCTAAGAAATCACCTAAGATAAGACATTGCACTGTAATTTATTTCTTTCTCTTTCTTGTATTGGTTTTATATTCATAACAAATTATCCATGTAATATGTACTATTCAGAATTTTGTTTTATAAATGGTATACTTTATTTCCTAAGCAATCCCTGTTTAGGGAAAGTTTTTGATAATAATAAATAAAACAGAACTTCGAAACAAGTTGTCCAATAGAGCTGAAGATTCGCACATACCTTATTCTTAGCGCATCTAAGTAGCAGTTAAAAAATTAAATAAATGGAATGAAACTTGTAAAAATTTCAAAACTCAGTCCTAGTGTCCTTGAAATTACACAGAATATTCTCCAGTATCAGATCGAGACGAAATATCCGATATGGACGCGGGTCATAGCGCGGAAGAATACAAATACCATGAAGTAGTAAATGAACTCATAAGCTGCTTCAGTATTCCTTTATACACGAAAATCCATTTCCATCTTCAGTTTTTCTTCATGTACACAGCTTAAGAAGATACGAATTAATTTCATCTAGAGACTTCTTCAATGAGAAAGGAGCCAACTCGCCGAATGCATAAGGAATTTTAATGTGCTGGGAGCTATGTCTTTTTCTGTGTACAAGGCTCTGAACTAGAGCTGCCTTCCCATTAGAGGGCTCCTGGCTCTGTCGCTAACGATGTCCCAGCAACGGATCACGGCATTTTGTTATAAGTACCGGCCAGCTTCTAAAATGCAGGACGGAGTGTTCCAGCTAATAACAGTGGAAACTTTTTCAAACTGTTTGAAGTTTTGTGTAGCAGAAAATTGGTAGAAATTAATGAGCTTTACGGAAGAGACTTGTGCTACACAAACCTTTCACAAAGAACATTTAATAATATCTATGTTTCTCTTTTCTGTGGAAACTCTTTACGGCTAAACCCAAGCACTAAATTTGGTTTTCATTTAATTAAATTGACATGTTTTAAAACATATTAAAGAAATTATGATTGTTTGTCCATCGATTTAATTTCTTTCCAAATTTACACAGACGACATAAAGTTAGTAAGATTATAGATATGTGAGAAGTTTTAAGAGTGAATGTATACAATAACAATTATAACAAGATGTACCTAATGAAAATAAAAAGTCCATGTCTATGGAGTATAATCGCATTAGCAAATAATTTACTAATTTTGTTAATAAGTTTCTTTCAAGACTTATAGAGGCTTCTATAAATGCATATAGGCTAATTATAATTGAATTCTCATGTTACTATCCGGCAAAGCCCAGTGGAATTGTGATGAAACTTGAACTTCGTTGTTGACATGGCTCTATAGCATAAAAAGTGTACATTTTACTAGTCAGCGATGTATGCAATAGAGGGGGGAAAGGAAATGGCCATTCTACTCCATTATCTCCTGCCTTAGTTGCCTCGTGAGTGATGCCCTATTCGTGTCGTGTCGGAAAGTTGACTAGACAACTTCTCCACTAACCCTTTAATTCATACATATTTTGAATGGAATGACGAAGGAGTAATTTGAGGATGTGGTGTAGTTCGACGGTAATAGGCTTAGTAGAAAATATAGCGAGTTTAAGTAATGAATGTAGCCGCGTTATTTTAGGAAATACAAGTTGAACCATTCTACTTCTGCAAAAATTGCAAGATAGTAGATTTCTATCCTATTAATGCTTCTTTAGTCATAATTTTTTATTATGCCTTACTATTCGTAGACAATATATTTTAGTGTTCACTTTGTAAAATTTATGGCTTCAAAACCGAACAGAGCACGAGCTTGTCGACAGCTCATCGATCATTTAAAAAGTGTTTATCTTTTCCAGATTTTCAGTTAAGCATTTTCACCTAGAATACATATTTCAAATCGGTCCCATATATAGTGCTAAAACGGGGTTGGATTGTTACAAATTAGTAGTAATTTATAGCAGCTATAACACAGCAAGTATTCTGCGGATAATATCAGTTATATACAGTTTGAAAGTAGAAGATTGAAAGTTATAAGTACTTAGAATGCAGCGCGCGCGTGACGTGTGGAGCGCGAGGGAGAGGGTGTAAAATAAGACAGAATATTGCTGTTTGTCAAACTGCAGCGGAATTCCGCTACTCATAGCCGATTTTGGCCTTGGGGAGACTTAGCGGCGATAACTTCCTAAAATGTAGCTAAATTAAAAAAAAAAAAATTCTGAACATCATTTTTTATATTTTCTCAGAAATCTGTACATTTTCCAAAAATAGTAGTCCTTTGTAGTTTCGCTGAAGGAAATTATTTGAGCAATTGTAGTTTTTATTTTATAAACATAAAGAATGTTTTGCGTAACTCCTACAGTATGTTCTCTAAGAGATGACTGAAATACTTCTTGACGTCACCAGTAGAAATTGTAATACCAATAGGCCTACTTGTACAATAATTTCACATGCAACTAATAGAAATATTTTATTATTGTGAAGTACAAATACAGTTAGTACGGAAATCACAGTACTGTGCTCACTTTATAATCAAAGAATTGAGTACTAAATATACCTATACATATTCACTCATGTTCTGCCCAAAAGCAGGTCTCTCACTACAAATCCAGCATTCTCCAAGCTTTCATATTTTCTGCCTTTCTCTTAGTCTACGCATATGATCCATATATCTTAATTTCGTCTATTATTTGGTATCTTCTATTACCCCGAACTCTTCTCCCGTTCACCGTTCCTTCCAGTGAATCCTTCAGTAGGCAGTTTCTTCTTAGACAGTGATTCTTTTAGATGAGTTTCAGCATTATTCTTTCTTCACCTACTCTTTCTAACACAGCTTCGTTTCTTATTCTGTCTATTCATTTCACACGCTCCATTCTTCTCCATATCCACATATCAAGTGCTTCTAGTCGCTTCTCTTCACTTCATCGCAACGTCCATTTTTCTGTCCCATACAAGGCACTAGTCTCTTCCTTAGTTCTTTTTCCAGAGGTTCGCAGAAGATGCTCCTTTATCTATTAAAAGCTTCTTTTGCCATTGCTACTCTCCTTTTGACTTCCTGGCAGTAGCTCATGTTACTGCTTATAGTACACTCCGAGTATTTGAAGCTGTTCACTTGCCGTACTGCCTCATTTAGAATTCACAACTTTACCTTCTTTATTTCTCTTCCTATGGCCATGGTCTTTATCTTATTTGCATTTATCTCCGTTCCATACTGCTCACAGCTGTCATTTAGCTTCAGTAGCATATCCCTTAGTATCAGCTCCTCTTCTGCTAACAACGCGATATCATCAGCAAATCTTATGCACTTTATTTTTCTTCCTTCTACTATCACTTCTCCCATGTTCTAAAAACAGTTCTTCACTAAATCCTCCAAGTAGATTTTGAACAGGGTAGGTGATAAAGGGCATTCTTGATGTACTCCTGTCCCTAGTTTGCTTCCTTCTGACATTTCTTCTCTTATCCTGACTTTCAACCGTTGTTTCATGTAAAGGTTACTGACCAGCCTCTACTATTTCCAATAAACATCAATAATTTTCTTTAAGATCCTCATCAGTTTATTCCAATCCATTCTGTCAAATGCCTTTTCTAGGTCAGCAAATACTATATGAACTTCTTTAGTCTTCTCTAGGTATCATTCGCCGATTGTTCGTAGCAGTTCAATTGCATCTCTCCTACCTTTCTCCTTAGTGAAGCCAAACTGCTGTTCTTCTGTTCTTCCGTCTTATAATATAAACGTCGATTCAGTATTCGTAAGAGAATCTTCGTCGAGTGTGATATCAGGCTGATAGTCCTGAACTCCTTACATTTATTAGCATTATTTTTCTTCGGTATTGGAAGCAACATTGTCTTCATAAAATCTTCAGGCCAGTCACCTTTCTTATATATTTCGTTATATAATGACAGAATTTCCTTATTGTCTTCACTCAAATATTTCATTAATTCAATTGGAATTCCATCAACTTTTGTTACTTTCCCATTCTTCATTTCCCTAAGCGCTAGTTCAACTTCTTCCCTTAATATTTCGTCTTCTGATACGGCTGATTCTTTATTCTATAGTTAAGTCATCTGGACGATTCTCAAATAACTCTTCTTCATATTTCGTATATCTTTATTCCTTATTTGTCTGTTATTTCATTTCCAATTTCGTCCTCTATCAATCACAAGGATTTGCAGTTCTCATATTTCCTGAAGTCCAAACGTTTTACTTCACGGTACATTAAATATATCTTCCTTTTATATGTAGATTCTCTATTTTTTTACATTTCTCTTTCAACCACTTTTCCTTCGCCTTATCAGTTTCTCTTCTTAGTTCGTTGTTAATTTTCCTGTAGTTTCTTGTATCTTCTTTTGTGTTGATGTTTTTCCATTTTCATGTGTGTGCGAATGTGTATGTGTAGTCAGTGTAAATGTTTCCTTTTCACTTGACTGCAATGTACCAGTTTGACATCTGTTTCAGTATTTATTACCCGATTAAATTATCATTATTATTATTATTATTATTATTATTATTATTGTTTTATCCGATTGCTTGGGAATTGAATGAATTATTGTTTGTCAAACATGACTCCCTTCACTACATCGAACTGAAGTTTAATTCAGGAAACAAGAATAAATAAGAGCTCACAATAAATGTCTTTTTAAAATAATTTTCAACTATGTTTTAGAAGATCATTCATAACTTATGTTACTGCTTACAAGATGCGTATTTATAAAAGTTTAAGCAATACAACTATATCAGTAAATTAAAAACAAAATAAATAATTTTGGTAATCCAGATATTTGATTTCCCACAACATAAACTGTAAATAACTGTAGCAGAAGACACAGCATTTCCTATTTATAAAATCACATAACACATTCCTAATTCCTCCATATTTATGTAGTGCGCATAACCGTATTGGAATGTAGCGGAATTTTGGCGGTTTCTTAGCTAATTTTATTTTCCAATAGTTGGGCACACTGCAGAATTGTTTTCAGTTTGTGAACTTGAGGAAACCGTAACGCACGAACTACGCATCGGAGCTACACACGTGTGGTGTCTATGGCTGAGCAATAATAGTGTATTTGTTGCCTAGTTGGCCTAATCGTAATGTTTGTTTATCCACGCCATCTCACTGGCGATTTCAACCTTGACATCACGAACAACAATGTTATCGATGAATATCTAAGCAAACTTTAGCTGCGTTCAGCGGCAACTGTCTAAACTATGCAACTTTTTTTTAAATTCATTATTTAATTAGGCCTATACGGAATACAGAAATAGAAATAAAATAATACAATCAATATAAAAAGAGGATACAGTAATATTAACAAAATCTGAGGACAGAATGAGCAGCGCTCGTGTTCGGTCGAAATTCAGATATATTATTAATATAAGAGGAATATAGAAAATAAAATAAAATAGGAACTAAAATTAAAATTATAGCTACAATAAAATTATATAGTATAATATATTAATATAAGAGGAATATAGAAAATAAAATAAAATAGGAACTAAAATTAAAATTATAGCTACAATGAAATTATACAATATAATATTAACATAGAGAAGAATAATATCGTACGTGAATAAAGTACGACAATTTCTGGAAAAAAATATATATTCCGGAATTATAGAACACAAATATAATATAGACTGATTAATTCATACACATAGGCTATAATTGTATTTAATCAAATTGTAAATATTAACGTGTTTCTAATTTTCTTCTTATATGTTAGTGGGTTGCACATTAGAAGTTCTGGATGAAATTTAACTAAAGAATTATACAACCGAGGGCCAAAATTAATGCTATGCTTTAGACCAGCACATGTGAAACATTTAGGTTCTACTAATGTTGAATTATTATTTCGTCTTGTGTCATGATTATGCGCCTGTAATATAAACTTATTATGATTTTCATGATAAAATTTTAACAGAGTATATTTATAAATTTGTTCAATATTAAATAGGCCTACATTAAATTCAGAATAAATTAATTGAGTGGGATAATCAAAACGTTTCTTCAAACAAATTTTAATTATTCGTTTTTGTAGTAAATTTAACAGACTAAGATTCATTATTTTGCTTCTTACTCCTAACATTATGTAAGAAATCTCAGCGTTGTTTGTTTGCCCTTTGTATCATACTATTTATATCATATGCCTGTACTAAACAAAATCATATGTGACTTTCTAATTATAGCAACAAATAAATGCAGTCACTGAATTCAACCGTTGTTTCATATTTTCTCTACCCCTACGTTCTACATTCAAACACATGTCTGCCTCCGCGACGTAGGCTACGCCGATTTTTTACTCTATTGTCCCATACTGTGTTTTAGTTTTACATTTTGATATAATACATAAGCTTATTAATCATTGTATTAAATTTTACGTAATGCATAATTAATGATAACTTATTATTCGTTATTGTAGTTCGAAGAATTTTCACTGAATATTTCAATATGTAATTTGTGGCCCGGGCTTAATAGAACACCTCTGACGTGACATTTCGGAGCACACACTGTGTTGCGCGGAGAGAGTGTCGCGATAGATATTAACCCAAGAAAGAGAAGGCTGTCATCCTTAACATCGTCACTTTAATTAAACTAGGACGTCAATATACTTCGCAGTACCGCAAGAGATTACTCCTTCCACTTTCTTCCTCGTCACAGCGGGATCTACAGCCAATCAGAACAAGTAAGTCAGATGCTTGTGACCAATGAGAATTCCAAGAAATTTCTAATGCCTTACAATCCCAAGAGTTGGCGCTCTGCAGGTACAGGCCTATGTGCTGTATACTGTGACTGCAAGCTTTGCTTTCCTATATATGGTTTTCAATAATCTGAAAATATAGTGACAATTGCACGGCAAACAAGAAAGAATTCCGAAATTGTGTGAGGTACAGCAGAATTTCAATAATCGTCGTTATTGATTTCTAGCAAATGTGACGATTGCTTAAACCGATGGGTTATCAACCTTCTACAGGGACATCATTTTATTTTTACTTTAATTTTTATTGTACCTGCGTTTCTGAATGTACTTGACTCCCACCCCTTTCACTAATGTCCTTGCTAACGTCAGCCACACAAACTTGCGCCCGCTGTTGCTAGCAGTGAAATAAACAGTAGAGAGTACAGCGTGTTTCAGAAATATGTTGCATTTTCTATAGAAGAAAGTGCTTATATTATTGAAGTTTATTTTCACACAGGTATCTGTGTGGACTGAGTACAAGTGAAGATTAGAGTTACCGAAAGTACGGCACCCTATAATGTGGTACGCTACTTAACAGCATTATTTAAACAAGAGTTTTGTTTTACTGTTTGTAGGTATGAAGGACGATGATGGAAACTGGAATTACAATATAACCGAATGTGAACAGTTTTTTTTCCACAATTTCCTGATTATATTACGGAATATTTTCGTAGAAATGTCATTAATCTGGTAGATAAATTTAGAGCAACAGAGTATACAGAAAGAAAGAAAAGTGTAATATGGCCAACAAAGGTGACAGAAGATGTTGTAGAAGATGCTAGAGAAAAGATGCAGCGAGGTCCTAATAAGTCGGTCAAGAAGTTAGCTGTAGAATTTGGGGTTTCTTACGGAAGTGCTCACAAAATTCTCAAGAATAAATTAGGTTAGTAATATGCTGAATAAAGTAGACATTACATAATGAATATAACCGCCTGAAGAGATGAGTTTGTGAAAAAAAATGTTACTAGTCTACTGTTTTTTGATAAAATACTGTAAAAGTAATGATCAAACTGAAAATCGTAATACTTGTACTTCCCTGTAACATAAATGGATACACTACTTTTCTCCCCTCCTATAGCTAGTAAAATGATTTGTTTACATATTGCACTAGTAACACCAAACTCCTGTAATGGAAGGGGGGTAACAGTGTTTCCGAGTATAGCCAGGTTAATGTTAAAAATGTTGGTAAAAATAAAGTGATGTCCCTGTACATAGAAGGAAAAAAAATCATACTCTGAGAAAGAAGAAACAAAGATTTCGGACTATCTGTTAGCACTTATATTGTTAAAAGTCCCCTAAACTAACTGAGTGGTTTAGACTTTCGGTCTGTCAGGCAGACCGTTCGGGTTCGAGTCTCTATTACGTTTGCAATTTTTCATTTTCCATCCAGAAAATAAAAGCCATTGCTCATTATTTTTCGCCTATTCAAAGAATTTGGAATATTTAAATTGCACTTTTTAAAGCAAATAGATATATTTTATCAAAACGACATGAATTTAGAATTAAATAATATATAATTTATTGAAAGAAATGAAATTTGGATATCCACAACTGAAAACGAGTGAATATTTAAATATGTATGTTTCAACTTCTGTTCATTTAGAAATGTCTGTACCGTCTCCATGTGGTACCGTCTCCGATGCCAGATTACAGAAATTAATTATAAATAAGCCTACTTGTTTTACACGTGACCGTTGTAAATGGACACAGACTATGTATGTACACATCTATACATAAATACATAAATAAATGGTGGAAATTACAATAATACAATAAACCAAAATAAAAACAAAATTATTTACACTGGATACTTGCTTTACGAGTCTCTATACATTACAACATGTTACTGTAAACATTTTAATTGTTTCAAAAGAAAAATTTGTACTTCCTTCTGATAAAACACGTTTTCTTCTTTCCTAATGAAGTGCTCGCTACCAACTTCTCCTATTGGAACACTCATTTCCAACCGTCTAGCTTTGTTTTGACATGGTTCACTGAACAGCAGCAGACCTGATGTGTGTACGCTGCGCTACACTCCGTACATACCGTACCTACTAGAGATGAACAAAACTAACTGCCGCTCTCGCTCGCTGTGTTCGTTGCATTTGTCTTTGAATCTCCACTGAACAGCAGCAGATCTGATCTGTGTACTCTGCGCTACACTCCGTACATACCTACTAGAGATGGAGAGAACTAACTGCCGCTCTCGCTTGCTGTGTTTGTTGCATTTGTCTTTCGAGTCTCGTCTCGTCATTCTCGTGCGCTTCGAGTCTCGCTCATCATTGTCGTGCGCTTCGAGTCTCGCTCATCATTCTCGAAATAGCATTTGGTCGGCGTGGAAAGATTTCGTAACTTTGAATAACATACATCATTGAAATAAATAACATTATAAATGTTTAAATGAGACAAAAAGACAGAACAGAACAGTATCTTAATTATCAAAATGTTCTGGTTGTATTATATGATATTATCTTTGGTTACATAAATACAAAAAAAAAATTCTCAGATAAATTTGCATTTCTAAGAAACATAAAACGTAACGATAATATCTTTTTACTTGAAATTGCACACTTGAACTCAAATATATGAAAAGAAAATTCCTAGCCTTTTAATAAGGCCCTAGTAGTTAAATAAAGACCGAGGAACGGATTATTATTATACACTGAAAGGTAGAGATTATGTTTCAAATAGGTTACTTGATTGTTTATACATATATAACAGTTGCAGAATTAGATAAAAGTTCAGTCAGGTATAAACAACTGTGGCGATTCAAGACTGCTTGACTTCGGGAGTGATCAATCTCGACGTCTCGAAACACTCACAAGCAATCTTTACGTCAACTACGCGACGTATACATTTTCGTGCGGGTTTTCGGTTTTGCGGGCGCTGTTAGTCTTGCTTTTTCGATCGTTGTTCATCTCTAATATCTACATTGTTGCGCGTTGCTCGGAGGCTTTGAGTAACCAAACACGGGTCTCTAGTTATGACAGAGGACTACTTTGAGTATGACAGCTCTACTGTAATTAGAATTAACACCCTGCTACATTTAATTTGAGATCATTTAGGTTTGTTTAGAACATAATATAGAAAGTCTGTAGCCATTTTATTCCCGAAGTTTACAACACCTCACACAATTCTTATCTTTAATTATCAAGCTGTATTCCGCAGAATAAAGCAGAGAATTAAAGAGAAGCTTAAAGGCCTGCTTTATGCTGTGGGTCATTTAATTACAGACGACAACGAGCAAGAGCCTCGACGACTTCTGCTCTTTGATTGCGGTCAACCATACCATTAACCGTCATTTCTTTCAAAAAATAATATCGACATTCCTTTTATTTGTAGCCGAGATCGCAAAAGTCAAACCATTCTTAGCCTCACGGATCCCATTTCATTTCCTGGTTGTAATTAGAGCTTTACAGGACTGAAACAATGCGCTCACTCACTCCCCGGCTCGTCTCATTGTCGTTGTGCAATGTTTTCGGTTGATGCAGCTGACATTAGTGGAATTGTAAAATGTCAAGCGACGCCAGCCTAAGAGGGGAATAATGTCTCTTTTGGCCAGACAATTCCTGCTTCCCCGAGATTGGAATCTGTTGTCTCACTCACGGGCGTCCTCCGCACATCAAGCCTTCGTCGCCAGCGTATTAGTTTTTTAGTCAAACGAGGGGGAAAAAGAGTTTATGTGCAATTGTATTCCAGTAGCAGTTTAATCCAGACGCAGATTGGTTTTCATAGTCTAGTCACTGCGTTCCCTTTCTTACCATACCAGTCGCAGAAAATGGAAGACAAAGCATACCTCAAACATATTGGATGCTGTTGAAACTCATTGTTTGGAAAAGTGAGTAATCTATGTAACACAACTAAAAAAATTCCTACTAAACCTTCATATTTAACGTTGATATTTATTGAGACTAGTCATTACTATTATCCTCTGTGACGACGTGGACGATAAAAATTATAGTTTCATTTTAGAAGGAGGAAAATTAATATAGAAGGTACATGAGTGCACGTCTTTGCAAGGGTCTTTGGAATTGATAATAACATTCATGTGAGCTCCTAACCTCTAAGCCAATTTCTCATATCTTTCGCATTATCCTATTTGAGAAAATCAAGAAAAATATCTGAGGATAAAAAATAATCGGATGCCATATTAGTAAACATTAGTCTACCTTTATGGAGTAATAGTCAGAATGTCTGACTACGAAACTAGAAAGCTCGGGGTCAAATCCTGCTTGTAACAAATTGCCTGTTTTTTTTGTTTGAAATACCTCAAAGAATACCCCCTGAAATTAATGACATTACTTACGATTCATAGGTCTTTATTCTGTCTTTAATAATTTCATTTTCTATTTTAATGATAATAATAATAATAATAATAATAATAATAATAATAATAATAATAATAATATGCTGCATTAATTTATATTTAAAACAGAAATAAAAATTTACAACGGTATACTCTACTGAAAAATACAAAATATGGTTATGAAAGTAAAAGATGAGGAAGGCTTCAATGACAATAACACATTTACTGAAAAAATATATACACCCTATATCAGGCTTGCAGACCTGGGCGACAATTGTGGCGTTGCGTCACTCATCCCTTCCTTCCATCCCGGCGTCATTGACTTGGTAGGGAAGGGGATTTGTATTCAGTATCTGTCTTATTGCGCACGGGGCACAATTACGTCATTCAACGCCGGTGGACTGTGGAAGGGAAATCAACGCTTTCCCCATGCTTTCCACCCCTCTCTCGCCACTTCTGTATCCCTGCCCTATATATTGTTATTATAAAATAAAATAAAATAAAATAAAATAAAAGGCAAAACGCTATAAAATTAGAAAGACACTGAATCACATAAAATTATTATACCAATAGTACAGTAATTTCTACTAAGATTTGAGACTTTAATGGTGTTAAATTTATTTTTGAGAATGTAACTGATTGGTTGGTTTCTAATACTGAGTACTTAACAACTGAGTTATTTGTTATTACTGACAAATTTGTACTTAAACACAACCTTTTTTTTTTTTTTAATTTTTGCACCGGAGAATAATATGTCAGCTAATATCTTTAAACAAAGAAGGCGTTAAACCCGTGATAGTATCGTAATTATCGAGGAAACATCTGTATGGAGCAGTGGCGAGTCTGGACATAAAATTTGGGCTTAATTCATCTTCACACACAGAGCAAAATGGTCCTACACATACACTAAACCTACAACAGAGAACTAGCAGCTTTACTTCATGTTACATCTGTTACCAAGAACTGAGTAATAGCAGACGTGGACATAAAATTTGGCCTCCTTTCATCTCCATTGAAGAACAGCGTAGATCTTCATATGCAGTAAACCTACTACAAGGGACCAAAGGCGTTAATTTCTCGTCTGTAACATCTGTTACGAATAAATGAGAATGACGTAATGTTGGGTTAGCCAATACCAGTATAATTTTGCTTCTATTCGCGAATAAAATGGTAATTAACATGGATTAAATATATTGCAAAGAACCAATGACGTCACTTCCTCGCCTTACGAAAGGCGTACTAAGGATACTTTCCATAAAAAGTCAATCACTGGGACTTGATTCAGAGACATGCTTGCTCATCATTAGACATCTTAAGTGCAGGGTTCATAGTAGATCCCACATACGCGTAGGCAAGGGTACAAGTATCCAACAATTGATGCTGCAAGTGAACGCATGTGACTGGAATATGAGATTGGTCGTCTACTCCAAATTCTTGCATATTACTGCAGTATGCTCGAGACGTCACAAAGGCAATGTAAACCGCAGCAGAGAGCGATGTCCTCGGAGACGCGTCGAGAGGAGACATGTCACCAAGTGTGCACAGAGGATAACCGAGCCCCAGTCCCGCGGGGACTGATATGCAGACTAAAACTGCTCTCATCCTTTTAGAGAGAGAGAGAGAGCTGCCCTAAGTACAACACTTTATACGGCGCTGTTTACTCTGGCTAATGTAATTATAGGAGGAAATGAGGGATTATTATAATTAAAATATAGATACATTTCTTAACAAGTCGATGGTGCAATTAATATCAAAGTTCAGAGGAAGCTATATTATGACAATTAATTATGATAATGGTAAAATATACGTATGTAGATGAAGGAGAAAATTATGAATATGGTGAAACACAAGAATGAGGAAAATATAGAGCAAGGTGATAAAAAAGAGAAAATGGTGCTGCTGATGATGATGATTATAAAGAAAATGGGGGAAAAGAAACAAAGGAAGAGGGAAAGAAACGGATGGAAAAATAAGAAGAGTGAGAGGGAAAGACAAAGAACAGGGGACGAAAAAGAGAGAATGATGGAACAGAAGAAGAATGAGAAAGGTTAAAAAAAAGAATAAGGAGGCGAATATTAAATTAATGTTTAACAAAATAGTCTGCCCTCAATGAGGGTGATCACAAAGATCCCGAATAAGAGCACCACAGAATAATTTAGAAAGACAAAAAGATTAAATAAGGAATTGTTTAGTAAAAAATTTCCAAAGAAATGCAAACAAAATAGAATCATTAATGGCCAAAATATAAATGGTAATGTAATATTTGAATTGAATCCTTAACAATATTCAATAAATTTTTTTGAATTTCAAAACATCGGAGACCGAGTGCTTTTAAAATATTACATATGAATTCAGCAGTAAAAAAGGTCGAATTTATCAGTGGTAGGTTATCGTATTTAGTACTTAAGGGTAGATGGTGCGATATCGTAGTCATAAATGCTCCTGCCCCTACAGATGAGAAAGACGACCATATAAAGGATAGTTTCTATGAGGAATTGGAACAGACTTTTGATCAGTTATCTAGATATCACATGAAAATTTTATTGGAGGATTTCAATGCTAAAGTAGGATGGGAGGATATTTTTAAACCGACTATTGGAAAAGAGAGCCTACACATATCTAGTACTGACAATGGAGTTAGGTTAGTCAACTTTGCCACATCAAAAAATTTAATTGTTAAAAGTACAACATTCCCCCATAAGGATATACATAAATATACTTGGACTTCTCCAGATGGATTGACACATAACCAGATAGATCACATCTTGATAGATAAAAGAAGACTATACTAGTATACTAGTATAGTGGACATTCGAACCTTCAGGGGGGCAGACTGTAATTCTGACCATTATTTGGTAATTGGAGAACTAAGAGAAAGACTATCAGTAGCGAAGCGAGTAGAGCAACAAGTTAATATTAGAAGATTCAATATTCCGAAATTAAAGGACGAGGAAACTAAGCGACATTATCAGGTCGAAATTTCAAATAGGTTTGCCGTATTAGCAAGTTCAGACGAAGTTGAGGAAGAGTTAGATGTTAATAGCATGTGGGAAAATATCCGAGATAATATCAAAATTGCAACTGAGCAGAGCATAGGTTATTATGAAACTAAGAAAAAGAAACCGTGGTTTGATGGAGATTGTTGCATGGCAGTAGAAAGAAGGAAACAGGCAAAATTGAAGTTCTTACAGGATCCAGTTGAGGCGAATAGAGATAATTATTTCAATAAAAGACGGGAAGCAAATCGTACGCTTAGGAATAAAAAGAGAGATTACTTGAAGGAAAAACTGAATGAGGTAGAAACAAATAGTAAAAATAAAAATATTAGAGATTTATATAAGGGCATAAAGGAATTCAAGAATGGATATCAGGCAAGGATGAGAATGGTGACTTGCTTGCAGACGCTCATTCAATCCTGAACAGATGGAAAAGCTATTTTGGACAACTACTAAATATACATAAGCCAAATCGGGACGAAATTGAAATACAAACTGCTGAGCCATATATACCCGAACCCACACTTTCAGAAGTCGAAATTGCGATAGAAAATCTGAAAAATTATAAGTTTCCAGGTATCGATCAAATTCCAGCAGAATTAATACAAGAGGGTGGAAGCGCATTATCTAACGAAATTTATAAGCTTGTACTTGCAATTTGGGAAAAGGAAATTGTACCAGATCAATGGACGAAGTCCATAATCGTACCTATCTTTAAGAAGGGGGACAAGACTAACTGTAGTAACTTTCGAGGAATATCACTTTTGTTGACGTCGTACAAAATTTTGTCCAATATTCTTTTGAGAAGGTTAACTCCATATGTAGATGAAATTATCGGGGATCATCAGTGTGGTTTTAGGCGTAACAGATCAACTATTGACCAGATATGTTGTATTCGACAGATAATGGAGAAAAAATGGGAGTGCATCAGTTATTCATAGATTTCAAAGAGGCATATGACTCGGTTAAGAGAGAGGTTTTATATTATATTCTTATTGAATTTGGTATTCCCAAGAAAATAGTTCGATTAATTAAAATGTGTCTCAGTGAAACGTACAGCAGAGTTCGTATACGTCAGTTTCTGTCAGATGCAATATCTCCTTTACTTTTTAACTTTGCTCTAGAGTATATCATTAGGAAAGTCCAAGATAACATAGAGGGTTTGGAATTGAACGGGTTACATCAACTTCTTGTCTATGCGGATGACGTGAATATGTTAGGAGAAAATCCACAAACGATTAGGGAAAACACGGAAATTTTACTTGAAGCAAGTAAAGCGATAGGTTTGGAAGTAAATACCGAAAAGACAAAGTATATGATTATGTCTCGTGACGAGAATATTGTACGAAATGGAAAAATAAAAATTGGAAATTTATCTTTTGAAGAAGTGGAGAAATTCAAATATCTGGGAGCAACAGTAACAAAAATAAATGATACTCGGGAAGAAATTAAACACAGAATAAAATATGGGAAATGCCTGTTATTATTCGGTTGAGAAACTTTTTATCATCCAGTCTGCTGTCAAAAAATTTGAAAGTTAGAATTTATAAAACAGTTATATTAGCGGCTGTTCTTTATGGTTGTGAAACTTGGACTCTCAAATTGAGAGAGGAACATAGGTTAAGGGTGTTTGAGAATAAGGTGCTTAGGAAAATATTTGGGGCTAAGAGGGATGAAGTCACAGGAGAATGGAGAAAGTTACACAACGCAGAACTGCACGCATTCTATTCTTCACCTGACATAATTAGGAACATTAAATCCAGACGTTTGAGATGGGCAGGGCATGTAGAACGTATGGGCGAATCCAGAAATGCATATAGAATGTTAGTTGGGAAGCCGGAGGGAAAAAGACCTTTAGGGAGGCCGAGATGTAGATGGGAAGATAATATAAAAATGGATTTGAGGGAGGTGAGATATGATGATAGAGACTGGATTAATCTTCCTCTAGATAGGGACCAATGGCAGGCTTATGTGAGGGCGGCAATGAACCTCCGGGTTCCTTAAAAGCCAGTAAGTAAGTAAGTAAGTAAGTAAGTACATGTGAATTTAGGAAGTGTGCCACGTGCACCAAACAAAAGACCAGAAACACTCCACTGATTAGTGGGAATGTTATATTTCTCACTTAGGTATGGGATGCAGGACTCATAAATGGATGTCTTCTCCTGATCAACGTGTTGTGCCTGCAGGGCATCCCTCTCAAACAGGATTGTAGGATCAAGAACTATTTCTTTAGATTGAGTCCTGTGGATGGCTACAATATCAGCTCTTCTGTTTGAATCTAAGGATGAAACGCAATGGATCTCCTCGTGTACCTCCCATCCACAACGCTTGAGGACATCAGCAATACCGGTCCTGGTCTTATGGTGTCGATTGTTGCGCAGCAGCTCTGTTTTTCGACAGACTCCCAACACATGACCAAGAGTTTCCGTCTCGTTGCAGCCGAAATGGCGACAACGGGTTGTGTTGAAACTTCTACCGGGCACAGATGTAACCGCAGATAGATTGCTGGACGTTTTAATTGCATTAATGCATTAATGTATTCTGAATTTGATGAATTTGCTTTTGATGACATGCAGGAATTTGTCTTGGGGCACTCAGATAATTTACACCATGATTCAAAACTTCTGTTCCGCAAGATCTCCCTCAATTATCGACCTTTAGTGTTGGGAGCAATAGAAGACTTATTGATGTTTAGTCTACATAGACTCAGTTGCTGTTCAAGGTGCAGGTTCCTTATAGATGCACATCATCAATATGGTGAAGACTACTACAGATGAGAAGGAAGAGAATAGAAAAAAAATGTACCACTACATAGAAGGAGAACGAAGAGGAATAAAACAACTTTCTGAACTTTATTAGTGGTCAGTCCTTTCAAATACTGCCAGAAACGCTTCTCTAAAGTAACCTAAGACGAAAATATGACTATGGCCACTTACTGATTTTCTAGACAGAAGATAAATCTCTAGAAAAAATAACAACAGTATAATATATCAGTAGCATTTATGTTTACTATTGTAGTAGGCCACTACTTGGCGACTCGATAATCTGCAGAGGATATTTAAAATGGATGCAGTAATACAAAGATAATAGACAATTTCGGTGTTTAATAGCTAAAGAGCCACCGGCGTAGCTCAGTTGGTTAAGGCGCTTGCCTGCCGATCCGGAGTTGCGTTCGGCCGTGGGTTCGATTCCCGCTTGGGCTGATTACCTGTTTGGGTTTTTCCGAGGTTTTTCCCAACCATAAGGGAAATGTCAGGTAATCTATGGCGAATCCTCGGCCTCATTTCGCCAAATATCATCTCGCTATCAGAAATCCCATCGACTCTAAATAACCTCGTAGTTGATACAGCGTCGTTAAATAACCAAGTAAGTAATAGCTAAAGTATTTGTCAATGGACTCATGATACGCAAGTAGTTGATCTAGGCGATCAATTTCTAGGCAGAAAATATCGTGAGAACCACTTGCAATCAGATATAAAGAAAAGCTTTTGGTTCCATGCAAACCTATGAAGGCAAGATCTTATTCCACGCCCACCAGTACTACATTTAAGGGGTTAGGTACAGCTTACAGCAGTAAAATTTTGGAAATATTCAACATTTTTTCCTCCATTACTGTATCTTTTACAATAATGAAAATTAGTATGTGTAAAACACTATCTTTCTGGTATATTAAAAAAAATATTTTCACGATTTAAAAAACTATTAATATTTGTTTTTCAAAATTCAAATCGGTGGCATTCACTGTGCAGTGATGAAGTGTTTCCCTCATAACTCAAAAACTATCGAACATTATGCAATGAAATTTTTGTGTGTATTTATGAATGTCATATCTACAACGTGATGCAAAATCACGTCTCTACCTTTGATAGATTGTCTGATAAAAAATTAATTCACTTTAAAAATGGTCAAATATCAGTATTTCTTCTAACACAAAATAAAAAATAATTATTTATTAAGGAATGTAATTTAAGAGTTCATAGCCATAATGGGACAAGTTCCATATATTAAAAACGGAGGAAAAAAAGGGTTAAAACTAAGTGCATATCATAAGTCAATGAAAGATATAGAAATTAATATGAAGTATGCACATTCGAACTAAATATGTTAATCTTCATTAAACCATGGTATTTACTTAATTTTAAACCTTGTTTTCTCAGTTTTTAATAAATGGCGCTTGGCCCATTATGGCTCTGAACCCTTCAATTGAAAGAGCATGATATTGTAAACTTGAGTTTCAGCAATAAAATGAAAGAGAGAGAACATGAAAATTTAGTAAGTTTATGAGTTATGAGGGAAACGCTTCATCACTGTACAGTGAACTGCCACCATTCTGAATTTTGAAGAAAGAAAAATATAAATAAGTTTTTTAAATCATATTTTTTTCATATAGCAAAAGGACAGTATTATACACATACCAATTTTCATTTTGTTCAAGATACAGTAATGGAGAAAAAAATATTGAATATTTCCAAAAATTTTACTGCTGTAAGCTGTACCTAACCCCTTAAAAATTTTTCCACATCCATCACTGTTATACTCGTAACAAAAATATATGAATTCGAAATCTTAGTGGAAAACTTCCCACTAGGTGTAAAAGAATACGCTGACGTACGAGAAACAGAGAACTAATTGGGTCAAGATGATTTGTGAGGATCCAACATAAAAACAGAAAACAACCAATCACATTGGTACAATGAGAGGACGAAGTAGTCCGAAGGAACCTGATCACGGCCGCATTATTCACGACAGATTTCTGAATACTGGTTCCTTTGTTACCGATATTTTATTAGTCGGTTATTTAACGATACTGTATAAAATATCAGGTTATTTCGTGTCCATGAAATTAGTGATTAGTGAGATGGAGCCAAGGATTCACATAGGTTCAATTACGAGCAACGAGACGAATTAGACTTGATTAACCGCGAGCCTGCTGACCTTGTAAAGTGCAGTAGTATACATAAACCGTTTTAAAGTGAACATTAAGTGACGTGAAGAATGGATATCACAAGCCTAAGGGAGATCATCGATAAAATTAATAATAAATTGGAAGACCTACAAAACGAGAACAGTATCCTAAAATAAGAGGATAAAATATTTAGAAGAAAAGAAAAGGTGGAACAATCTAATATTCTTCGGCATCGAAGAGCAAGTGAAAGAACAGTCTTGGAACACGTATTAGTGAATGTGTTCAGGGAATGATTAGAAATTGACATTTGAAATGAAGAAGTGAAAGAAGTGTACAGGATGGGAAACGGAAATGACAGGCCCATTTTGATCAGACTGGCCAGCCGGATGATTAAGGAGAAAATTATGGATAGTAAGAAATAATTAAAAGATTCGAATATTTGTACAGAGTAAGATTTTGAATACGAAGTGAGGTGTCGTAGTAAGGTGTTAGTGCCGTATATGAAAGCAGCTAGGAAAAATGGACATCATGCAAAATTAAAGACAAATTGAAAATTAATAGTGAAATGCTCGATGTCGAATTTTGTTTAGAAAGTATGAATTGGTCGAAAGTGTGAGAATGTAGATGAAAGGAAAGGAATAGAGATAGAGGAGAAAGTAAGAGGAATTGTAAATAAAAGTGCAATGAAAAGAAAGGGCAAAGTTGCGAAAGGCATGAAGGCAGTGGCACAAGAGGAGATAGAAGGATGTCTGAAGAAATCAACAGGGTTAGCAAATTCCATTCAGTCCACGTCTCAAGCGTCGAAGTCAGCAGGAAGAAAGCGAGAGGGGGACGGAATGAATAAAGCAGAAGAGAGAGGAATAGACACCTGAATACATTCAATTATGACGTCACCCCAAGGCCAAAGCAGAAGTTTAAGGACGCAGAGAAATGGAGGAATCAGCAGTGTCTCAAATGAAAACAGCTGTGGAGATCTTGGAGTTGGAAGGCAGAAGAATGTTGAATCGACGAAAGAAGAGAGTGAGGAAAGAAAAAGTTCGGGGAGAAGAAGGGATAGTATAGAGAGTGTTACTCGAATTAGTAGTGTGAAACGAGGGGGTTAGTAGGGAAGAAAAAAAAAAACAATATACATCCTGAAAAATGGTGTACCACTGTGAGTGGCGGAAACAGCAGGGTAGTTATATAACAGAAAATTTGAATTGAACGGATGCACTCTCTCAACGTTATGGACTTGTTTTTGTTCAAACAGTGAATTCTAGGACCAAAGTTATAAATTAAGTTGAACCAATATTCTTTGAGTAGGAATGTTAATATGATTACTTATTTACAAATAGCTTTTAAGGAACCCGCAGGTTCATTGCCGCCCTCACATAAGCCCGCCATCGGTTCCTATCCTGTGCAAGATTAATCCACTCACTATCATCGCATCCCAACTTCCTCAAATCCATTTTAATATTATCTTCCCATCTACGTCTAGGCCTCCTCAAAGGTCTTTTTCCCTCCGGTCTCCCAACTAACACTCTATATGCATTTCTGGATTCGCCCATACGTGCTACATGTCCTGCCCATCTCAAACATCTGGATTTAATGTTCCTAATAATGTCAGGTGAAGAATACAATGCGTGCAGTTCTGCGTTATGTAACTTTCTCCAGTCTCCTATAACTTTAACCCCTCTTAGCCCCAAATATTTTCCTAAGAATCTTATTGTCAAACACCCTTAATCTCTGTTCCTCTCTCAAAGTGAGAGTCCAAGTTCCACAACCATACAGAACAGCCGGTAATATAACTGTTTTATAAATTCTAACTTTCAGATTTTTTGACAGCGGACTAGATGACAAAAGCTTCTCCACGGAATAATAACACGCATTTCCCATATTTATTTTGCGTTTAATTTCCTCCCGAGTGTCATTTGTATTAGTTACTGTTGCTCCAAGATATTTGAATTTTTCCACCTCTTCGAAGGGTAAATCTCCAAATTTTATGTTTCCATTTCTTACAAAATTATGGTCACGAGACATAATCATATACTGTCTTTACGGGATTTACTTCCAAACCTATCGCTTTACTTACTTCAAGTAAAATATGATATGTTAGAAGTGTTTCTACAGTGAATAATAGCTAATATGTTATATTTCCTTATAAAATTCAACAAGGGTTAAGTCTTCTATATTAAAGAAGTTTGAAATGAGATTATGTTATTTAAAGGAAAGAATTATTTAGTTATGCAAAGGTGAGATTGAGGAGGGATAAGTGAAAGTGAATGGACATGAAAGACATAGTTAAGAGCAGGTATTAAGGTCACGTTACGTCAATGTGTAAAGTTTATGAATAGTGTAACTAAGGGAATGCTGGTCCGAATATAGAAATGTGAAGGGTCAGCAGGACCGAATATGTTGAGAGAAATATGTTTCATATCATAAGTTTACTTGGCATTCGCCTTACAATTGGAAAAAAACCTCGGAAAACACTGAACCAGGTATTGAGCACAGCGGGAATCGAACCCACACCCAAGCGCAGCTCCGGATCAGCAACCTACCGCCTTAGCTACACCGGTCACTTTGTTCAGATATCATAGGATAACTTCTTTGTTGTGATGGTGAAGTATTGCAGGATTGGTTCAAAATAATATTTAGCTGAAGAAGGCTAGGCTCTCTGCAATCCGGTAAGACGAACAGCGACGCTAAATTAAACAACTCATCCAGTATGAGGCAGCCCACGCGTGTCTGCAAAATGTCAAAGAGCCACGCTGCGAAGCACACAGGAGAGTCTAAGGTTTTGTTTAAATATCGTTCTTTATCCATATGGAAATTTTAATTGGGAGTTGAACGGGTGCTGTTCGAGTAGAGTAATAAGTTATTAGCATCAGAAGAGACATTTAGGTTCAAACAGGCATCAACTTGGCAACAATTTAATTGCATAGGAAACGTTCTGAGAGGTCTTTATCGTTCGTTACCTGTAGATATCAAAGTAGGAAGAGAGGACGAGGAATATGATAACGATGGTGATGAAACTGCGTCCCGTTAATGACTATGAGCATACAGAGGTTCGTATGAAAGCAGAGAACTTCCTAACCGTTTTAATGAAGCTCTTCCTCTTATTTGTACTGAGCTGCTAGCAGATACCTTCAATAGCCTTCCTCTTTCAATGTTGCACATAACACAGTATGATATCTGTGCGGTATTACGCAAAAATTTTCTTTGGGGTCATAAAGCCGTAAAACTAATAAGGGAATTCGCGGTGTGGAAATGTGAATATTTTAATGAAACCCATAGGAAATTGTAAAACTGACTGAAACATATTCTTGATTATGAGCAGAAGCCATTTTAATTATTTGAAAGTACTTTAAAAAATAGTGCCGCTATCTTTCATGAATATCCGTTAGTCGCAGTTCCTTTGCATTAAGTCAGCTTAGCCTAACGGTTTACACTTTAATACTAATAAAAACAACGGATAACCATTAAAAAGTAATTGAAAATTAAATTAAGTCGAACAAGTAAAACCCCGATTTGATTCTCTATAGACCTACTTTCACTCTTCTATTGTTCTTCTATTGTACACAGTGTACATAAAATAATGTAACAAAATACAAATATCAAACAATATCAAAATATATAATAACATAATCAGAATAACTGAATTATGGTTATTGCAAAATGTTAACAAAAGTCGGGAGATTTGATTAATTCGCAATAGTCATTGTTGCTTGAGCCGTTTGTCACTTTTTCCGTATGTCACATTTTTTCCGTGTGTCACATTTTTTCTGAAAATGGTGCTTTGAGAACTCGCTTTGAATATCTTACAACGTTACGGAATCAACATCAGGCCTTATTATCCATTCCTCGTCACCGTACCTCTTTCTATTCATCCTCTTTCATCGTGTCAGTTTGTCGCCTATGAGCGTATTCCGAATCTCACCGGTGAGCAATCCGAAGGCATCACGGTGTTCCGAATTCCACCGATGACGTCATTGATGCTCCACCGGTGTCGCACCGGTGCCATCAACTTGCAGAGGTGGTGGCAGTCTCCATCAGCCGCCATCAGTGAATCTGATTGGTTCTTGTATAGGGCGGGAATTAGCAGACGAATGACATCGTGCACTGTGTTGTGTCATGGCGGTGTGTTCTGCTTTAGTTCTGCTGTATTGTTTGTAATGAGCACAACGTAAAAACAATATGTTAATGGCTTATGAGCGAACATGTCAACGGACCCGTTATTACTACCGGTTCAAGAAATAAATTCTTTATGCTATCTTTTCCTTGAACGAGATGGGAGTACGAAAATTTCGCAAAATTTTGCTACCGTAGCACAGGCAACAACTTGTACAGTCGCCATGACAGCCATCGATCCTTCCAGCAGTTTTGTTCCTTATTTCGCTGCAACGTGAAGTCATTGATGCCACCGGACCGGTGAGATTCGGAATACGCTGCTATGGAACTCCTTACCTCGTCATGTCAGGGATTGCCCAAAGGTTAATCAATTTAAATTGAGAATGACATACTTTTACATTAAATTGATTTGTGAGCGCTAGCCGATTTTTATGTGTATATAAATTGTCATTTAGGCCTATCATAAAGTAGAATTAGGATATGAATTGCAAATAACTTCATTATGTATCATGTTTAGTTAATACTTCATTATAGCCTATGTAAGCTTGTTAATGTGAATGAAAATGACTTTTATATTTAAGTATGACTTTACTATTTTTGTCATTGTTTCATTATGTAATTCACTTCTGGTAGTGTGGAAGAGAAGGCCTCATGGCCTTAACTCCACCAGAATACATAAGTAAATAGATAGATAAATAAATAAATAAATAAATAAATAAATAAATAAATAAATTTAGAAAAGAAAGCTCGTTGTTTAGAATGGCTAACTCAGACTAATTCAACAACACAGATTCAAAGAAATTATAGGAGAGTCTACAATACTCGTCACGCACTCTCTAGCTGTGATATTCGGGAATTTTATGAGAAACTTATGCCACTAGATTTCTTTATGTGGGGCTAAGTAAAGGGCAACATCTATAGAACACCCGTAGCGAATCTCCACGTCTTGTGTGTAAGAATAAGAGATGTCATTCTACGATCACACCAGTTATGCTTAAAAAAACTTGGAAAGAAATTGGCTTTCGATTAGACATTGTACGGGCAACTAGAGGCGCACATGAAGAAACTGTGTAACAAAACTCCCAACATCTGATAATCTCACAAAGCCAACAGAATAAAAATATGTTCATTGGCTTCAAAGTTATTGCTGTGTATTCTTGTTACATTATTCTATGTACACAGTGAACTATTTATTACTATTGAATACATTCTTCCACTATCGTCAAACTCTTACATTCAATTTCAGATACTTATATTATCTAAACATATTTCTTACGTATACCAACCTCTGGCATTCGAAGTCTGGTATATAGCCTACTGTAAGTGACAAATCTGTTTAAACTTAAGCGAAATCCGATAAAGAAATCTCAATATTATGACAACGTAGCATTTATTCAGCAGTGAAAAATAATAATTTAAAGGTAATTACGGCTAAATTTTTCAACTTATGCAATCTTAAAATTACTATGATTTTTTTTTTCAAAATATATATGTTTTTAAGCACGTATTGGCGAACCTAGAAATGCATATACAGTAGATTTTCAGTTCGCAGGCCGGAAGGAAAAATACCTCTAGGGTGGCCGACATGTAGGTGGGAAGATAATATTAAAATGAATTTGAGGGAGATGGGATATGATGGTAGGGACTGGATTAATCTTCCTCAGGATAGAGACCGTTGGTGGGCTTATGTGAGGGCGGCAATGAACCTCCGGGTTCTCTAAAAGCCATTTGTAAGTACAGCTGTCAAAAAAAAAGTGGCCGCACTCGTGAACAGCGAATATTTTCAAAGTCCACTTCGGGTCGCGGCGATGTTACACGATGCATGTGCTTGTACAAGCAGTTCCGGAACTATGAAAGTGTTCCATATCTGCTCCTCGCAGACCAGCGGTAGAGTGCTTGTTTAATGATTCAAAGGTTCGGGGTTCGCGCCTGCTTCAAGTTTTCATTTTATTTTTTAATCGTTCTTTAGCGATGTAAATGATATTCAAATTATCATTTATATCCAGTTATCGTTCTTGGTGGATATCACGTTATTTATATTTTGTTATCGTTCTTTAGAGATATGAATAAAATTCAAGTCATCATTTGTATTCTGTTATCGTTTTATAACGATATGAATAATAATTATTACTATTGTAGCTACAGTATCTCCAATGGGGGTTAGCCCTATTTTACATATGTATGTTAGGGCTATAGTTTTATACGGTACACAAAAAAGATAAGCATAAAGAGAAATGGAAAAGAAAATTAAATTAGCTTACGCGATGTAAACAAAACATAAACAATCCGTAAATTAGGCATTGCGATTGCAAAACAAATATCAGTTATCAATTTGAAACATACAAAAACATTAACAACACACATACGTAACACTTCTATAACACAAATATGCAGATTTCCGTACCATACATCATAAATTAATACACAATAGTCACACAAACACAATCAAACTGTAATTACGACATTGCGACGACATCAAGCATCCCATAACTGACTCACATACATAACAAATCAAGCATCCGTTGCAACACATACACTTCAACATAGTAACCACACTTTTAAAAGTTACAAATTTGGCTCCAAGAAGAATAATTAGGACACTGTTATTAATTACTATTCTTCTACAATTTCTTAAATACATCTGTAATAAATCTGTGAAATTCCGATATGAATAATATTCACGTTTTTTATATTGTTATCGTTCTTTAGCGATATAAATAATATTCAAATTATCATTTATATTGTTTTCCTTCATTAGCATTATAAAATAATATTCAAGTTATTTATATTGTTATTCTTTCGTAATATAAATAATCTGTATTTTATGTAAGTAATTATAATAACACAAATAAACATCTTTCTTTGTAAATAGGTTATTTTATTTAGATAATTAAATACGTATTATATAATATCTTATATTAATTAAACAAACCGATATTTATCATTTGTATTGTGTTATCGTTCTTTAGTGATACTGTATAAATAATATTCAAGTTATTTATATTGTAATCGTTCTTTAGCGATATAAATAACATAAATTTAATATTAGGTTTGGAAAAATGCAGTTGCATAATACTGGTATTAGTTTTTCTTTTTGTATTATTACATTATACTATATTGAACCACAATAAAATGAAAAGGAGTAACGAGGAATTGAACCTGAGACGTTGACATCTAAATTCCGACGTTCGTCCGCTGAGCTACGAGGGCAAAAGTGTGGAAACATTTTCGGAAAAATTGGCCCAATCACACTCTAAGATTTTCTGATGATTCGTAGAAGCTAGTCCAGGATGCGGGGGGCAAAGGCTAATTGAGATTTCCCGATCTCTAATAGGGTCAAACATCCTGATAGAATTAATATTTAACCCTTGCCGTGACTTTTGGTGAATTCCGGTGGGCCCAATTAGTCAAATCCACTCTCCTCATCTACACGCTTGGGCCCCCTGGAATTTAATAAGATGCAAAAGAGATAGTGGTGTGAGGAAAGCAACGGGATGTTACCGCATTTAGGCCTATCCTTCCCAAGAAGAACTGCAAACATGAACAAAGGAAGCTTTTAATAGAAGAAAAAGGATCTTCTGCGGACCTCTGGAAAAAGAACTAAGGAAGAGACTAGTGAAGTGCTTTGTGTGGAGTGTGGCATTGTATGGGGAAGGAACATGGACATTACGACGAAATGAAGAGAAACGAATTGAAGCATTTGAAATGTGGATGTGGAGAAGAACGGTGCGTGTGGAGTGGACAGATAGAATAAGAAATAAAATTGTGTTTGAAAAAGTGAGTGAAGAAAGAATGATGCTGAAACTGATTAGAAAGACAAAAAGTAACTGGTTGGGTCTCTGGTTGAAAAGAATAATAGACGACATTAGGATATGTGGATCATATGCGGAAACTAAGAGGAAGGCAGAAAATAGGAAAGATTTGAGATTGCTGGGTTTGCAATGAAAGACCTGCCCATGGACAGAACACTTATGTATGTGGGTATGTTCAGAATGCCTGGAATATCGTGTCTAAGAACAGTCGCTATTTGCAAAGTCTAGTCGATTCCATGCCCACTCGACTGCAAGATGATCGAGATAAGAGGAAGATAGACTAAATATTGAATTGTGGCTTTTTGTTTTGTTTTTTGAACGCTTAATTGTTTGAATGTTTTAAGGCCGATGCCAGTAAATTTGTTTTGTTTATGCCACGAAAGATATTTTTATTGAGAATAAAATATTTTTTTCTTTCCATATGCAGCCACAATATCATAATGATAAAGTCATGGCATAATATATTAATGAACCTGATGTTAATTACTAAAATAATCCTAAAAGATAAAGGAGCCATTATGTATAGTTTGTCTCTCTCAAAAACAGAAAAAAAACATAAAAAGCACATGGTTGTAGTCGAACGCAGGACCTCATGAATAAGAGGCCTGAACGCTACCATTATGCTATCGAAAACACACAGAATACTTCAATTATAACTGTAGATATCAGGCAACGTGGTCCAACAACATGTAACATCGCCTGTCTCCGAATTGTAGCGAAGATACCCGAAGGGAACTTTGTTTCACGAGAGCGGCCACTTTTTCTTTTGACAGCTGTACATTATGAACCAAATATTGACTATCTGGGTTTATTGCTTCTCAGTTTATTAATCATTATTATCTTTTAATTGTAAGCCGATATACGAAGCTCCTCGATTTAACAGTGTTAATCTGTTTAAGCTGAAGTTTTTACTTAGGATGTATATCTCACATGCGTGTAAACAAAAAGTGTCCTATATATTTTATGTTTGAAAAGTTGGTTTATTATTATAATTCAACGTAACAAATTTATTCTAAAACTAAGAAATAACGTAAAAAAAACGAACAAATTTTAATTCTTGCACTTATTACAATATTCTCGGAATTCTCAAATTATGCAGATAAGAAATGTCTCCCAAGGAGCATTTCATGCACGGCAAAATTCTGAAAAATAAAGGACTTTGTAGAGTTCTAAAGTCACCAAGCAACCCGCAACAGTGTAGTTGCGTATGGGGTATAGATAAGTAACATTGAACTCCAGATACACAGTTCATATGTCCTGTTCAGTGAATAAGGCAGTAAACATGAAGAAACAAAACAAGAAGGAAATAGTGTAAATAAGTTTGTTTCGTAATGTGATTTATTGCATGATTGTAATTTCCACCATTAATTAATTAATTAATTACTTTATTTATTCATTTACTTACTTATAGATGTGTAAATACTACAAATGAACAAAACTAGCTACCGCTCTCGCTCGCTGTGTACGTTGCATTTGTTTATCGAGTCTCGTCTCGTCATTCTCGTGCGCTTCGAGTCTCGCTCATCATTCTCGAAATAGCATTTGGTCGGCGTGGAAAGATTTCGTAACTTTGAATAACATCATTGAAATAAATAACATTATAAATGTTTAAATGAGACAAAAAAGACAAAACAGAACATAACTAAATGTTCTGGTTCTATTATATGATATTACCTATGGTTATATAAATAGAAAAAAAAACAATTTTCAAATAAATTTGCATTTCTAAGAAACATAAAACATAACAATATCTTTTTACTTGACATTGCACACTTGATCTTAAACATATGAAAAGAAAATTCCTAGCCATTTAATAAGGGCCTAGTAATTAAATAAAGACTGGGGAACAGATTATTATACACTGAAAGGTAGAGATGATGTTTGAAATAGGCTACTCGATTGTTTATACATAAATATAACAGTTGCCAAAGTAGATAAAAGTTCAGTCAGGTATAAACAACTATGGCGATTCAAGGCTGCTTGACTTCGAGACTTCAGGAGTGATCAAACTCGAGTCTCGGAACACTCACAAGCAGTCTTTACGTCAAGGACGCGACGTAATACAACATTGTCGTGCGGGTTTTCGGCTTTACGGCCACTGTTAGTCTCGCCTTCTCCATCGTTGTTCATCTCTAGTACATACATAGGTTGTGTCCAGGTACAATGTTCACATGTAAAACAAGTATTAATATTTTATATATTTCAGTGATAACTCTTTTCAATTGTGAATAGCCAAATTTCAGTCCTTTCAATAACAGGTCATGTAATTTATTTCTACACTCATTTTCACTTTTATAAAATATATCTATTTCTTTTAAAAACTGCAATTTAAATATTCAAAACCCTGTAAGTAGGATAAATGGGGATTGGTCTTTATTTTTTGAATGAAAAATACATTATGAAACAGAAAATATCTACAATCGGGATATATAAGGTGGATTTTAAAAAATATTTAGTTTTCTATTAAATCCACGTGACAGTATATTTTGTACATGAGAAGTATTCTCATTGTTCAGTCCCTAGAGAGGCAGACAAACGAATAAGCAGATATAGGGTAAACACATGAAACGATGCGGGGAAGACAGCCTTGAACAGGTCTGAATCGCAGAGCGAAGCTAATATGATCCAAGTATACCTAACTTGTACTCAAAATAACGAAACGCATGTCTTTACTTATAAAACAGAAAGAGAGGCATTATTCATTCATTCATTCATTTATTTATTTATTTATTTATTTATTTATTTATTTATTTATTTATTTATTTATTTAACTAGCTAGCGAGTACAAATCACATTTATAAAACAAAAACGTTTCTAGCCACTACCGTAAGAGCCAGGCTCGTGTACGGTGTGGTCTTAGTCAAAAATATAACATAAAATTTACAAGGACAGTTTACTAAATACAGTAAGTAACTTAATTCAAACCAATAAATACAACACAAGAGCAAGAATAAAGAAGAAAGAGAAAACGAGAGAAAAATACACATTTAATATAAATTGACAATCCGACAGAAGCCAGTGATATTCAATAAAAACATGAATATAGTCGATAGAAATAAAAGGTAAAAAAAAATGCATTTGTTAATATTATATATCATGGATAATGTTACAAATTTCTTTTTTAAAAACCTTCAATTTTAAAATATTTCAAATTTGGAAAATGGTTTGTAATTTTATTATAATGTCTTGGGCCAAAAGTAGCACCATGTTTAACAGCTGCAATTGTATGATATTTAGGCTCAATTAATGGGAAAGTAGAATCTTGTCTTCGAGTACGATATTCATGTCGATTAGATTTATCTTTTATTTATTTCTGTGGTAGTAAGTTAGTAAACTATATTTATAAATTTCTTCAATAGGCAATACATTAAAATCTGTATAAATTAAATTTTTTGGGTAATCCATATTTTTGATCAGACAAATTTTTATTAATCTTCTGTGTAATAATATTAATGGATTAAGTACAGATGATGCTGCTCCATCCCAATTTATTATACCATATTGTATTAGTGATTGTACCAAAGCTAAAAATATTATTCTCAATGCCTCCTTAGTGATAAAATTTCGAAGTATTATGAATTTATAAAATTGTCTTTCTTATACTTGTACACAAGAAATCAATTTGTTTATCCCAACGTAAATGCTGGTCTATAATAATTCCTAAACATTTAACTTGTGTGGAAGGTGTTAGATGTGGGCAATTACAATAATTATTTGTTAATTCATTACATGAAATATTATGAATTACTAAGTGATAAATATTCATAGGTGGACGTAATTTAATATTATCCTCCCATTACGTCTCGACCTCCCAAATGGTCTATTTCCCTCCAGTCTCCCAACTAACATTCTATATGCATTTCTGGATTCGCCCATACCTGCTGCATGCCCTGTCCATCTCAAACGTCTGGATTTAATGTTTCTAATTATGTCAGGTGAAGAAAACAATTCGTGCAGTTCTGCGTTGTGTAACTTTCTCCATTCTCCTGTAATCCCTCTCAGTCCCAAATATTTTCCTAAGAACCTTATTCTGAAACACCTTTAATCTCTGTTCCTCTCTCAAAGTGAGAGTCCAAGTTTCACAACGATACAGAACAACCGGTAATATAACTGTTTTATAAATTCTAACTTTCAGATTTTTTGACAGCAGACTAGATGATAAAAACGTCTCAACCGAATAATAACAGGCATTTCCCATGTTTATTCTGCGTTTAATTTCCTTCCGAGTGTCATTTATATTCGTTACTGTTGCTGCAAGATATTTGAATTTTTCCACCTCTACAAAGGATAAATATCCAATTTTTATGTTTCCATTTCGTACAATATTCTGGTCACGAGACACAATCATATACTTTGTCTTGCAAACCTATCTCTTTACTTGCTTCAAGGAGAATTCCCATGTTTCCCCTAATAGTTTGTGAATTTTCTCCTAACATATTCACGTCATCCGCATAGACAAGAAGCTGATGTAACCCGTTCAATTCCAAACCCCCTGTGTTATCCTGAACTTTCCTAATGGAATATTCTGGAGCGAAGTTAAAAAGTAAAGGTGATAGTAAATACAAGCAAACACATTTTATAAATGTACGTTGGTAACGCCGAATTAGAGAGTGCAGATTTGATACCAATTCTGATAGAGGAATAATTGGACCTTTTGTTAATGAACAAAATTAAAAATATTTTTTGTCTAATCCTTTGAATTCCAGTCACAACTATTCTTGAAATGAAAAACAGAGTTTTTCTGCGTACAATATTCTAACTCGTTATCCGTTAGAGAACGCTAATTTCTTGCAAACGAACTGCAATTGCCGGATTGTATGGAACCTGACAACGTCATTCTACAAAGTTATTTTTTGAGAGAACGACTGACCATTTACTTTATACAGTAGACATATCGATGGCTGAGAACCAGACTGTTCTAAGTCCAACTTTTAATAGGAAAGAAATCTGTGTTTCATTATGTTCCAGTTCTTGTCTGCATATATGAATCGAACAAAATTATAAATATTCCTCTCCATAAGGTTGCCATGAAGCTATTCCAAATTGTTTCATGAAGCTTTGAATGTCAGGAGCTTAAATTAGCTCTCCTGAAAAAAAAAATAGTAAAATGGACTTGGAACAGTCTGGTTCTGGGACATCGATATGTAGATCTATCTTAATATTCTTCAATTATGTATTATTTCAATGCGATATTGTAACTTCCCCTTGTAAGGTTAGATGAATATACAATTTTCAAATTAAGACTACATTATATAAAATGTCTCTGGTTTTACATTTTTAGCATTTTTAGCATCAGACAGTCTACGTTAACATTCGCAATAGCTAAGGCATGTAGCTTTAACCTTGCGTGGAAAACACGGTTGTGGGTTTGGCTGTTTGTGCGTTTTCATACAAAAAATGTAATAGAAAACAGCTAACAAGATGAATAACATATGGTTTATGACGTAAACTGAGACGAAACGTGTTGTTCTGAATACATAACGTGTGACAAATTAGCCGGTTCCAAGTAGGTTTGCAGACGGGCCGCTCTATCCATATATTTTGATCAGTTGAACTCGGTTGTGACGTCAAGTCCGTATTGCAGGGCTAATGAAACAGGGAATACACATTGCATTGCGCGAGTGCAACATCCCACTCACTACGAAGAAAAACAGTCCATACTTTACCGCTAGACTAGATGCTCACAGTTGCCTAACTGCATGAAAGCAGTAAATATAATTCTAGTATCGCTTGGTGCTGCAGTAATGAAGAATTATATATTTATCCATTTATTATTTAGTCATTGTATAACTTTTAGCTATTTTAACCTTATGCTGAAATAATAATATATATATAGTTTGCAATAATGAAATTGAATATACAGGCTCAACTGTAAATAATGGCATTGATTTCAGAGGGTTATTCTTTGGATATTTCAAACAAAAACGTATAATACAAATTTTGCTTGTTTTTGCTTCCTTTTCGAGATAAAAATTGTTTCATATGAAATATTTCATAGCGTGTTTTGGGAAAGTCATTGTTTTAATTCCCAATATTCCCAATCAATTTAAGAGAATAGTGTATTATGATAATAAATGATTGAAAGAATTTTAGTTTTGTTCTTTAAACATCTAGAAATTTGTATTTTTTTTTTTTTGCAGAACATTTAGTTGCATTTGTTCGAATCAAATTTCTGCAAATTTAAAGGAGAAAACTGAAATTCTTTCAATAATTTATTATCATAATACAGCGCTCTCTTTAAACTGACTGAGCATATTGAGAATTAAATCCATGGCTTTCCCAGACCATGTCATTAAATGTTTCATATAAAAAAATAACTCGGAGAGGAAGCAAAAACGAGAAAAATTGTATTAAACTTTCTTATTTTAAATATCCCAAAATTTAAACCCCTGAAATTAATGATATTACTTACTGTTCAACCTGTATACAGGATTGTTTCCGATCTCTGATAGCGAATTTGAATGACGTCATGTGCGTCAGGAATCACACCGACAACTGAACTGTGGCGCGAGGTGACAGACCAGTAGTGAGTGATTTCATAATCAGAGTGCACGGCGTATCACAGTGGCAATGCCCAAGAAAATCGAGCCTTTTTAGGAGGGGTAATAACAATTCTTTCCGATGCCAAGTACAGTTACGTGAAAATCATAGGAGCCTGCAAAAAGACATGGTTTCGTTATTTACAAGAAAGGCATCTTGTGTGTACTTCATAAGACTGGCAAAGCTCGGATGGGATTAATTCCAGAGTGGGAAAGCAAGCAAATCTATCCCCCGTTACAAGTCGCCGCACACCACGAGATGATACAAATTAATTCCATTCGAGCTTTATCAATCTTATTAAGTAAACATAATATGCCTTTCTTGGAAATAACGAAACCTCATTTATTGCAGGCTTCTTTTATTATTTTCACTTAACTGTACTTGACATTGGAAAGGGTCGTAATGTACCCCTCCCAAAAAGGCTCGATTTTCTTGGGAATTTCTTATGTGAGTCGCCGTGCGCTCTACGAGATCACTCATTACTGATCTGTCACCTCGCGCCACAGTTCAGCTGTAGTGTGACTCCTGACGCACATGACGTCATTCAAATTCGGTATCAGAGATCGGAAACAACTCTACAGTTTGAACAATTGGTGTAATTTCTTTAAATTAATTAATGAAAGAATGTGGAAAGGAGAGAAGAAACAATTAAAAGTTACGTAATTGCGCGTCCTTGCAAGGGATTTCGAGGTTGTGGAGAAGAATTGTGTGGTCTCCAAGCCAGTTGGCTACTTGTCTCATTCCTTTTTCGCCTTTCCGTTAATGGAACTTAAAAGCCAGACATAGATGTATCATATTTTTCTAGTCGTGTTATTTTTTTTTGTGGTATTTGGTATTTTCTTCCAATCGTAAACATTCAATAATTCAATAAAATTTTCAATAAAACACTTAAACAATAATAAATTACACATCAACAAAATAACATTTTAACAAACTTAAACTTCCGAATATCCATGTTCTGCTGGTAGTACACTTTGTAATAATTCAATTGAATTTATTGTCTGTGTTGGGAATAAGATTTGTCGATTAGATCTTATTCTTTCTGATATAATGAAAATGAATATTAAAACAAGCAGCACACATGTGTGGGAAAAATGTCGCAGAGCACAAATCACAACGTCGTTGAAGAGCAGCAGGGCAAGGTCTCCGAAGGTGATAATGGTCTTAGCAGGGCTAGTGTACGCGTATCATTCTGAGTTCTAATATTTGTGTAATAATTATTTAAGACAAAGTAATTTCTATAAATTTGTATAGTGAAGTAATTCAAACAGCACATAATTGAATTAGTTGGATTTAAGAACATTATTAAATAAATGCAAAACATAATTAAAAACAAATTTGTGATCAACGTTACATTACGTATCTTGTTCCAGAAAGCCACATTTTTGCCTGGGGTGAATCAAACATTCCTGTAGTCATTTACAATAAATTGTGTTTAGAGAGTTTAACTGCAAGTCACCTCAACGAACTATTTTTTGAATACTTGAGAGTAAATAACGTTGTATTAAGAAATTGTAGTTAAAATAATGTTTCCACTTAATCTTCAGAAATATTAAAATACTCTGTAACATGTTATTACAGTTTTAAATGAGACAATAATTATTAACTACAACAGTATAACATAATAGTCTGGCACTCTGCCTGCCGTTCATATTACTAAATAAAATTAAACCCTGTACTTTTGCATAACTAAGCACACTTAAAACATAATACGCATAATATTACAGAAGTGAAAGAAGCTGCACTTACTGTATGCAAATACAGATAGGCCTAATTCTCCTCCTTCTGAGTGATCTCTCCTCCAAGAATTATGTTACTTGTACATAGGAATTTAAAAATATTTTTTTACAGCGGAACAACCATGATTGTCAAGAATGGATCACCGAAGAAATCATTTAGAGCATTTTCTTGTTTCCAACAATCTATCAACGTATTTCTTTTACGAAACTTTCAATTAAGTTCCTGCAGTTTGCATTCAGATTGTTACATGTTAATTACTACCCAACGTTCGCAACAGCGTGCAGAGGTTAATCAGCGTAAGCTATACGAGATAATGACGGTGATTTGGCGACCTGGAAACAAAACAATGAGACACTGACTTAAGTACCTTCATAACAGTGTCTATATGAACTCGTCCTCAGGATGCTCAGCACTATAGGAAGTTTACGAACTTCACCAACAAACTTCAAGTAGATATTCGGAGGAATTTTCTGAACCTTTTGAGAAAAGGAATCAATGGTCACCGGAACTCTGTCTTGGAGTTATAGGGCTTCATTTGTTGGTAAACAAAAACCTGTGTGACAATTACGGTATCACTAGTTCATGCTTTCCAGTGCTGCTCATCGGAATGACTACAACCGCGGAGGAATCGGAGATTACGAATAAAGCTCTCCACCGGTGATCTCCGATACTACCGTAGGTGGAACAGGGGACATACGAAGGGATGCGTGGGTTCGGAGCGAAGCGACAGTTAGCTCAAGGACGACCGGCGCGTACGGACTGACTGTAGTTGTGAGTGGAATAAAATGGCACCAAATCGGATATCCGTCGCATGGAAATTCTTTAATTTAGTTGAAGGTAATAATAGATTCGCACACTGTAAACTTTGTGGGCGAATTTACTCTAAGGGTGGTGGAACTTCGAATTTGTTAGACCATTTGAAGCGATCGCACAATTGCGAACTTGATGAAAACAATTACGCAAAATATTTTATACGATTTCTTTTTAAATTGTTTTAGTGCTATTGTTCCCAAAGGCTCACAGTCTATGAAAAAGTCTTGAAATTTCTCTAAAACGTAACTTTCGAGGCAATAAAAAACAAATGAAATATTTACAAGACGACTTGAGTTATATTTTACTGTTTAAACAACTTGAGTTATGTTTTACTGTTTGGATTAAAATATTGAGTTTCTGAATGAAACTAAAGAAACATGTGGTAATAATATAATTACAATTATCCTTAAGTTGATATCCACTTATATTTTTATTACAGAGCAAGAGTGGCGCGTTTTAGAAGAGGCAGTTCAAATACTGACACCCTTTAACACAATAATCACAATTCTGTCCGGTGAAGAATCTGAATAAATTATGTTGGACAGTAAACTTTATCCCATTGATAGCCCACGTTTCTTTTGTTTCATTCTGAAGCTCCCTTAATATATTTTACGTTAACTAAACCGATTAGAATAAGAATTGACAAACCCTGTTTGCGATTAAACTAGAGTTTCTAGGAGAATTAAAGTATAAATGTTTACATTAGCTACTGAAAAGCTTTACTTCTGCGTTAGTTTTGCACTTAGATTGAATGTTATTAATTTGATCAATGACATAAAACTAATACGGCTTTCCACATATACTATGAATTTCAAAACTAGAAAAAAAAATCTGTCAGCTAACGTAGCACTTTAAACAACACAAAAAAGAGCCGAAGAAAGAGAGAGAGAGATTAACATAAAAGAGAGATTAAACAACAACAAATTAGAACATATTTTAAAAGATACGAAGACGTCAGCGGACTCGAATCACTACCTGATCCGATTAAAGGAATGCTCAGCGGAAAGTATATGCCTGCGCTACAGCACATAGGCCTATACAACCTGCGCGGCATCAATCGGAGGTAACCGGAGGTCTCCGATTGAAAGCGCGCAAACAACCGCTCCGGAGAAAACCTAATCATAAGCAGCACTAATGCTTTCCCTTCTCCCTTATCATGCTCTGGGTAAGAAAAAACATGTTCTGGCACGTAATTCAAGGATGGCGAGCAAGATCACCAGACTGTATACTGCTGGACATTTTTTGTGAGGACATATCAAAAGTGTAGTGTAGAAGATGAATTCAACTCATTGCTCGTATTATTGCCGCCTGTGATCGAATACGAACTACTCCTAAAATGCTAGAGCGAGTACATCAGTCCATGGTTTGGCGTTTGAACTTTGCCGTGTTGTTCATAGATGACATTTTGAATTTATTCTGTAAATAATGTACGTTATATGATAATTATCCGGTTCGCACAAATTATATTGTCTTATTAAACTTCTATAAGATCCAGCATGAGCGTCTTTCCTATACTTCAAAACATTTATATTCATTCTCCAAACATCCTCTTCAATTTTGTCGGTACACCCTGTGTGTATACTGGCTAATACTGATGGAGAAACGTCATATTTTACAGAATCTGGAGATTTGAAATTATGTCAAGATTTACTTGATTTTCGAAGGACTAGACTGGAAATGTATGAGTACAATAGGTGGTCAGAGTAGATCGGACGGAGGAGGTCAGGGAAGTTATAATATAATATAATATAATATAATATAATATAATATAATATATTACATAGCATAGCATAGCCTAGCACAATGCAGTATAGTATAGTATTAATAGTTATAGTACAGTATAGTACACTACAGTACATTACAGTTCAGTTCAGTTCAGTTCAGTTCAGTTCAGTTCAGTACAGTATAGTACAGTACAGTATAGTACAGTACAGTACAGTATATTACAGTGTAGTACAGTATAGTATAGTACAGTACAGTACAATACAGTACAGTACAGTATAGTATAGTATAGTGAAGTGTAGTATTGTACAGTACAGTACAGTATAGTATAGTAGAGTATAGTGTTAGTATAGTTAATGATGTAAAAAAACTATTTAATCCGTTTAAATCCATATACACGGTTTTTATAGGTTTAAAACCCTGTTTATTAGGATTAATTAGATTTATTGAATGCAACCCGAACAACATGTAGGCCATCCATTTTGCATATACATCCGGGCGTTTTACTTCTGTGTGCTAGGCGCTAGGGTTGTTAGCGTATGCTGCTGGTCGCTAGATGTCTTGTTTTACACAAATACATAATACAGCTGATGGATCAGTTCAGTGCGACGCTTGTAGTCCGTAACCAATCGTGTCGTGATATTGTACTGTGTAAGCTCGTGAGTACAATGAAACCTCGTTCAAGCATTTGGAGTCATTTTGAAAAAAAAAAACAGTCAGTGAAGGGAACACAAAGGTAAAAGCGATAAATAAATATTGCATGAAAGAGTACCAATACGCAATGGCATCTCGTTTATGGCAGCATATCCTTAGCTGTGGTCCTTTGTACAGTCCATGAAAGGGGAAGCTGTAAATTTGAGTAAAACAACAACCAAGCGTACGAACTCCCTTATGAAATCGTTCTTCCTTCAGATCCATTGCCGTCAGACTCATTATCAACTTCTACAACTCCGCCAATGCCTTCTACTTCATCCTCAGCATTACTTGTTTCATCTACGTACATCTATAATGACTATCTACACATTCGCTGTCGTCACAAATTTTACAGACGTCATCACAACACATAAGAAGTGATAATGAATTAGACGAACTCATTGCTAGAGCAATGTATGCCTCATCAATGCGTTTATGTATGATGAAGTCTCAATAGTACTGGAAAAATCGTTTTTGATCAACTTCGACCTGGATATGAATCTCCTAGTCGTCACGTTATTGGTGAGACTCTACTTGAAGCTGAATATAATCGTTTGAAAGGAGTTGCTCTGAAAAAAAAGATACAAGAAACTCATTCCCTCGCTTTAATATGTGATGATTGGAGTGATGCAACAACACGCAAAGTTATGAACGTTATTGTAACACCACCAGAACCAGTATTTTTAAAAACCATACGCTCCGGTGAACAGAAACAAACCGGTGCGCTTATTGATGAAAATATGATTACTGTGATAAATGAGTTAGGTAGCCATAAATTTGTTACAGTTATAACAGACAATGCCAAAAACATGCAGGCTGCATGGGCAATAGTTCAGCAACAGTACCCCACATTTCTGCTTATGGATGCATGGCACATGTATTGAATTTATTGATCAAAGATGTAATGGCATTACAACCAATAGGTGACCTTTACTCACTAGCCAAAAGAACTTTAAAATATTTCAAGTTCAGCCACGTTCCATATGCAACGCTGGAAACTAAAAAAACAGGAGGAATATGGACGACATACAGTTTAATTACAACTTCTGTCTCCTATAAGATGGGCAAGCTCTCCCATCTGCTTTGAAAGTTTAGTGGAAACTATTGTGTGTCCTCTTCTAACTCCTGAAAAATATTTGAAGATTTCCGTGCTGTCAGATGAGGCATAGGAGCACCTGGAAGAAGCAGCTGAAATATTGAAACCAATATTTCAGACGCTATTACAAAGTTAGAAGCAGATAGTTCTGTTTTATCCGATGTCCATGAGCTGATTTCAAGAAGTACCAGCCAGATAAATGTAGCAATCCGGGCGAGTTCACTGTTCTCTTTTGATGACGAAGAGGCTGTAGTGAAGGCCATTTGAGACAGGAAAGTGAAGACAATTAAGAACATCCATTCTGCTGCGAAACTACTAGACCCACGCTTTAAAGGCGCTATATTATGCGAAGAAGACATCGGTAATGGTATACATTACATCACTAAGCTGAACATTGAACTTGGTTTGAACGGTGTAGCAACCATAGCTAACTTGGCAGAGTTTCGGGCGTCTACAGAATTCTTTGCAAGAAGTTCGTTATGGGGTGCTGCAAGCGATGTAACACCTTATGTTCTGGACAGGCTTTATATTCAATTGCTTCGTGAATATTAAATGTGCCACTTTCTTCGGCTGCATGAGAAAGAAACTCGTCCGCTCATGGTAAAATTCATACAAAACTCAGAAATAGGCTGTGTCCCGAAAGGTTGGAGAAATTTGTAATGGTAAGATGGAATCTTAAGTTCACTAGGTCTGAACCAACGAATTCACAGTCTACAATATCTGGTGAAGCAAGTACTGAGGAAGATTAGTGTAGCAACAAGAAATGAGGAAGATACAGTATTTGTTTTCAAGTTTAGCTAACTATGGTATATTTCAAAATGACAAGAGAAAAGGTGTTTATTATTTTCACGTTTTATTCCTCTTATTATTAATGTTGCTATATTATATTTGTAGCATATATTGTAAGGAAAATTGACATTCAGTTTTTCAAGCTCAAAACCTATCTTTTTTTCGGTGTCGCGTAGCTCCTACAAGAGGCATCGGAGAACATGGGTTGTTTTACGAAAAATATCATCATTTTGAGATCTATAGAGTCCCAGAGTTTGTTGCAGAGGTCCTAAATCACCCTATATAATTAAACTCTAAGGTTAAAAAGTCTCAACTTCGAAGACAAAATCAATTAATGTCCCACATTCTAAATTCTCTTGCCTCATAATGAATTAGCTTGATTCTAAGGTTAAAAGGTCTCACCTTCGAAGACAAAATCAATTAATGTCCCACAATCTAAATTCTCTTGCCACATAATGAATTAGCTTGATTTGAAGTCCAAAACGTTATGACTTCAGTCTAACAAGCAAACATTCTGATGGGGGCAGATAAAAAAGTTAAATTTTTTCTTCCACCATGTTAATAATGTCAAAAGAAGTGCTTATACAAACTTTGACCACTCGACCGCAATTACGAGGGCGGTAAAAAAATAAGTTCGCCAGAGCCCGTTAACAGAGAAAAAAACACAATTTCATTGGACAAATTTATTGGAACAAACACAGAAATAATTGAGCTACTTTTCAACTTATTTTCCATCGGAATTGAGACTTCTCCATATCATGGGCTCGACAGAGAGAGGTGCAGACGCAGTCAAACGCTGGTTACGAACTGAGGCAGCTGACTTCTGCGACACAAAAATTAATCCAGTGGGGGATATGTTGACAAATAGCGCAACAATTGTTGCATCTGTTTCAATAAATATTTCCATGCAACTGTGCTTCTTTCTATAAATGGCCCCAGAGAAAATCACTTTCTGGACAGCCTCGTAATTGCGGTCGAGTGGCCAAAATTTGTATAAGCACTTCTTTTGACATTATTAACATGGTGGAAGAAAAAAATTTAAATTTTATATCTGCCCCCATTAGAACGTTTGCTTGTAAGAGGATGACATCATTATCTTTATTATTATTATTATTAGTTCACGAAGAACTACAGTGCTCAGGTTCTGAAAATTACGATAGTGAAGCTCATTCTGCCATCACTCTAAATAGAATCGAGCACCCCTTTGCCTCTGCTGATTGAATCATCTTGACACATCACGAACAAATACATAAGGTAACAACTAAATGAGTGAATAAATAAGAGTCTGTCGTCTCTAACGGCAGGAGGTTGAAACGTATTTTCTCCCACTCAGATGTTTACAATATTGAAAATTAGCTTATTTAATTATCTGAGTAGCGAGCTGAATAACTTCACTGACAAGTTTAAATGACAGCTGCCTGTGCAGTACCTTCCGGCTAGGCTCTGCTGTAACGTGGATCAATGCTCCCTTGATTACGGAGAGGGATGAAGCAGGAAGTGACAACGTGCAATCTCGAACGCTGTAGAGAACATCTGTCAGATAAGTGTGTTCTATCGCTGCACACGACCGGATTTGTAGCGAACGAATGACACAAAGAACGAGGTAGACTCAAGTTGTTTCCATTTTTAAAAAGTAAACTATACTGTAGTCGACAGCTCTAGAAGAAACCAAACAATATAAATACACTGGAAACACATGTAAGGAATGGTATAACTTTTAGAGATTTGCTGTACTATGCACGCAGATTGTCATCCACACATTCAATCATTCATCCACAAAACCATTCATCAACCCATCCACATTCATCATTTTATCTATTTACCTACGAATATTCATTAGTCCGTCCATAATTTTTAAAGAATATATATTGATTTAATATGTACAGTGTTAAAATTGAAATTGTATTTTTGAAGTTAATTTATTGCTATAATTTTTTTCTTGACCCACTTTGTGTCAAATAATTATCTTTGTTTGTGTTAAGTATGTGTTTAGATAACTCCCTAAGCACGAGCTTTTACTCTTACAGAGAAGAATTAAGACTGTATTTTTGTACATGTTATTTTACTAACAATAAAAAAAATTACATCAATCCATCCATCTGTCCGTCTGTGATCATATCCGTCTGTTCGTCAACCAACTCGCCCGTCGTTAATCCAACAATCCATCCACGTCGGTCGATCAGTCTATCCATCTGTCCTTCAGTCAATCCACAATCCATCATTCACCCGCCTACCAACCCATTCATATATACCTCTCCATGCATTCGTCTATAGATCCATCCTTTCACCCAATCATCCATCCATACCCAAATTCATTCCGCTATCATATCCGTATCATTCCTCCTCCATCCATCCATCCATCCATCCATCCATCCATCCATCCATCCATCCATCCATCCACAACTTCAGAGTGTGGACTCTATTTTACAGGAGATTTTAACTTATTGTACCGGAGCTTATCTATAAATTGATTTGAAGACCAAGGCCAGAAGAAAAATAGAGAAGATAAACGTGCGAATTCGAAATGAGGTAGTAGAACAAGTGGACAGCTTCACATTCTTGGAGTATACTATAAGCAGTAACATGAGCTGCTTGCTGCCAGGAAACCAAAAGGAGGAGAGGAATAGTGAAGGAATCTTTAATAGAAAAAACGAGCATATTTTGCGGACCTCTGAAAAAAAGAGCTAAGGAAGAGACTAGTAAAGTGATTTATGTGGAGTCTGGTCTTGAATGGGGAAGAAACATGGGCATTACGACGAAGTGAAGAGAAACGAGTCAAAGCATATAAAATGTAGATATGGAGAAGAATGGAGGATGTGAAATGGACAAACAGAATAAGAAATAAAGCTGTGCTAGAAAGAATGGGTGAAGGAAGAATATTGGTCAAACTAATCAGGAAGAGAAAAATGGCTGCGTCACTGGCTAAGAGGAAGCTGCCCACTGAAGATTGCTTTGGTAGGATTGGTAAACGAGAGAAAAGTTAGAACAGAAGAAGATATCACTTGATAGAAACATTAAGATATAAATGAATCTATACAGAGACTAAAAGAAAGGCGGAAAATAGGGAAAATTAGAGAATGCTGGGTTTGCAGCGAAGGTTCTGCCCTTGCATAGAAAACTATGCATGAATGGACATCAGAAATGCTTACCACATGATACAAACCATTACAATAAAATTGCATATTTCACGAAATATTATTCGTTATCTCGATATTCTGTGGAAAATAAAAGGTAAAGTAAAATGACCTCTATTATAGCGTAAGGAAGCCAATAGTGTAGTGAGAGGTCAAGGCTTCTATCTGTGGAGACAATCGGCATTAATAGCAGCAACGATATCTGGAGTAAGTACTTGCCGCCTGTACCTCAAGCAAAAAATCCCTGGTGCTTATTTGTATTAGAGTCTCCCACGGTCATAGTGAGGCCGGAAGGATCAATGGAGAAAATTCTTGATCATAACGCTAGTCAAATCAGCGACGCTGCCGCGAACCCCATTTTTTTTTTTTGAGAAGCTGAGCAAAATGACGAAAAAACTGAATCAGTAATTAGTCTAATGATATTAAGATAGCCAGCGACTTATGTGTTATCTCATTTTCAATATCAATTTATCGTGACAACGATTAGGCTTATTTAGATCTATCTGTTTGCAAGGAAGTAATTCGTGAATAAAAATGCAAGCAAAGTTATAAACTTAATAATTCTATTTTACATTTTCTCAACTTTTCGTGGATCTCTTCGAGCTCTTCTTTTCGTAGATTTGTAGCTACTGAGACATCTTTGAAATAATTATATGATCATATTCCTTTTATATGATAAAATAATTTATCTCTAAGTTGATGTTTAGTCGTATAACGCGTTGTCTTATAAATTACTTAATACAGTAACAAATCGTAGTGTAAAACATAAAATTGTATCAGATATGAAATATAAACAAAACGAAAGTAGATATCGTCTTGAGTTGGGTAACAGAAAATAACTTCGAGCATTTTCCTCCGGTACTAGTTCGGCTTCATTACGTGTGAACATTACAGACTTCTTTAAAGCGATCAGAATGCCACTGCCGGTACTGGGGTCACTGTTGTTCCATGTCATTAACGTGCTAGCGACTTCTCGTTCCTACTACATTACCCATTCAAGGTGTGGGATAGCTGCCAAATAAACGGCGTGCTGCAGCGAATGTATTCGACAATCGCTAATTACTGATGGGACTATTCCTTTATCATCTCTCCTTCCTCAAGAATTTGCTAGTGCAATAAGTCATGGAAACCATGTTCAGGAGGCGTGTCTTTAACCTATTATTTTGTACAGGTATGCAGAAATTCCCTTGTCGGTCGCCGTCTACGCAACGGTATAAGCATAAACCACGGCCCTGAATTCGAATCCTCTGTAGAATATTACTTTCCTTCAAACGAAACCATGATAAGAATTTATCGCCCTTCGCTGGGTTTGATTCCCCAATTATCGGCTCCAATAGCAAGAATGTTAACCACCAGATCAACGACTGTGATTTAAAGATTAGTGTTTGTAAATTCAAAGGAGTAATCCTAAACTTTGATTTAATTAAATACATCTCTTTCAAAGCTCATATCATTAAGAAGTTATTTATATAAGCCATTAATAATTACGTTACATTTTTTATTGAAAATTTTGGAATTTGGAATAATTAAGAAACATAAGAAAAACAAAATTATGAAAAGACACTTGAGATAAATCTCTCCTTATGATGATTCCAAATGTTATATATAGTGTACTGGCACAAAAACTAAATACCTTCTAAACAGAGGTAAGCGATTAATTTATTAGATATTTAAAATGTCATCCTCGAGCAACAACACGTTTTTCGACTATTTAATAACAGTAAGCTGAAGTAATTGCGGAAACAAGAGTACAGCTCATCAGCTGAAAGTTGATGTTTTGCGAGAGGTGATCCGATTCAAAGAGTGCATTTTTGTAATTGGTTTCCGAATTCATTTTAGAGTTGTGAAATTGATCCGTGGCTCTTTTCTTACCAGACGAATATTAGTTTCTTCTAAATGCGCGTGTGAACTCATAGAATTGTCGGTATTGAGCTTCCGAAAAGCCTATAATTTTGCAAGCAATCTCCTCCCCCCCTCCCAAATGACCAGAAAACTGATGTAAGGTGTGTGATAAGTGTTAAGAGAATAATAGGTCATATATTTTTCAAGGGTCATTTCATAAGTCATGGCAACTGTGTTATATGTTCACAATAACCGAAAATGTGGTTAGTTCAGTAGACCTCTATAGTTTAAAAACCTGTTTTACACCACCATATTGCGCCAGTGTGCATTGGTGACTAGTAGACAGCAGACGCAAAAGTTACTATGCTAGAGGCTGTGCTCAAAGATGGATTTAAGTAAAGTTGAACAGCGGTCGTGCGTGGAAATTGCAGTACTCGTGGCAGAAATGCTCGTCAGTGTCATTATGAGCTACGAAAAGCAATAGGTGATAGTGCGTTGGAACAGTCTTCCTACTCGCCTGATCTAAGTCCACGTGGGAAGCAGTTTGCAAACAGGGAGAAAATCTTAACAGCGTTTCATCGAGAGATGGTACACATAGACGAACCGCACATAGCCGATGATATTCAACGTCTGCATCATCGTTGGCAAAGATGTGTGGCAGCCTTGGAGGCTTATTTTGAAGGGTGTTAGCTGTGAGTATTCTAATGTAATTTGTTTTCTTTTGTGCATAATAAAACAATGATTTCTATTCAAGCATCTTTCAATTTCCCTTACACATTGCCTCCTGTACCCACACCCAATTTGGTACTAGCATTGCAAAGCACATTCCAGTGACCTTCAATCGCATATAGTGAATTTCTATTCCTGCAGCTTTATTGGCTGATATAATATAGTTGTCATGTTTTATGAAATGACATTAGTATATTTATTGTTTTTAGTTGGGTAATAAATGCGGATTAATCTTAACGTTGTTTCTTCAGCAGTTGACAGAAGAGGATATCTGTTTATGGTTTCGTTTGAAAGACAAAATATTTCGCACGAATTTGCACACATTATAGGGACTCCGGGCTAATACTCAGCATATAATAAGAATTTCTGTTGATGAGCTTATATAAGCGCGTGACACCATAATTCTCGTGATATCAAGCCTGTATGCGAGCGGAAGGTAGACACTATCTACATCTACTCTAAGGTAGCTTTCAGAATCCATTTCTGCTTTCGGCGTTGTAGGCAGCATTTTACCGGCCGATGCTCGACCGGAGCCAGATCCCGTGCTACGCAGCCACATTACACTAAGGATCAAATAGCAAATACAACTGAATCGGAGATTGCAGAAACAGCACATGTCATGAAAACTAAATTTTTCAGTAGGCACAAAAAAAGGTATTACTGGTGGTAGACAACATCATTGGTTATAGTACTGGCTTCTTCAGACAGAAGCCTAATAGATGTGTCGTTTTATACTAATTTATTGGAATCTAATGAATTGTTAATGAAATAAATCAATATATATTTGCTTGACGTGTGCTGTTTCTGCAAGGAATCAAAATTGTAGTAAAATAATTTCAGTTCAACTTAAGTTTATTTGTCAAATTAGGGAAATAATATATACATAGGTCTAATGTGGTACTTAATACATAAGTTCAGCATATAAAGGAACTTATTTTTCCACAATAGGCCACTGAAGAATATTATTGTAAAATTCTTGATATTCGCGCGGTATGTAACGCATTAGTTTGCGTATATCGTCAAGCTTCTCTCTTTGAATTGGCAAGATTTTGTCTGGATATTCCAATGAAGAAGGTAAATATGATATTCTTCTTTGTACGTACAAGCAAGCATGCTCATGGGGAAGATAAAAAAATTAATCTTTCCCTTTTTTCTCCCATCATTTTAGTAATGTCAAAAAAAGTGCTTACACAAATTTTGGCCACTCGAGCGCAATTACGAAGGCCGTAAAAAATAAGTTTCCCTGGGGCAGTATACAGAAAGAGAACAAAATTTCATGGAAAGTTTTATTGGAACAGATACAGCAATTGTCGAGTTATTTTTCAACATATTCACCACCAGACTTGAGACATTTGTCATTCAGTGGGATCAATTTTTGTATCCTTGTGTCGTAGGTGTCTGTCGTCTGGAATTGGAACAATTGTGTCGGCACATGTCTTTGACATGAGTTGTTTCTGCGCGCTTCCAGGATTTCACAGGTCTTCAAATGTGAGGCGGCTATACTGACATATGTGGTTTCTGCATGGAATGATAGTCCTATATCAACAGTCCATGAAACTCGAATAAACTCATTTCGCCACAAATAGTAACATGTGCTGTTTCTGCAATCCCTGATTCAACTATAGTAATAGTAATAATAATAATAATAATAATAATAATAATAATAATAATGATAATAATAATAATAATAATAATAATAATAATAATTACAGAAAAACATATCTACGGATAAGGAAAATGAGCAGCAAACTGCAGTAAAATTATGCTGGTGATGTTGATGGTAGTGCTGGCGTCGATACAATATATATATATATATATATATATATATATATATATATATATATATATATATACCGGTAGAATAATAATAGTAGGCCCTATATTTATGTTATATTTTAATGCACAAGGCAATTTGTTCGTTTCGTTCTTTTGACGAATGCAATAACTGTATAATATTATAAGCGTGTTTCATACGCTATTCTTTGTACGAAAGGATTATAAAACAATAAATAACATAAGCTTCGTAATGAAGGATAGTTTGATATCATGGTCTATGAATGGGATGCTATGACAGCAGTGAAGTATTTGATATTATTGCACAGCAAGTCGTTTCACAACATTAATTCTATGGTACAAGTTATGTCATCATAATACAGTAAAAGTCATGACGTTTTAGTTGGCACGGTAGCAAGGCGCCCGCAGGGTCCAATCTCAGTGGTAGCAAGATGGTCAGAAAATTAGAGGAAATGGATGAACGAGGAGAGAGAAAACTGAACATGAAAAACAGCCAGTTTTGAAATCTAAATTACTTTGCGCACGCATTCATAGTTTAAAGCATTCACTTTTGTTTAATTGTTTACCGAGGGTTTGAGAAAACATGTATCGAGCGCATAGAGGGAAATAAAAAAAAACACACACAAAATAAAAATCTCTACCACCGGCTACCCCCTGTGGGCGCCCTTGCATGGTAGTATAATATTTTACGGTACTGGTACAATAATGTGGCATATTGTGAATGATTTTTATTAACAACTAAGACTGTTTAAAATGCTGGTGCATCAACAAAATTAATTATTAAAAGAGATAAAAAAAAGTTCAGGAGAGAAAATGAAGATGCATGCTGTTAGCTACAAAACTGCGTCAGTACGCGTTTGTAATTTCACACTCAAATAAGTGATGTTTTCGATTCGGCATAGGGCGATTCACGAGGCGTAATCAAATAGCACAGGTGTGTCACGTGATGCCCTAATTACGTCATCACGGTCCGTCGCTTTCCAGTGCGTCTCGCTTCACGCTGCGATGGGGCTTGCGCACAAAGAATACATTACAGTTCAATCCTGGCCGATAGCGATAACGACCCGGATTTAAATTTTACTACTTTCCCAGCAGCACGTAACACATGCTTCCTCCTCGCTAGCGCCTCGCGCCTTACAGATAGTTATCGACACCGAATTTATTTGTGTTCAGCTTTACTCGGCACTGTCCTGGACTAAACCGTGTGCAGCATTGTTACGCAGTCGAATTAATCCGTTGGTTTATTAGTTGAAAACGATGGCTGTCACAGAATTTGAAGCTTCGTTAGTCCAGAGCTTTTTGTTACTCTATTATCTAATACAATCCGCAATCAGTGTAATGAGGGAGACGAAATCCGTTTTGCATAACAATTCGCATCTTCATGGTTGGTGAAATTTTATCTAATTTAATTTATTTCATTAGTCACACTGTAATTGCAAATGTCGGTCTCTCAAAGCAAGCTATTGACCTCAACTGTTCGTTATAAACACTGTTCCATAAATATAGCATACATTCGTGAGTGTACCTCCATTGCTTAGTAACATTTTAGAATTGTGTATTTAGTTTTAATTTTTAGTGACCTAATGGTTGAACATACTCATTTATGTTTGAATACAGTACAGTACGCTAGATTCATATCAGAACTGAAGGAGAATCATAGCACAGATAAATTAAATAAATCTTGAAGTTGCTATCACCATAGTCGTATATATGTCAAGATCGAGATAATCACGAAATGTTATACAACAGATTTTCAGTAAAATACAGGAATTATGACGTTATAACGTTGGCTTTGAGCACAGATATTGTACGTCCATTTGCAATCAAAATTAAGATATGGTGATATACTGAAAGTATGAGGCTGAATCTTCATTCTGCACAAGTATTGTACTATTGTATTGCATGGGACATTATTAATATAAAAATTATAATTTGCTGCAGTAATTCTGTAAGATGTATGCAACAAGAATCACTTCTTTCAAGGTTCCCCGAAACTTAGAGAATGATGACATACAATATTTGCGCTCTAAGCCATCAATAAATATAATAGGCCTAGTCTGTAGATAAAAAATCTGATAAATTGCGAAATGAGATCCTAATAGCTAAGTATAAACTTAATCGCGAATAATTATCATTATTGTGTCGTTTTATAGTGAATGTCAAATTCTGATTTTTTTTATAATTAACTTATTGTGGCTACTGGTTAACTGTTGTCCACTTGGATTTCTTTGACCCAGTTTTCCTCTTTTCACACATAACAATCACAATAAAGTAAAGGATATATTGGCCTTTAATTCCTTTTTCAGTAGCTGTGAAGGTACTATATTTTATGTTGTATTTGTAGATATAGCGGGCTAGCGGAGTGGTAGAGGGCTGGCCTTGCAATCGGGAGGTCCGGGTTCGATCCCAGAGGCCGGCCATGGTTTTCTCAGTTATTTCCAGGCAAATGCCGGGATTGTACCTCTTAAAAAAAAGACCGGCCATGGACGGCGATCCTTCCCTTAATCCTTTCATATGTATGTCTTAAATATTTGTGTTGTATCGGAGATGACCCTGGCACTGAGCTGATTCCTCGTCCGGGGAGGCCCTCCATGTCCTTGTGTGGTCAAAAAAGTATGTATGTGATCCATAGATTAATTCCCCTCCCGACAGGTCGCGGCCCTGTAAGGCCCGTATGGCGTGGGTCGTGTAAATGAACCTAAAAGGGCGACGTTAAACTACAGGAAAGAAAGAAAGAAAGAAAGAAAGATTTGTAGATATTTTGAAAAGTCAACTGAAATCTGGAAATACAGACATTGTAAAAGCTTCAAAAGTTCTAAAACTGAAAAACACAATATTTGCTCAATTTTTTTCGTCTTGTTTACAAACAGTGTGGTTACCTGTCTAATGTAGAATCTGACTTTTTTTTTTTTTTTCAAGGAACGATTATTTGAATGTAACAGACAGGCGTTTTGGGATGTTGGAAAAGAATATAGAAACATGTGCAATACTGCAATTTGGGGTGCTCCAGATACTTATTAAGATTAGAGTTGGTTTCACAATTCTAACTTTAAGTATAGGCCTAATAATATGGGAGTATAAGAGTACAGTACATCAGTTATTCATAGATTTCAAAAAGGCATATGACTCGGTTAAGAGAGACGTTTTATATGATATTCTTACTGAATTTGGAATTCCCAAAAAACTAGTTCTATTAATTAAAATGTGTCTCAGTGAAACGCACAGCAGAGTCCATATAGGTCAGTTTCTGTCGGATGCTTTTCAAATTCACTGCGGGCTAAAACAAGATGCACTATCACCTTTACTTTTTAACTTTGCTCTAGAATATGTCATTAGGAAAGTTCAGGATAACAGAGAGGGTTTGGAATTGAACGGGTTACATCAGCTGAAGACGTGAATATGTTAGGAGAAAATCCAAAAACGATTAGGAGAAACAGGGGATTTTACTTATTGTTTGTAAGTAAATCTCGAAAAAACTAAGTATATGATTATGTCTGTGACCAGTATATTGTACGAAATGGAAATATAAAAATTGGAGATTTATCCTTTGAAGAGGTGGAAAAATTAAAATATCTTGGAGCAACAGCAACAAATATAAATGACACTCGGGAGGAAATTAAACCCAGTATAAATATGGGAAATGCCTGTTATTATTCGGCTGAGATGCTTTTGTCATCCGCCAGTAACTACTTATTTAATGTGAGTGTACTGGACTACTGCACGGACGTCAAGCGCGGGCATATTGTTCCCCCTGACAAGGGTCTGGAATGAATCACATGCAGGCTACACTTAAAAGAGATCCTACGTCACTGTTACACCTCGTTTAAAGGCTAGGAATGCTCGCGCTTGACACGTCTGGGCTACAGGTGCATGCACTGAAGTCGATGATGATTATGGCGGTGATGGTGAGATGATGATGATGATGATGATGATGATGTTCAAGAATTGAGATTTTCGGCTCTTCCGAGAATTTTGAAACCAGATTATACATTTATCAGTAGCGGAACTCCTCGGGAACACCTCCGGTCACGTGGTCAGCTTGTGCATGATTATCGCCAACCTATTATTTAATTCAATTATGCAAACATTAGCTTCAGTTTATAACGGTGGTGCCATGACGAAACTTATAACAATCACCATCATAATTGAAATTATTTTTGACTTGTTAAAATTAACACACGCAGCTTCAATTATATTAAATCTTGAGTTATTCCGAATTATCAGTGGCTATTAGAATTGCATGAATGCCGGTAATGATATTTAACGTACTTTTTCCAGTCACTTGTACTAAACTAAACTATTGGGGCTCGCGCATTGCGTCGCGGTTAAGGTTCTGCGCTGCAAGCTGAGAGCTAGCTCGTTCGATTCCCGATGAAGTCATGGATTTTCTCCATTAATCTAAACCTTCCGACCGCACTGTGGCACTGGATTTCACTCAGCCTTAAACAGATGTACCACGGGTATTTCCTGGGGGTTAAAGGCGGCACGCACATAGAACTGACGTACCTACTACTATTATGACTACAATGTGGACCTCCATGGCCTGTAGTTATAACTTCACACAAAACGAAGTTTGTGTTAAGATTTACTGTTAATAGAAAAGTTGCCGACAGCTCGAAATTCTGATAACATAGCCAATGCCTAGCACTGCTAATGAGCTCAATAATGAAAAGGCAGACTTACTGTTCCCCAACCAGGAGATCAACCGTGAAAGGAATGTGCTTACTATTGCATCATCTATTGGAACGAAGTAGATAGACGATATTACCGTTATAACGTCAGTTTAAAAACCATGCGCTCTCCTCCATATGTTATTTCCTGTATGGAGAGATTAAAAGACCAGGAGATTAACCGTGATCGTATTTCGTAACTAGGGTAGTATCAATATGTGTGATCAATGTTATGGTTTGTGCTGTGAGAGCTAGCCAATAGAGATAAGAGTACCCACGTGTGTGACCTTATGACATCTTATGACATCAACATTCATTCACAGCATTATCCCGCTTCGTCTCAGTCCCCAAAGACTTTCTCGTGGTTGGAGTACAGTAGTAGTTGTTGGATGGGGACAATTAACAGAATAGGCGACTCTTACTTCCCATTTCATACAACATACAAAAGACAGAGATTCGGCTCTGTGAATTTGTAAAGGAGAAGAGTGTGCTTGTTCAGTGCTACTGTTTTGTTCTTATTTTGTAAAAGATACAGAGTCCTGGGTGGTTGGTTTTTGAATCCAAGGATCTGGAAAACATAAGCCTGGGCACTGGGCAGCGTTCTAAGTCTGATAACCAGCATTCGACCGAACCTTGTAATCTAGCCCTATGAAACCGGCGAGGAAATACAGTAAAATAACAAAGATCTAATTGGTGTTACGCCATCTTGTGCACCCGCGGATAGCAAGAGAAGTATAAGTAATATTTAATTTTAAACATACATAAACAAAACAGAAGGGAATGTGACTGTCTTATCGTCTTCAATATATCATGCTTAAACGTTTCAGATGGGTGAGTCATTTCCTTATTGTTATCTCAAGAGTGGTGTAACTTGGAAACAGTAAACATTTAAGTGTGTGGTTTGTTGTTATGAGCCTCACGCGCTGCCGCGATGTTGGCGAAACAGTGATGTATGTACTCGCCCTTCTATATAGAACATGTGAATTTGCATTCTAGTAACTCTACGCGAAAACAGTGTCATAAGGAATCAATATCCTTATATAATATACGTAGTATGTTAATATCTAATAAAACTAGCATAGATTCCCATACAACTTTTTCGCAAACACTTATTTCTCATTTTCAGTGTAACTTTTGAGTGATTTTTAAAATAGTGTAGCTATACTAAAAAACAACTACTGTTGAAGACTCCAATCTTGGAACTTGTGGGGTGAGGTAGCGCAGTGAAGAGGGGAATTAAAAACAACAGAAAACGTACTGAGGCTTGTGTATTATCATTGCACGTGTTCAATATTACAAGACGTTCTGAAAATGATTTCACCCATCGTAGACTGGAGATCGAGGTACAGTATCTGGTGCAAATAAATGAATTCCGGAGCAAGGGACAATCAGTTTTATATAGACGAAACCTGAGTGAACAGCAATATGACATTTCGAAAATGTTGGCAAAATGAGAGTGTAAGTGTCCACACGAACTGAGAAGAATTCTGTTGACACATTGAAAATATAAATAACAATAGGGTTCTGTAAGAAACATGGACTCCAATCATACCTACAGTATATGATTAATAAAATTATTAGGCTTGTAATGTTGGGAAGCGATTATAGAAGTTGACTGCAGTATGGTACATAGGCTGGGCACGTGATCTAGTACGAGGACATTGACTTGGTTCTTCAATCGATTATGCGAATAACAAGGTGCACATAAACAAATCTGGACAGGTTTAAAAGTAAACATACGCTACATAGATAATTCTTACGTACCTTTCGTTATGTACAGAAAAACTACCATAGAATTATTCATGAGTTTGAGTTTCCTCCTTTATTTTCTTGTGCTACAATATCTCTGTATAATTATAATATCGCTTATAACCTCGTATATTTGTATTGCATAATTTACATATGAAGACCTCCCTCAAAGAACGTTGTATATCATATGTAAAAGCCGTTGATATACAACGTTCTTTGAGGGAGGTCTTCATATAATATTCCCTTCATTCAATTCAAAACTCTCACCAAATTCCGCTGCAAAAATATGTGCCTGAGAACCTTCAGCAGGTATACTGTTTACGCATGCTACGGTAGTGAATGGCGAACGAATTATTCAGCAGGTACACTGTTACGCATGCTACGGTAGTGAACGGCGAACGAATTATTCAGCAGGTACACTGTTACGCATGCTACGGTAGTGAACGGCGAACGAATTATTCAGCAGGTACACTGTTACGCATGCTACGGTAGTGAATGGCGAACGAATTATTCAGCAGGTACACTGTTACGCATGCTACGGTAGTGAACGGCGAACGAATTATTCAGCAGGTACACTGTTACGCATGCTACGGTAGTGTACGGCGAACGAATTATTCAGCAGGTACACTGTTACGCATGCTACGGTAGTGAATGGCGAACGAATTATTCAGCAGGTACACTGTTACGCATGCTATGGTAGTGAACGGCGAACGAATTATTCAGCAGGTACACTGTTACGCATGCTACGGTAGTGAACGGCGAACGAATTATTCAGCAGGTACACTGTTACGCATGCTACGGTAGTGAATGGCGAACGAATTATTCAGCAGGTACACTGTTACGCATGCTACGGTAGTGAATGGCGAACGAATTATTCAGCAGGTACACTGTTACGCATGCTACGGTAGTGAACGGCGAACGAATTATTCAGCAGGTACACTGTTACGCATGCTACGGTAGTGAACGGCGAACGAATTATTCAGCAGGTACACTGTTACGCATGCTACGGTAGTCTACGGCGAACGAATTATTCAGCAGGTACACTGTTACGCATGCTACGGTAGTGAATGGCGAACGAATTATTCAGCAGGTACACTGTTACGCATGCTACGGTAGTGAACGGCGAACGAATTATTCAGCAGGTACACTGTTACGCATGCTACGGTAGTGAACGGCGAACGAATTATTCAGCAGGTACACTGTTACGCATGCTACGGTAGTGAATGGCGAACGAATTATTCAGCAGGTACACTGTTACGCATGCTACGGTAGTGAATGGCGAACGAATTATTCAGCAGGTACACTGTTACGCATGCTACGGTAGTGAATGGCGAACGAATTATTCAGCAGGTACACTGTTACGCATGCTACGGTAGTGAACGGCGAACGAATTATTCAGCAGGTACACTGTTACGCATGCTACGGTAGTGAACGGCGAACGAATTATTCAGCAGGTACACTGTTACGCATGCTACGGTAGTGAATGGCGAACGAATTATTCAGCAGGTACACTGTTACGCATGCTATGGTAGTGAACGGCGAACGAATTATTCAGCAGGTACACTGTTACGCATGCTACGGTAGTGAACGGCGAACGAATTATTCAGCAGGTACACTGTTACGCATGCTACGGTAGTGAATGGCGAACGAATTATTCAGCAGGTACACTGTTACGCATGCTACGGTAGTGAATGGCGAACGAATTATTCAGCAGGTACACTGTTACGCATGCTACGGTAGTGAATGGCGAACGAATTATTCAGCAGGTACACTGTTACGCATGCTACGGTAGTGAATGGCGAACGAATTATTCAGCAGGTACACTGTTACGCATGCTACGGTAGTGAACGGCGAACGAATTATTCAGCAGGTACACTGTTACGCATGCTACGGTAGTGAACGGCGAACGAATTATTCAGCAGGTACACTGTTACGCATGCTACGGTAGTGAATGGCGAACGAATTATTCAGCAGGTACACTGTTACGCATGCTATGGTAGTGAACGGCGAACGAATTATTCAGCAGGTACACTGTTACGCATGCTACGGTAGTGAACGGCGAACGAATTATTCAGCAGGTACACTGTTACGCATGCTACGGTAGTGAATGGCGAACGAATTATTCAGCAGGTACACTGTTACGCATGCTATGGTAGTGAATGGCGAACGAATTATTCAGCAGGTACACTGTTACGCATGCTACGGTAGTGAATGGCGAACGAATTATTCAGCAGGTACACTGTTACGCATGCTACGGTAGTGAATGGCGAACGAATTATTCAGCAGGTACACTGTTACGCATGCTACGGTAGTGAATGGCGAACGAATTATTCAGCAGGTACACTATTTATACATGCTAGAGTACTGACTGGTGAACGGGTAGTTAACTTGAAATCATTGTAACGCACCACATCGGTCCCCAACATTACAACCCTAATTATTATAAATTTAAGGGGGCTTACGACAGTGGTAGTGATAGTGATAATATTAGTACTACTGATGACGGTGATGGCAGTAGGAGTAGTGAGAACAGTTACACCCCACCTGAATGTGATGCTGACATGGGACTTGTTCAACAGTTTCCGCTGTGAGGTAGGAAGAGAACACAATTTTTTAGACATCTGGTAGCAGACTAGCATTATTAATAAGGGTCGCTATCGCGAACTGTAGGGTCGCGTCGCATTCCTGTCAGGTTCCAAGATTAGAATCTTCAACAGTATATTAATAACTTTCCTTAAATGTAGAATGTAGGCGGTTGTAGAGAAAATCACAATCATGCAAATGAGACCATTTATAAGTGCCTGAGATACGTCATGCACGATAATCAGCAACAATAAATAAATTGTAATTAATTTAACTTATATAACATCTTCTACAAAAGACAAAAGAATAAGGCACAAGCATTATTTGAAAATTGAAATATTTGTGATATATAATTATGATTTATACCAGCGGTACATAACCCGCGGCCCGCCACTATGTTTGCTAAGGCCCGATAGTAAAGTTTCAAACTTGAGATTTAAAAAAATATTTGAGCAGACTTATATTATTAATTACTAAAATTACAGTAATCACAAATTAGTAAGACATTTATGTAAATTCTATTTATTATTGGAGGATGTCTGCGGGCCTTCAAAAGAACATTTTTTAATATATTGGCTCGCAGTATTCATAAGGTTGAACACCCTATACTATTTATTTATAAATTAACAGTACATACTTCACTTCTTCTAAGAAAAAAAAGGGTATGTACTGTACTTGAATTATATTGTCACGAAGAACTGAAAGAAAGAAATAAATACCGGTGCGTAAATACATATAAATAATTTGAAAAACAGAAGGACCTGCTGCAGATATTTTACGTATATTTTTTAGATATAACATTCTCTATGTTTTTGCTTAGTCAACTATCAGAAGACAGACCTGAACCTCACAAGTGATACCAAGAGGGCACCACTTATAAGGCAACTAAGCCAGGAGATAATGGGGTAGAGTGGTCAGTTCCTTTCCCATTCCATTGCCTACATCGCCTACTAGCTACGTATTACATTAGTCAGACTTCAGATGCACACAAACAATTGTTCTTCCTCTGACACACATCAAGTGAAATGTACTGCCTGATAATAGATGTACATATCAGCCAGAATCTCAATCATAGGATAACATTCTCTATTACGTTAACAGTTGCAATCCTTAAAACTGAACATAAATGACTATCAGTCGACTCCTTAACCTAGATTTGTTAAATTCCATGAAAAAATGAAAAGGACTGATTACATCTATACGTACTTACGAACACTGATATTATTTCTGAGAAATTTTTTTATTTTAAGATTAAAAAAAAAATTGAAGTAAGTTTAACTGAGGATATTGCAATGATGACTTTAATGATCTTTACTCTTTAGCATGAGGTCGAGCGATGACCTGTATTAAATTTGTACTCCTCTATGACGTCTGGCATAAGACTGCAGGTAGAAGAGGGGAGACGCGTGCTGTTGCTGGAACGAAATTGAAGAACAGCACGCAATAGAATGGGATGACATCGCTGTTCTAGCCGATATGTACAGTCTTAAGAAAACGTTTTGTCACACAGATACTTTGTAAATCCCAGAAAGGAGGCAGTGCACATGATCAAGCATACAACGAAACAAAACTAATTTTATTACCTCAACTAGTCGGTCTCTTGTGAACCAGGTCGCTCGTCCTCTGATCATGCGCACTGTCTCCTTTCTGGGACTTATAAAGTATCTGTGCGACAAAACTTTTTTCTAAGACTGTACATATTAAACTATTATCAGGTAGTACATCGCATGGGCTATTCCATATGAAATCGATCAGTAAAAAACCACGCATTTTTTTAATACTCTAATTTTTTTCCTATTTATACAAGGTGTTGAGGACAGTGCATTTTCAAAAATATACTATCGAAAGTCAAACGGTTTTCGTACTATTGAGCAACAAATTTAGCGTATTTTATAAAAACAAGCCTCTTTCAGCATCCAGAACTCTAGAACCATTTACTGCAGAACATTGGACGGGAGCTCATTTTGAAGCTACCATTTGGTAGGTTTGATAAGAAGTAATCCTTATTTTTATTGTATACAGAGAGACAGATAATCTGATTTTACTTACTTTTAGGCTTTTTGCCCATTTGTAAAAATGTGAAAAAAATTGAGAAAAACTTGCATTATTAAGAGGGACTCGGTATTGTTTGCTAAGTGGCTCGGTAAAAGTTCGAGGATATTAAATAAATTATTTTCACACGTCTGGACTTGAACGGCCAAGTACAGAAAGCACTGGCCGAGAGCTGAAGATAAGCGAGCGTTGGGCGTCATTTTACTCCTGTGTTTATGAAAACTTGTGATAAAGTTAGCCCATCCCGCCTTTGATATTTTCAATATTTTCTTATCAACGATGCAGCAGTAAAAACTATGTGTTTATTTGTACTTTCAATGCGGAATCTAACCATATATTTTAAAAATATTTTTTCGTGGGCAAAGGCGTCTTAATGACGAAAAATCTAAATTTCTCCAATTCCATAAAAAGTAAGAAAAACTGTTTAAATGTCAATATAAACTTTAATTTCTCAGCATCAAAATAAACCATGATTTTGATCATTGGGTGAAAGGGTTTCGGAGCCACAACAATTTAAAATTGCTAATTTTATGAAAATACGATAAATTTAAATATTTTTAATTCAAACACTATATTTTTTTATTTATTTCATTTTTATTTTATTGCGTTATTTTACGACGCTGTATCAACATCTAGGTTATTTAGCGTCTGAATGATATGAAGGTGATAATGCCGGTGAAATGAGTCCGGGGTCCAGCACCGAAAGTTACCCAGCATTTGCTCGTATTGGGTTGAGGGAAAACCCCGGAAAAACCCTCAACCAGGTAACTTGCCCCGACCGGGATTCGAACCCGGGCCACCTGGTTTCGCGCTGACCGTTACTCCACAGGTGTGGACTAAACACTATAAAGTTCTGATGCCTCAAACTTTGTACAAAGCATTGTATCACAGTTGTCAACGGACAGAAAAAGTTTCGTTGTATTTAAAAATTGCAAGGTCAATTTTCTCTGTATTTCGGTCGATTTGAGATGGAATAGCCCGCATGCATTATGTCCAGACACTCTCCCACTCTTCTTACAAAGCTGCGTACGAGATCGGTTGAGTCTACTTATAAATTAAAGGGGAATGGGTTACTCTTTTGGCTTGAACTCGGTAGACACACGTCCGACCTTCCTTTCTACTCCTACACCCTACTGCACATCGCGAGTGTCTTCACAAATGCATGAGCTTGTAGCCTACACCTCGCTTGACAATATGTGTCAGAGGAAGAACAATTAGTTATGTACATCTGAAGTCTGAAGTAACACGAGGGGTTGTAACTATAATCTTTGTGGTGGTGAGGGATTAACCATAAGTTATTTTCACTGAAATGTCTTCTTTAACAGATGGTCGGTTTCTTGACAAAATATCATTATATCAGTCAGTAGAGCGACAGAATAATGACAGGAAGGACTTGGATTCAAAGCCAAGAATAGAGAGGACATTTCATCCAGCTAAAACTTCCATAACGACTCCGACGTCAAGTCATTATCTGTCTATAAAACTGGGTACTTGGTCCTTGTCCAGGACTAAAAGTGGTCGGTATATCATAAAATTAATAGACTATAGCTAAAAGGTCTAAATATTAAGTCAGCTCCGCTTCAATAAATTGTACGCCTAGATGTCTTTCCCATTTCAACTACAATTCCTTGTTTACCTACTGTAACACTTTCCACACCCCTGCCTGAACGCTGTGTAGTGATACAGTTATTATGCAATATTTTACACAGGAACACGCGGCATTCCCGGAACTTCAAAATAATGTCATCGTGCTGATTTCTTGACATCACTAAGCTAGAACCTTAATCATAGATAAGAAATGATTATCTAACTACAGAGTTATTTTTGTTCTTGGTTATGATTTTTCGCAAATGTCTCAGGCATAAAACAATACTTAATCGCTCTTTCATTAAGGATATCCATGGTGCGACTGCCCGTGGGATACTCAGATCGACCAGCCTGTTGGCCTCACGTCCACATGTCGCAGCAGAAGTGATTGATCATCCAAACTGAACGGAGATATCGTGTGGTAGCACAATCATCCCTCCCCAGCCATTACACTTAGAGCCTATTGCTTTCCGTAACTGGATTTCGCTATCTAGCGTGGCTCCTCAAATTCATCACAATGTTCGATGGATATCTATCCCATACACTGGCCAAAATTTCATGAGAAACTTCCTTCCCCAGGAGTCGAACCAGCGCACATTTTGTAACGCGGGTCCTAGGCATGATGGCATGATGTCTTACAAAAAACATTCTGATGGGGGCAGATAAAATTGTTAAATTTTTTTTCTTTCACCATGTTAATAATGTCAAAAGTAGTGCTTAATCAAATTTTGGTCAATCCACTGCAATTACGAGTATCGTAAAACATAATTTCGCCAGGGGCTGTTCACAGAAAGAAAACACAATTTCATTGAAAAATTTATTGGAACAGATGCAACAATTGAGCTGTTTTTCAACATACTCGTGATACCCCACTGGAATTGAGACATTTGTCATATCATCGGATCAACAGAGAGGTGCAGACGGCTGTCAAACACTGGTTCCGATCCCAGGCGACGGACTTCTACGACACAAGGATACAAAAATTGATCCCATTGTATGACAAATGTTTCAGTTCCAGTGGGGGATAAGTTGACAAATAGCACAACAATTGCTATATCTGTTTAAATAAATCTTTCCATGCAATTGTGCTTTTTTTTCTATAAACGGCCCCAGGGAAAATCACTTTCTAGACGGCCTCGTAATTTTATTGCGGTCGAGTAGCACAAATTTGTATAAGCATTTATTTTGACATTAATAAATGGTGGAAGAAAAGAAATTAACTTTTTTTATCTGCCCCATCACAGTGTTTGCTTGTTAGACCACAACGCTACGGCGCGGGACTCAAGGAGAAGCAGACTAATTGAGCCGTTCAGAGCAGAAGTGGTGTAAGTCAAAAATGGGTAATGAGGGTTAAAGTAAATATTCTGTAAAATAAGCGCAAAGTAACAATTAATATTCAATTTATTTAAACTATTAGTAGTCGGTGGATAGCACGAAGGACTTATTAACTGCTACTTTGCGCTGTATTTTACAGAATTTTTACTTTAAACCTCATTACCCAATTTTGACTTACACCACTTTTGCTCTGAACGTCTCAATTATTATAAGGCCCATTCGCCGTGTCGTAATTGGATTAATGTTTTACAACTTTTAATTCCAATGTATGAGTACATATTACTAGTTATTCGAAAAGGAAATGCTATATAAATCTCATTAGAAACTATAAAACATTCGTATCGCTTTAAAAAATATTTTCGTAAACATAATAATAACATTAGAAATTATATGCGAATAACTACTTTATTTAAATTTGAAAAAGTAACAGTAACAACTATAAATGAAGAAAAATTCTTTATAAAAAAGTCTTCCGTATATAATCCTGAAAAAAAAAAAAATGAAGATTATCTTACTTCGTGCAAAGTAAATAATTTCATTTAATAACTTTGTGTGTTCATTTTGACGCTCACTACTTTGTTGCTATGTACATTCAGACTCGACGCATGTGATGTGGTACACGCTTGTAAATAATTGTCGTGGTGGACATTCTGGACCCGTGTCGCATCCGTGAATTGGGCTACGAGTTGTTACAGCACTGGACTGTCGTGTAATTATTCTGACGAATAAAAAATGTTCTTCTGTGTTAGGCATTAAAAGTTTGACCTATCAACTCTATAGGTCTAGTGTCTCTCACTCTTAAATACTTAAAAATATCATAAGGAAAGGCGTATGAGAATTAATAATTTCTATTCTGCTAGAGGGCAATTCGGATTAAATATGTTGTCATATTTCTCGTCAGAATTAGAATTTACAAAGAATTGGTTTAAGATTACCAATTTCTTTCAGTTATCTAACTACTCCACTCTTATTTAATGTAAATAGCGTTTCCATATAAAATAGCGCTGTCAGACAGAAACTAAACGGAAAGGAGCGCTCCACTAGACTGGTTGCGTGCTCCGGTGTTTCCACAGACATAAGCAAGTTCACGCTCCGATCTAGCTCCACAACCGGTTTTGGAGCTTACAACTCTGACACTACTGATATAAAATAATGCAACTTATAAAATGCATACTTTTGAAAGAAAACAGGCTCAACTATATCCTAGGAATGAAAGATAACATAGTCAGAAACATAGTTTTAAAATATAAACAAAACGGAAAATGTGACATAAAATAAAGACAACAGAAGAAGGCTACCAAAAGAATAGAACACATCGTATAGCTCAAACCCTGTAGTAGAATAATAAGAAGAAATGAGACAACAAGGGAATAAAAAGTTCACTTTGGAAACAGTCACAACTGTTGCAGTACATATTCTGGCTATTCTTAAAGTACTCTGACGATAAACAGAGCGTAATGAACAGTTGCATTTCACTTCAAATTATAAGGCGAATGACAGACAGGAAAAGAATAGTGATACGAAATGCACTATTGTTACTTCATGAGATAGAAGAAAAAAGAAAGAAAGCAGTACTCTTAGACTTACTCCACAAGTTTGCACGCTCCCTGCACTCTGGCAACGTTAGACATGAGAAGACCACCGTGTGCTTTCTGCTGAAGTGAAGGATAAGTAGAGAACACTAACTTTCATATCTGCTTGAAAAGAACCTGACTCCTTTTGTATTCATTTTCCAAGAGTGTAATTATTTTTCATACGATAATAATTATTTATTTAATTAGTGGGATAAGTGTATTATTATCTCTCGAGTGTTTTTTTGAAGAACGAGGCGTTAGCCATCTTTCGCTGAAATAAGTTATTATCAGGCAGTGCATTTTCGTTCCCAAACAAGTCAGGAAAGTTATCGGTTAGTATATCCTGGAGTTTCAGAGTTCAAACTCTAATCTTAAATGCTTATATCAAAACGCTATGAAAGTAAAACCTAGTTCGGTACATACTAATAATAATAATAATAATAATAATAATAATAATAATAATAATAATAATAATAATAATAACAATAATAATAATAATAATAATAATAATAATAATAATAATAATTAAGCATGGAAACTTAAGTGGGATTGCTACTAAATTGAAATGGTCTGTCCAGCTACTTTTTAACCACATAAACGCACTAACATTGCGAAACTAGCGCTCTACAAAATATTAGTGCTACATATGATAAGAAATATAATTACATCGATGATAATACTGAACTAGTATATTTTAGATCATAAGAGTAAACATAATACACATTATCTGTATATTCGCTATAAATACAATATATATAATTAATTCATTTAACAAAATCAGCTCCGTTACGGTAAACAAAAATATATATTCTGAGATTATGAAATTCACATCTTTTACCGTAACTGTCAGTAAAAATTTGTTTAAGCTAAGAAAATGTTCTTCCTACCTCAAAAGACCTTACAGTGACACAATTATAACAATAAAAATCAATACACAAATTAACAATATTTACATTTTACACAATATATACAAAATACAGATCAAAATGAAATACAATAATAATATAGATTGAGAAATTAAAATAATATTAACACAAAAGTCTGAATGAAAATGCAACTTACTCTGTATTAGAATCAGATCCCAATGTAGTTGTAACTTGGTGTTTTACATATACAACACTGACGATGGAGCGCCTGTATTGTACTATGATTCATAGTCTATGTATACCTGCTTACAATACTACCCTGCTTATGCATCCATGGCTAACGAGCCACGTTATGAATCGACGTGACGTAATAGATGTACCAGGAGAAAGTACTCGATCCACTGTACGTTTGGGAACAAAAAAACACTGCCTGGTTATTGTGAAGAAATCTTTCTTTCAGATATTGAGAAAGCAGCTTTAATTTCTTACTACATCTCTTTATCAGAAAAATCTGAGAGTTTAATGTGAATTGGCGTATGAGTTCTTCTTGAAATGTTGCGAGGGTAAGTAAATTAATAATAATAATAATAATAATAATAATAATAATAATAATAATAATTTATTTCAGCTGGCAGAGTTAAAGCCGTAAGGCGTTCTCTTCCACACAACCAGCAAAAAGTATACATACATACAGTATGTATGAACTTACAAGCTACAAAGAATACAATTTGATTTAGATAAAATTTACGTGTATGCAATAATTACTTATGAATTAAACAGTAAAATACTATGAATATTAATTAAACAATGAAATACAAATTGTGTAGCAGAATTAAACTACACTACATAGAATGTTAATATAATAATGTTAAGATACTAATAGAAAGAGATTATTGAGACACAATTTTGAAAATCAGCGCTATCAGGATGCATGTCTAAACAAAGAAGTTACCATATAGTCAGTGACCGTTAGGTCAGTATAATTACAGTGAAGATTATCCTTTAAGCTATTTAAAAAAATGTTTATTGTCTTACAGTCCCTAATAATTTGTGATAAGGAATTGCATTGTCGCGAAGTGGATACTGTAAAAGATGATGAATAACAAGATGTTCTATGAAGATGTATACTCAACATGCCACAGATAGGTGATCTGGTATTTAAGTCGTGGTTAGGTTATAGATAAGAGAAACGTGACAAAAGGTAATTTGGTGTTGAAGAGTGCAGAATTCGTACTACAAATGAGAAGTTTTTCTACCTTTTTTGAGTATTTATCGAAATCATATTAATGTTCATATTTGCGGATGTATTATTCCACGTTGCAGAATGTTATGTATGTGAGAACAAAGCCAAAATCAAAGAATACACTAACTTAATTGCATTACTAAAACAGAAAAGGGGACGGATATAGAGGGAAGAAATCTTTAACTTGAGTTTATTATTGCACAGAATACAATAATCAGTATCGTTGCTTTTGACCTAGATTTGTTATAATCTTATCTTAAATACCTAATACTTACTATGAGTTATTTAAAATTTCTCGCTTATGGTTCACACATCCTATTGTTACAGTTCTTCATTGTACCTATTTATTGTGACGAATATTAAGTAGGGTACAGTTGCCTAATTACGTGATACTTCTAATTCCGTGATACGTTTCTTTCACTGAATGTCAAGAAACTGGGTATCTTGCTATGAAGTTCACCGATGTCTCAAAAGTAGACGAAAGATGCACTCTTTCGAGAAAGATGTCTGGCGCTATGGTCGAACGGCAAAGCTTTGACTGACATTCAATTTTAAAAAGTATCACAGAATTAGGAGTATCACGGAAATACGCAACTTTACCCTATATATTTGATCTAATAATGTGAGGAGTGTGATTATATTAGATTTTATTATTATTATTATTATTATTATTATTATTATTATTATTATTTTCAGGTTTCAATGTCTTAGTACATCCTCCTTCACCCATTTGCAGAATTCTAAAGCCTTTCTCAATTTTTTCATTATTGAAACGTAAAATGTTTGATATTATATTAATAAAAAGCATAGTTCGATGCTGATACGACACAGGCGGGTGAACAAATTGCACGTGGCCTGTTTGCACATGTTTCGCCATGGCAATGACAACATGAATGCAGCAGATGAAACAGCAAAACCGACACTACATCATCATGAAGAGCAACACACCGCAAGAATGAAATTACTGTAATAATCTCATGTATATCTGGCACATGTTTCAACCGAATCAACACGTGATTGGAGACATCATTTCAATCAACTTCCATTCATTACCCGATATTGTTTTGTTCTCTATTTTGCATTGCGTTGTGTAAATATTATAAAGTCGGATACTCTCTGTTTATATTTGTTTACATTGGAAATGTTCCTATATTGGAAAGCGTCCTACATAGGCAGAAGTATTTTTAAATTTATTTTGCCTATATACGAATTCTCAGCCAAAATAGATTGGAATAACAGCACGAATCGTTTTTTAAATTACGATAAATCTGCTAGCTACTGCTCGATACCGCAATGTCAGATCCAAATGAATGCCTAATTTACACAGTACACAATAGATTACGTGATTGACGGTCACATCAGCTTTCATGATATTCTACGTAGCAGAATGTATCAGTTCTGTATTATAATCACTTTCCAGAGATAAGTTTCAAAAACTAAATTCTAGCAAATTAATTTCTACAGCAAAGAGAGCTATGGTGCAAAATTTACGTCTACTACGAAATATTCAAACGTAGAAAAAATGTCCATTGCCAAGAAAGTAATAGAACTAAACTGTTTAATAAATAATGTTATCAAGATGGCACATAATGTTTTATTATACATTTCGTACATTCTGTAAAATTTTGGTTTCGCATATTCTTAGTCATATTACTGTCAAAGTTAAATAACTACACTCTTGCATTAAAATTTACATTCAACCTTCGTTATCTCGCTCGATAGATACATATAAGCTGATTAACTTGTGAACGCATACACAAACTCTTAAATTTATATGAATGACCAGAGCCTTCCTCAGTTACAAGCCGGAGCATGGGTAGGTTTGGCAACTCTGAGTGGAGGCGGGAAATTCTAAAGTGATATTGATGTAATTGTGCTTGCTCATTGCTTTCGTTGTATGCAACGTGTGCTTTTCCAATATTCCTTCATGCACAAAAGTAAGGTCAAGATTCAGAGCAGTGATGTAAATTATTATGGATTCGAAAATAGTGTTTTATTGCAATCAATTAGCTACACTTAGAATAAGGCGTAAGTAGATTACTTACATACAAAGACTGCCACTTAAAATAATTACAAATAAAACATGTTTTTTATTTATAGTGCAAAGGTAAATAAATTAATAAGATATTCCTTGCACCGAAAATATTAAAATCAACAATGCAATAAAGACGTAAATTCCTACGCAGTATTCGTAAGTTCCATTCAGATAACAAATTTGTGGCTAGCAAATTGACAATGTTTTGCGACTTTATTGTTTCACCTCTGACGTGAAAGGTCTAGGATATCATATACATTTTAATTTCATGTGATTATCTGTCGTGCTTTTCTATAAATGTTTCAGATGCTCAGGAAGTCAGTTTTAGTTTGAACCTGGCCATTCACCATAACAATACTGTTATCCTAAATTATTTGTTATAAACTTTTTAAGATATAATTTTAAATAAATATAACTACAGAAAACAAGCTAAGAATGTAAATTATGCAAATAAAATAAAAATGTAAATAGAGGAAACTATTGACATATTATAATAAAATATGGGGATGTAAATACAGTTAGGCCAAATATAAAGATCTATGAAAAAATGAAGAAACATACCTTCAACAATATATAACCAAACGCATATTAAGTATGTGCCAATTAGCGTAAACTCAGTGAATTTTAAATCCTCTAAATACGAAGTGAAAAGAAACATGTTTATAACTAATTTATTACAAAAGAAATCATATTAATCAAGAAACCTTGAAAACCAACAAATTGAGTTAATGCATCTACAAATTATAGGTAGTTCTGACGTATAGCAGGCATTTCGAATCTTCAACAAAACTGCAACATTTATGGGATCACAAAACAGCTGTTTACAATGAACTTGAAAATCAACGGCGTAACTTCATTGATATAGCAGGCGAGACCCAACAATTTGGCTAGAATTCTGATACATCACAAACCACAAGTAAGACTATAAAAATGTAGTTTATACAATATTTAACATTTAGAAGAACTGTCATTTATTTTGTCATTATTAATAACCGTAAATACTGCCGAAGACTGCAGCCATATTTTCATTTGTTGTCTTGCTTTTATCGCCAACACGCACTTAGTTTATAATACATCAACAATTAACGTTTGATACGATCGCGAACATAATTCCATCGACACACACTTAGGGCCTATATTGTAACATTAATTTACATTGAAAATCGGCATTAGCACAAACACGTGTTCTGGATAGTAGGCCTTCGGTTGAAGTTAATTATAGTGCTGCCGACGTATGGCTCCGGCTTGTAACTTAAGAAGGCTATGGAATGACCTATTAGGCCTATTATTAAAAGAACACGAACAGAGGAGGAAGAAAGAAGAGTCTGAATGACATATTAGGGAGGAACATAACAAGTACCGTACAGAAAAATTGAAGAAAATTGGATTCATTTATGTATAAACTGTAGTCTTTAAGTAGATATAAAATGTAGTTAATTTTTTTACATTCTTACTTAAATAGCTATATGTATATAATCATTTTTAATATTGCATTTATATATACGAAAATTGGCATTAATATAAAAGTGACTTTAGATTATGTAGACATTGCTTTCAATTACTTGTACATACCCTATACTGTATATCCATCCATCTCTTTGTCCATTGATTAATTAATTAATTAATTAATTTATTTATTTATTTTTAATGTTTTTGGAAAAGAATATCTTCAACATTAGCAATCTAGGAACAATGACATGTTTTATATTATTTTTATATTATTGAAAAAGATTACATTAGTGATAGAAACACAAAACATATATAATTAATTCTGGAATCGGACAATAACGTTTGTAACAATAGTAATACGCTCTAGTTTCTCAAGCTAATAAAGAGAATTCAGTCATTCAGTCTGTATATCGGTACACTTCACGTTAATTAGGCCTAATACTAAAATGAAATTATATTTACCTGAAAGAGTTCACGATGTGGATAATTATGATGATATTGACAGTATGGTACAAGAAACAGTTTCGAGAGTTTGCTAATTACATTTAGTACAGAAATTTATCCATTGAGCTGTGCAGGTTCTTCGAGCAAACATGCATATTACATAAATTTCAGACACTACTACGTTGAATTATATCTTACTGCGTTATTAATGACAAATAACTGAATATTGGGCATTTGAAGTAAACTTGAATCGAATTCACTGTACGCTGCATTCTGTTTTTTGTAATTAAATTTAATTCTATGAAACTTCACAATAACATCACTTTAACTAAGAAGTGAACAACGTTCGTTCTGTTAATCTTAAGACGTTCTCAGAAAAATATAGAATAAAGACTGTCAAGTAATTTGAGTAACAAATTTTTACGATGTGATTCTTTAAAAGTATACAGTCGAATATGTGAATAAGTAGTCATTCTGCCACTGTTTTTGAACAGGTATCTTGGGCGAGACCTGTTGTCTTGCATATGAAACCAAATTGAAATATTCGAAGGAGATCTAATTTTATGTCAACAATTATTTTGAGTCTTTAGACTCTCAGGATTATATAATTAATTTCGCAGGATTGGTAAAATTTACCCAAAGTTTCAATTTTTCGATATATCCACGTAGAAATGTCGCAAAGTTATGTCATTATTCCTTTCTAACTCGTGCATTAAATAAAAGGTTTTAATAAATTTCCCATTGTCTATTCATCCACAAAAATTCCTTCCTGCGCTGTATCAGTGATACATTTGTGTTGGTTTGAATGTTTTAATTTTGTTTCGATTTGCAACTGAAGAGTATGGATCTATTATAGAAGAATTAATGAAGAGCATGCAAAACGTTTTTTCTTCATACGAAGCCACATTTCGAAATTAATCCCAGATCAAAACATTTTTTATCTATGGTTCACTCAATGTGTATCGTACTTGTCTATTACTTCTTTAATATTGCATAACTCGCGATTAAAAATCAAACGAGCTCTCCATGCCGAGATATTTTCTCTCTATTAGTCCCTCATCAGGGGAAGGCCACGGTCTGCGGACTGCCCTACCACGTAGACCGCTTGAGCATGCCCATGGAATGGTGCGTATGTCCTAAAGTCCTCGCGCTACAGATTTTCCCCTTGGGCCGCCTCCGAACTCCCCTACGCCTAATAAATCCATTTACCTTCCCGCGTAGGCATTACCTCTCTCCCTTAACTCCAGGTCTCAAGAGTGTTATGAGCCCCAAGGTAAAGCTTACGATACTACCACCAGCAACTAATGTCCACATACCACGGGGTCGCAGTTCGGTGGCAGCCCATAGCTGACTCTATATCGGAGCAAGCTCGAAATATTAGAAATAAACGGAGATGATGATGATGATGATGATGGTTATGATTATGATGAAACAGGGGAATTGTAATTATGATGGCGAAATAAGTCCGAGGCCCAACACCGAAAATTGCCCAGCTATGCTGTTTGAGGGAAAACTTTGGGAAAAATTCTCGACCAGGTAACTTGTCCCAACCAGGATTTGAACCCGGGCCCCCTCGTTCACGGTCAGACATTCTAACCGTTACTCCACAATGGTGAACATATCGAGATATTACTGAGAGAGGCAGAGCGGCACAGCTAATTTTATGCGTAATTTCAGTTCCCTAATCCCAGTACGAGGAGAAGTAGCGTTATTGGGTATGGCCATACAAGTTAGATTGGTTCATGGTCCAAATGTTAATAGCATTAGCATTTGAATGTGGCTCATGGTTTTGTTACAGTAAAGCATTTAAAATTCTGTCATTATTTGTTTCACGACGGATATCGAAACGGTGCCCATATTCAGTGTGGGGAAAAGACGTTTTCTAAATCAAAACAGAGTATTACAATAGGTCTATTATATGCAGTCACGAAGCTCAATACGTAGTAAATATGCATCCATAGATAGTTGCTAACCACTAGGATCGCTAATATCGCCTCATTACAGACAATGCGAAATAGTACCGGCACAGTCTATTGTTCCTTGCACCCTCACAATTCAAGCTTCGAGATGTATATACTAGACTGTGGTATTACAGTATTTTGATTGAAATATGTTCTAGATGTGCCATTTACTTCGACGCATATAACTAAACGTTTGCAGTTACTTGAATGTAGTATGTTCATTACTGAGACAACGTAACCCTCCCTTAAGTGTCTGCGCTTCATGTAATCCTTTATTTCCTCTCTTCATGTTCCACTTCCTCTTTTTCTGGATGACTAGCTATATTTCACTACCTCCATTGTCCACGTTTCATGTCCCATCCTATGCACATGGTCACACCAGATTATTATCGGATATAAATTCACTGATTTGCATTTCTGCATTTCTAGTAGAGTCACGAATCATAATGGACGAAGGAAATGTAAATATTTATTTAATAATTTTAATATAATTATAACTGGAAATGTTTAACAGACATTTTAGGGCAAAGTCAATTGAGTTTTTAAGCCTAATGTATATTTATTTTGCCTTTGAACGTATGCGTTAAAGTGACTTGGAATGTGAGTGTAACATGAAAACGAACAACTGACTGTCGCTTTAAATATCGTATCTTTAGAAAGTAAATTAAAATAGATAATGTTTTGAAGAAACATTTATCATTATATTTTATCTGTTAAAGCAAACTCCTCATGCACAGGTATAAGTTACAAAATGAGTATAGTCGTCATTTGTCAGTAAAGCATTTTTCATTAAAATGCAAATATTTCTATAAGCCAGGAGTAAAATACTAATCTGACGTGTTACATTCTACCCTCAGCAAAATAAATACACATAATTATGCAGAATTTTTCAGTATGTATCCAGTATACATACATAACATACTTCATAGTCAGTTTTAATTCAACTTAAAAATTCCGACATACTAAAATGTTTTAAATTAAACTTAGCACCTTTATCCATCTGTGCTTTGAATGTTTCCATATACTTCAAAGAGAAAGCAAGCGACATTCTGGTCTATTTAAGTGTTAATGTGTAATTATTGCATTTGCAGGTCACAATATACAAAAACAGTCACCTAAATAATGGAAATGAATTGTTCAAAGTAGAAATAATTGGTTCTGTCGGTTACAAATATTACTGGATCAACATATAAAGAGCTTTAATATTGTCATTTTCATATGGAATCACTTTTTTATCATGTAACAGTGTGTTTCATAAATAACTAAGTAATTTCAGGTAAAATTTGCCTGAAAGTGCAATTGCGTATTTCGCAATGAGGAATATGATTATACAGGGTGTTTAAAAAATACGGGGCATAATTTCAGGTATGTATTTCCCACACGTAGACAATCAAAATAGTTCATTACAACATGTGTCCGGAAATGCTTCATTTCCGAGTTATGGCCTTCACAACATTGAAATTCACCGGAACGTTTTTCTTTCCGCAGGTCGTTGTCATTACAGAAGATGTTCAAAATGTCCACCTCCTGCTTGAATACAGACCTCACATCGATGTCTCATTGACCTGCGAACACGATCCTAAACTCCAGGAGTATTGCGTATGTCCCCAGAACATGCCACAATTCGATTCCGAAGGGATTCCAAATCAGGCACCGGAGACGAATAAACCAATGATTTTAAATGGCCCCACAAGTATAAATCGAGAGGGTTCAGATCAGGTGAGCGTGGAGGCCAAGCAATCGGGCCACCTCTACCTATCCATCGATCAGGAAACCTTCGATCCAAGTACCGGCGAGCCGTACGACTGAAGTGTGCAGGAGCGCCATCATGCAAGAAGTGAATGTGTTGACGATTGATCAGTGGAGTGTCTTCTAAAACATGAGGTATGGTGTTTTCCAGGAAGTTTGTGTACGCCTGCCCCGTAAGTCTTGTTTACAAGTACATGGGGTCCAACTAATCGATCACCAATCATACCGGCCCACATGTTGAAGGAGAACCGCACCTGGTGATGAGATGGAACAGTTACACGTGGGTTTTCATACGCCCATACATGCTGATTGTGGAAATTTGTTATGCCATCTCGTGTGAATTGTGCTTCATCTGTAAATAATACTAAGGCAGGAAAGTTCGGATTTACACCACACTGCTGCAAGAACCACTGACAGAACCTAACTCGTGCAGGGTAATCTGCCGGTGACAGGGCCTGTACACGTTGCAAATGATAAGGATACAATTGATACTCTTTCAACAGTCTCCAGACAGTCGTATGAGGAACATTGACTTGCAACGCTACTCTTCGTGTGCTGATAGAAGGAGTCATGTTTACAGCCTCCAGAATGTCCTCCTGTACTTCTGGAGTTGTAGATCTTGGTCGTCCCCTTCCCAAACCAGGAGAGTTAAATTTTCCATACTCGCACAGACGGTAATGAGACGTACAAATGTCTTCCGATCTGGACATTGTCGCTGTGGGTACTTCTCCTGGTACAAACGACGAGCCAGCGCAGCATTGCCGTCCGCCTTACCGTACATGAAGTGTATCTCTGCCAGCTCTTGATTTGAATACATGTCGCACAGTCTAACGCCTACACAACACTGAATGTAACCTTCGCCTCGGAATGAACTGTCAGAGTGCCCTCTTAATGTCTCCTTTGACGGCAACGACCTGCGGAAATAAAAACGTTCCGGTGAATTTCAATGTTGTGAAGGCAATAACTCGGAAATAAAGCATTTCCGGACACATGTTGTAATGAACTATTTTGATTGTCTACATGTGGGAAATACATACCTGAAATTATGCCCCGTATTTTTGAAACACCCTGTATAAACTCCGTATTTCGTATTGCAATTCGTCAATCAAACGTGGTCTTGAGAAAGCAGAGATAATGCTCGCATACCAACAAGTTATCAGTAGAACATTATTTATACAGAGTACCATTTCATATTCTGTACTGTCAATGACTGGGATATGCAGTCCTTAGAGGTAAGGAGGTTCAGGAGTGCAAACAGCCACACTTCTGTATGGTGCTACCACAGTCCAGTATATACAGTCACGAAGCTTGAGTTGTCAGGGTACTAGGAACAAAAGACTGTGCAGATACTATTCGCTGTCTGTGATGAGGCGATAGTAGCGATCCTAGTGGTTAGCAACTATCCATGGATGTATATTTACTACGTATTGAGCTTAATGACTGTATATATTAGACTGTGGTGCTACTGTAAGCGTGACATTTATGATCCATTACACACATTTATGTAGTACCTGACAAAAACCTTATTTTATCTGCTCAGAATTTTGCTATCTGTACAGTTAGTATGATCACTGTTAAGTGAGGGGGTTGGTTGATACGGTACTGCACCATTCCAAATTATTACAGGGTGATCCGTTTGAGTATGGATAAAATAAAAACTCCGTACTGAACTTCGTTTTTGAAACTTTGTTCATACAACACTGAAAGATGGAAAATTCCTCAGAACTCAACATGACCCCCATTGCGCACCCTGCACAACTCATAACGGTGATGCAATTCAGCCCATGTCCGTTGTAACATAACAGGGGTGATTTGTTGAAAAGCTTGAGTAATTTTTACTCTCAGATCATCAATGTTCCTGGGTTTCTGTGAATAGACCATGTATTTAACAAAACCCTACACGAAGACGCCAGGAGGGGTTAGATCTGGGAAATTCGGGGACCAAGCCAAGAGATAGCTGCTTCTCATACTGGGTTTCGCCTGCGACCTCCTGCAGAACCTGTTTCTACAAATGTTCAATACCACAACATTATGGAATCGTATTTAGGTACATTACGCACACCGTACTCATGTCGAAATTCCCTTTGAACTCTTTTAACACTCCATACCAAAGAACACATTGCACCCGCTCTTGATTTGTAGTAGCCATTTTAATCATATACGATTTTCATTTGTCCTTTCAGATTATGCATTGTTGATTGTCACGTATGGAAACTCCCATCTTTTAATCATGATATAACCAGGAAGAAATTTTTCCTACTATCATAATAGCTTTATAATAATAAATTAATATTATCTATACTCAAACGGATCAGACTGTATTTTCAGTGCCGCAAATAAATAACAATAAGAAAAAAATAAACAATTCTCTGTGTCTCCACCAAGCCTTGAACTAGACCCAGTATTTCGAGTTTGCTTCCAATAAAATATATAGTTTTATTTTCTCTTTCAGTTAAGTGCTAGATTCAGAATGACTAAAACCTATTATATTGAGGTTAGGAAAAATCTATTTAAAATTCAGTTATAATAAAACACAGTAGATTTATTTCTGAGACTAATGAACTTGCAATAAAATACTCGCGTAGCTCAGTCGGCTAAGGCACTTGCCTTTCGCTCAGGTGTACATGGTTATGTCACAATCTAGAATATACAGTCACGAAGCTTAATTCGTAGTAAATATGCATCCATGGATAGTTGCTAACCACTAGGATCGCTACTATCGCCTCATCACAGAAGTTATTAGCGTCGATGGAATTAGTGATAGCGAGATGAGGCCGAGGATTCGCTATAGATTACTGACATTCCCTTATGGTTGGAGAAAACCTTTGAAAAAATCCAACCAGGTAATCAGCCCAAGCGGGAATCGAACCTGCCTCAGAGCGCAATACCTGAGAGATGTCGCTGAGCAGAGATAGATAGTATTAGGGAAGCTAAGAATGTTTAAGAGTACACATGTGAAAATATGTTGTGTCTTGTGTCTTGTGTGTTGTGTGTGTTTTGTGTGTGTTGTGTGTGTTTTGTGTGTTGTGTGTCGTGTGTTGTGTGTTTTGTGTGTTGTGTGTTGTGTGTTTTGTGTTGTGGGCCTATTAGATATCTGTAATGTTATTAACGTTACAATAACTCCTATTCACACGTCTTATAAAGCAGTAAAAAATAATCCTTTAATAAGTTTTCTGCCTATTGAAGACGTCCATTTAGACAGGTAAAGCTACGAGTGTTTGAAAATAAAATTTTAATTGTATGAGAAGCATATGAGTTTTCTTGACAAATAAAGATTGCAGTTTTAACAATATTTATATAAACGATGAAACACTTTTATCGGGCTGGAAATCAGTTGCACATCATTAGGAATATTAGTTATACAAATAGTCGATTTTTACATCAAAGCTGACCATAAACTTGCACAGCATTTCGCAGAAGGACTTGTTAACTCAAATTGCTGTTTACTTTTTACTAGCATTCTCTTTAATCCTATTATTTTTAACGCAAAATATGATAACCAACGTCAAATAAGATCTGCAAGAAACGTCATTATGTGCATTATATACTTAGAAAGGAAAAAATAATAGAATTCCTCCTTCTTCCCTTTCGGGTATTATTAGGCTTAGACAGGATTTTTCCACCATCAAACTCTGTATAGCTGTTTTGTTGTTTATTTTTGCCACTTGAATCTTTCTTTTTCTTCTCGCTTCCCCACTCAAACTTTTGTGTCTTATTAAAGCCACTTCATTTCATTATCTCGACCCCCACCTCCTCAAGTCGACGTTCTACACCATAGCGTGATGCCAAGAGTAGCTAGAAACATGCAATTACCTTCTACACTTCACTCCTATTCTTTGCCTATCTCAGTCTTCTCCTTTACCAAACATGTTGACGATTTCCTAGGAGACAAGTGAGCAATCTTCGAGTTTTTCTGCGAACCTGTTTTGAGTTCAATTTGCTGGTCAGGTATGAAGCCATGAGTTGTTGAATTATACAGTAAACTTTATATCATGCAAATTACTGATTTTTACATAACTATGCAATTGGCAGTTACACATAATGAAAAGTCAAATATATTATTGCAATAATTATAATTATTAAATATAATAAACATTTTACTATATAGAATAAGTAATATCAGTAAAAATAGGCACAGAAATTATATTTCCCTTAAAAAAACGTAGAAGTTAAAACTGTCAATAGTGTTGTTATGCACATCTTAAAAGAGAAACTTCTCAAACCATTGAAACAACCCTGACATGTTGCAGACGAATGGGTAATATAAAGAAAAGCTTAACCTGCATAACGTAACCTACTAATATGAATTGTAAGATCTACATCAGCGGTGACCAAACTGGGTATCGTGATTACATCGTGTAATCAAAGACATTCATACTGGTAAGGGAAGTTTCCTGTACATTGCTCTCTGTCTCGCTCATGTACTTAAGGTAAGCAGTGTCGGTACCATGTCGCTCTACAAACTCTCTGTCTCTAGCAGGAATAGAAGGTTTCGTACAGAGTGGGAAGAGGAATTTATTCGCTGTTCTGTCGGAGAAAATGTAACATGTTGCTCAACGGTTCAATTAGTAGTACTATATAGAAGCGACATTACAGGGTATTACGCTGAATACACGGGCATAACAGGTATTATTATTTATCAGGAAGTGTTACAATAATTCTTATATACGTGCCTGAATATATAGGCCTACATCTTCCCTTGAAGGATAAAATAGTTACTAGACTACGTTATATCTCCATTTTAATGTTTTTTAATCTTTTGATGACTATTATCAGTAAAGCGCGGACCTCATTGCCTTTTCATTGCCTGCTGCCGCGATACAAGTTGTCTGCACAAGGGCTATACCGAGAGTCTGACGTCACGTCCACATCACTCGCGATGGGTACGGCGTCTCGACGCATTCTCAATACGTACAGCAGTGGGTCGGGCACCTGTAGACCGTGCAGAGTTGTAAACAAGAGTGCCAGTAATGTCAGACGTAAAGAAACAGAAGCTCTTACAATATGTGGAGGAATTTGGCCGTGAGTAGGTATTTCACTATACATTTAGTAAATATATTTTGCAAAGTATGCCATATACAGTTTAAAGGTCACAGAAAATTTTTCATCCAAAAGCCCTGTAAGTCTAAACAACATAAAAAGTATAACGCTGTTTGGCAGACATAATACAACATCGAGTTCAAATTCATATAAGCGTACTCAGAGTTTTGTAACGACCTCTGCAAAATGATGGTAAGTTGCAATATTCCGTTACACAAGTTACAAAATGCTACTTTCAAATCGTTTCTGCAGAAATATTCTGGGCGAAACGTTCCATGCGAGTCAACACTACGCAAAAGATATTTATCCCCGTGCTATGATTATGCCATCAACAGCATGTTTACAAAGATGTTCCCACAACAATAAAAAACTAGAAATGTTCAGTGGCCTCCGACTCGTAGAACATTTGTACCAAAGTCTGTGTGAAGCAAAACCACATCCAAATTTGGAACCGGTTAAGTCGAAATTTGGGACCGTGTTGAAAAAGAACTGTGGATTTTCAGCAATGTGTGAAATAAGAGATATTTTGTCGGTTAATGGCGAGCCCTCAGATAGGTGTGACAGCTCATATTTTCGTTTCACACCACTCATGTCTTGCGATGTGGAACGCACATTTTCTCAGTTCAAGTTCTAAGTGATAGGCGAAGAGGTTTTTCTTTCGATACTCTACGAAAATGTATTGTTCTTTATTGTAATGGAACTGTAGACGCACCAATAGGTGAATCATAAATGAAAACTGTTGTACAGTTTTGCATTCTATTAATAATATAATGTTATTAAAGTTCTAAGGATGTGTTACAATGCATTTATTTACAACAACACTGTCATGTAAAGAAGGTGCAACTTTGTCCTTCACCGCACTGAACCTGTACAACGGAGGGAACGTCCGTATCTTCCCCTCCCATCACACAAGCTAGGCATACACCACACTATCCAAGCGCAGGTAACTTATGAACGCGGGCAACTAAGACCGTGCTTTAATTATCAGTTATTTATTAGTTATTGATTTAATAATAATAATAATAATAATAATAATAATAATAACAATAATAGTAATAATAATAATAGTAATACTAATAACAATACAGATAGCAGCAGCAGTAGCATTAGCATTAGCATTAGCATTAGCAGTAGCAGTAGCAGTAGCAGTAGTAGTAGTAGTAGTAGTAGTAGTAGTAGTAATATAGAAAACTGATTGAATATTACGTGCTAGTGTAGTATGAAACGAGCTATTAAACTCCAAGAACTGAAATCATCCCTAAATCATCGTCATAAAGAGAAAGATGACATAAATAAGATGGAAGGAAGCCAGCTATCTAGTGGCGAATGAAATATATCGTTCTCTTAAGCCTTCCAACGGAGGAGAGTTTTCCGGAAGCGTAATGATCAAGGTGGCTGAAATAATTTGTCCAATGAAAGTTGTTAATTAATTTTGAAAAACTGCGCTTTCTCAACTAAATATCCAGAAGAGAATTCAGGAGATTTATGATTGTGTTCATGAGGAATATTTAAAAAAGCAAGAAAATTTACATTTATATATATATATATATATATATATATATATATATATATATATATATATATATATATAATTGGCTCTTGATGACAGTAGTGACATTACTGATACAGCAAAGCTTGCGATTTTTATTAGCGGGTTGATGAAGAACTCACTGTTAGTGCACGAACAACCACTGGTTGTAGTTTTCATGCCAAGTACCTCTCCCCCGTCTCTTTACTTCATAGACTCGCTCTCGCGTGTAATCATTGCCGTTCGAGTTTTGGTCACTGCTGATCTACATAAATATTAACCAATGAATTGTAAAGCATAACAGCTTTTAGAATAGAATAAATTTGAATAGTCTTCTTAACGAGCTGTTGACACGGCTCACATTTACTTCTCACCAGGTACACCTATAGATCAAATTACAACTTCGGTTTTCTTAATCATACGAGATTGTGTACAGATAGTACAACACACAGTTCATAGCAGAAATTGATTCAGCTGAACTGTAACTTGTAAGTTATAATCAATCCGAATTAATTGTAGTGTAAGATATGACTTGCTAGCAACAAGTAGAAAGTTTTAGCACTCCTAGAACGAACATTTTACTCTACAGGGTGGCGCAAAAGTAACTACACACTTATTTTACTTATGTTAATTTTGAATAATTTGAACATGATACCGGTCCTACCAACAAAATACAGTACACATCACTTCTTTTTATGTTTAAACTGTCTCCCTTCTTCACCAATACACCATTGAAGTCTACCTATAACATACTGACACACATGCAAACACAGCTGAATGTTGTTGTCCAGATTGTTGGTTTTACGTGTACCAATAAGTACAGTGATGTCGGTTTACATGTCCTTATAACTTGAATGTGCCTCATCAAACCACAAAATGTTAAAGAAGAAATTCTGGTCAAATCGATACTGATCGAGAATAATTTCACAAAATTGTAGCCGTCTGTCTGGATCATCTTCCAGCAACCCATGTATCAGGCGTGGAACGTACATTTTGAATTTCTGCTGATGAAATATCCATTGGATTGAGCGACGTAACATTTCTGGAAACTCTACCGCTAATCCTCTTGTGGACTTCTTTGGACTAGTCGTAACAGCCAGACAGATATTGAGGTCATTTTCCTCAGTTCGCGCTGTCCTAGGTCACCCACTTCGAGGTGCATTCAAAACAGAAGGCTTCATTTTGAAATTTATGAATTAAATTGCAAACAGCCATACGTGTTGATGGATTTGACTCGAAATGTTGTCTCCATTCTCACAGTACTGCACATACACCGCTTTGTAAGCGGTCTTCAAAGCGAAAATTCTTTCTTCTTTTGTTAACATTTTGTGAAAACTGTTACTTGTGTTGTCAAGACTAAGTTACTATAGTTAGTAAATAAATTATTCATTTGTTAACACTACTCGTCATTTTCTGTTTCCTACCAACAATATCAACGTACGTAGTACGTCCTACCAACCTAGAAACATACATTCCCTAAGTGTGTACATGATGCAGATGATTCCCTTGCGATATTTATTCGTTGTACCCTAGATCATATATATCCAGATTGCTAGGCCTTATAGGCTTTGACGGTAACAACTTTTGTCGTGTTTATTATGCTGCCATCTAGTTGTTACATAGGGAGTCACGTCATAACTCCCATTTGAATTGCATTAGCGACTGTACAGCCATCTCGTGTTTGTTTACGGCGGACGGGTGGCGATCCTGGCGGTTGTTCTCTTCAAAGTGCTACATAGGCATGAACAATCTTTTATATATATGTAATCTGGGATTGCACATATACAAAATTGAAACAAATTTGCAAATTCCATCGATTCAGTGTATTATTTATCCCTCGCAACGAAAATACAATTAAGGCTCTGTGTTCGATGCATGAAATGCGCTTAGAATGAATATATTAGCTTGTTGAAATTAAATGAAAAAGTACTTAAATTGTAAGAGCTCTCCATTTCCGAAACAAAAAGGTGTCGTTCTTCAGATTCCAACTGTCGTTAATTGCATCTCTTCTTATAGGATTAAATCCAGCGCTTATATATTAAGCGGGTTAGCAAGCGAACTTCATCTCCAAATTTAAGGCATAAGAGGTGGCCAAACCCAGGGGCGACAGAATCAATAGCTGGCGAAGCAAGAGCACAGGTTATGTGCGAGGTCAGAGAGTAAACACTGCTCGACCTTTATATTGCCGTTATGAATGTATTTCACTCTTACAGAAACAGATGTTGTCTACTTCAAGTGCGACTCCATTCCTCACCGATAGACAAGATATTTTACAACAGTGCAAGCCTAAGAAGACGGTCCTAAATGAAATCCAGAAATAATGGACTATACGTGAACTATTATCATAGTATGAAATATATACTCTACTTTATACCATTAATGAAGCTATTATCTTTATTTATGTTACTATTGTCTCATCTATTTCTTTGTAATTTTTACGTCTACTCCTTTTCTTTTCTTTTTTATACCACAGTCTAGTATATACAGTCACGAAGCTCAGTACGTAGTAACTATGCATCAATAGATAGTTGCTAACCACTAGGATCGCTAATATCGCCTCATTACAGACAATGCGAAATGGTACCGGCACAGTCTATTGTTCCTAGCACCCTCACAAATCAACTTTCGTGACTGTATATACTAGACTGTGCTTATACTATCTTTTCTTCTTTACTCGTTACTTTTCTCTTTTACTTTCCTTTTAACTCGTATACTCAGTCATTTAGTTAATCTTACTCCTAACCTTTCGTTTTATTTCAATCCCTTTTCCTACTAGACTTATTTATATTTCTCTTGTCTTTCTCACCTCATTTCTTACTTGCTCTATTTCCTTTCATTCGTTTCTTTCTTTATTTTCATTCACCTTGCTTTCCTTTGTTATTTTTTTTCACTTTTTTGTTGTTCTGTTTTTCTGTCCCTATTCATTCAATCTTTTTTATGGCGTCTTTTCCTTTCTTCTTTGTCTCTGAAGTTTATTCTTCCTTATTCTTTCTTAATCACTTACCTAACTATTTCCCTCCTTTTCTTCGATTAATTTCTAATTTTATTTCAATTTCATATACGAATTTTCAATATTTGCTTTTTTTCCTCGACTTTTTCGTCTTTTTTCTTATTTCCTATTTTTAACTCTACCGGAATAAATAAATAAATAAATAAATAAATAAATAAATATATAAATAAATAAATAAATAAATATACATAAATAAATAAATATATCAACAAAATTCTGACGTTTCTTTTTATTTTTATATTACACGAAATATAGAAGCAAATATTGTGAAGCTGCAATAAAGTACATTTAGAGATTTTCACGAGAATATACGTTTTCAGCGGGTACCAAGAAAATGGTTTTGTATAACACGTTTTCTTCGCCTGTTTTTCTTTCTGTGAATAGCAATTTTCTGAAACTATTAGACGGTTTAATATCTACGGGTGAAGTTAACCTATATGAACAAGATATTTTAAATAAAATAACTGATTTCTATTTTAAATGAACAACCCATAATCACGATTTTCTCTATATTTGTAGTTTGTTATTATATAGAATAAACTGGCGAATGAACAGTACACTCACAGTTGATATCAAAGCAAAAAGGTTTTCCTTAAATGTATTAATTGTTTGCTACAGAATTGTTTACATACTCTTAGGTTGTTATTTCATCTACGTTTTTACCGCCTCCAGCACATAATGATCATAACAAAATTCCAAGCGAAGTAGACTACAAGTAAACAAGTAGACGACAAATTCAGGTCGCTTTAAATATTAACTGTCATTACCCGTAAATGTGGGTTATGCGCAGGGTAACGACGCAGAGAAATTTCTGCACTTCAAATTATTTCTACTTTACTGCAAAATTTGTAAATATAGTCAATTATGTTACACTTTTTGAATTTGAACAATACAGAAAACGAGATTGTCTCCTTATCTGAGTTCATAATAGGTAATTTAATTTATGAATATGCCAGTTTATTCTATAATAATGCAAGGAAATGAAATATAAATAAATATATCACTCGAAACATCTTGATTACATTGAATTTTTGCGAAAATCGTAAAATATCTTAATGAGAGACTATATTAAACAAGGTGGGTCAAAAATCGATTTCTCCAATATTTATTCTCAGGTTTCATACTTCTATACATAGGTCTAATAGAGATGTCATAACTTGGACAATCGAATAGGCTAGCTGTGAATCGTGTATCAAGAAACAGAACCTCCATTGTGAACAATATCTGTAAAGGAATGTGTAATAAAATGTAAATTGAATGTAATTGAATAAAATAAGTGTCTGGGGAAAGCGACTTTTCGATCACTCTGTATTTATTACTTAAAATTTCATATTATATATTTTTATTCCATTTATCCCTATCCTCAAAATAGACTTTCTGGTTAGTGAATTCCGTATGTTTTGTCATATTATGTAATATTATTCCACTGTAAGTGGGCCATGGTGAAATAACTTCACATTTTTCACCAATGAGCATCACATTTGTATATAGGATTAATTAAACGCTATAAGAGAGACCTAGGGATAGATTTCAATCCATTATTTTCAACCCTGGGTGCTCCGCACTCCAAGTGTGAGGCACTGTACTAGAGACCCTAAATATATTTACTTTTATTTATTTTATTTATTTGTTTTAGTGTAGTTAAGTCTAACGGGCCTTCTCTTCCACACCATCAAAAATATAACTACAATAATAAAAAATAAAACTATAATATAAACGAAGTGAAACAACACGAAAATATATATAAACTACAGTCACACAAACTTTAAAAGACTGATTAGGTATCATATATCCTAGTTAATTGACAAGGCTAAGATACTGACGAATAAACAAGAAACTTGCAATTTAAAATACAGAGCAAAACACAAATAAACACATAGTAATACTTAAAAATCAAGAAATATGGCAACTTTTTCAATTAAATTTTTAATTGTAATAATGTCGGCAATCCCTTGCATTATTAGGTAAAGAATTCCTGAGGCGAGGTATTTCTACAATGTAGGAGGATGAGAATAAAGAAGTTCTGTCATGAGGGATAGAAAGAAGTGCTTGATTACGATTTCGAAGAGTTGCGACAAATTGAAAGCACGATGCCAGATAATTCGGGGTAGAATTATGCATGATTTTAAATAGAAGAGACAGTTATTGTATTGTTACTCGTTCCTTCAGACACACCCATGAAAGTAATTGGAGGGAAGGCGTTACGTGGTCAACTTTACGAGTATTGCAGATGAATTGTATGCACACATTATGAACACATTTAATAAAATACAGCAAACTAAGTTAACTATCACAAACATAATATTATCATCACGAAAATGATTACAATTTATTCTTGTCCTTCTCGGACTAAGGTATTCCTGTTCTCTTCATCCATTTTTATGTATTCATTTATCCAATCCATTACGTGTTTAATGGAAAGAAGTTTTACAACTCGATCATATTGGTAACATTTTGGATCTAACTGTACTGGTAAGCCTGTATACAATCTACTGTGTGTTTAATTTTTAACCTATCTCGTTTATTTGAGAATCTAAATATTGAATCCTAAAAGCAGTCTTAAAAAGCACATTTAGTCATGTTGACTATTCGTTCATGCTTCGTAACCTTGTTTAAATAAATTTATGATCCATAGTTTATGATAATTCATTATACAAACATACCCGACCTGTGCAAGAACCTTTTAAAATTAGAACAACATGTAATTTTAGTTTTTTCTTCAGAGGACTGTCTTGTAACATCTGTGTAAATTTGGGAGCTACAAACTTTTACATACCGTACAGTGATTTCCCTTAACTATGGTTCACGATACAACTATTCAAAGAACATTGTAGAGGAATTATATACCATTCATAGATAGCAGCAGTGACTTGACTTCAAGCTTCAGTACAGTAAAATGTGTATAAAAGAAGTATTACCACAGTCTAGTACATACAGTCACAAAGCTTGAGGTGATGTTTTTGCATTTCTCGCGATACAATGCTCCAAGCGGTTAGCAACTGAGAGTACTAGGAATAATAGACAGTGCGATAGTAGCGATCCTAGTGCCTAGCAACTAAAGTTCAACTGTCAATGGATGCATTTTCCCTACGTATTGAGCTTCGTGACTGTATGCACTAGAACATACCTGCGCTCAACGAGAGCGCGCGCTCCTTCTCTGCGGGAGAGCTGTGTTTACCGCTCGCCGAAACGGAGAGGAAGATAAGTCAGAATGACATAGACTTGCTATAGGTAGAGGAGAGGGAAACGACCACTCAGTTATCTAGTAGAGTGCAGTGTGTAGGGCCTATTCTCAGTAACTGTTTCACGTAGCTTACCTACTGCTACAGTGCAGTATGGAGGAATCTAAAAGACGGAACATAACATTTAACGATTTACAGCTCGAACTTATTGATCTTTAATGTGATCTAAGGGCTAAAGATCGTTTGAAGAATACTACTAGACTGGTTGAGTTTTACAAGACTAACATTAGCAATAATATCCACGACTACACAGGCTGGCTGTAAAAATGATTGCTATGTTTGGCTCAAAATTTATATTTGTGAGCAAATGTTTTCTATAATTAACTTTAATAAAGGCAGACATCGAACATCTGTAACTGATGTTTCATTACGATCAGTAGGCTACTGTTCCTTTCAGCTGCCAACAGCATAAAACCTCGTTTTGGTGTACTGATAAATAAAAATATAAAAAAATGATAATGTACATTTAAGGGGCTATAGAATTTCTATTATTTCTGTCAAATAAATATTTCTTTATTAATTAATAATAGTCCAAGATAGTTTTGCAAACACTGAACGGGAATTCATTTCATAAATACTCTTAATAGTACTGTATTTCCTTTTGTGTAAATTTTGTACGAGATCACCCCTTCTTCCAGTCCACCGTTATACAGAGCGCAGCTAATATCTGCATTCCGCTCATGAGCTGTGAGCCGGCTCGGAGAGCTCAAACCTTGTGCAGGATTGTACTAGACTGTGGTATTATGTTACAGAGTGCAAAACTTGAAAGGTTGTATCGTGGACCATAGTTGTGTTTCAGAACCATAGTTGTGCGAAACTACGGTAGTGTTTCTTTCAATAAAACCAAATAACTAAGTATATCATTAATATTTTCTATATAGGAGAAAGTTGGAAATCCCCTCTTCTACCTTATTACTCATTGTATATGCAATAGTAAATTTATTTAATAAGACCTTTACAAAAAAGTTTTTACTTATGTATATCGCTATTAGCTTCACCCCTTTCAAAGTTTCGTTTTTTAGTCCCTAGTCTTGACTGTGTTCTATATTTCTTAGTTGCGAACTAATATATTGATATGACCGAAGAAAAGAAAATATAAGACAGAACCTTGGAACTCTGGGAAAGCAACCAGAAACTGTGGACTTGTGTTTGCAAACTATATTTTTTATTATACACGGCTCACCTACGAGCGAGGGAAGTCAGGCGCTTGTTACTTGGCCGAGGCTATTCTGTAACTGAAGTGAAGCGTAATGACCTGTTTCTGCTTCTTTTGTCTTTTTTCTGCAGGTGAAGTTTGCAGCAGTAAGAAGTTTAAGAAGTTCGTGTTGCCACCGCTCCCAGTTCGAATACGGAAGCAAATATTTCACTGTGTGCTTTTCCTCTTCAAGAGGCCTAAGATCCTCCTCTAAGGAAAATGCCTTCGTCCAGAAGCTATAACGATTTCTAAACAACACCTTTCATGTAAGCGGATTCACAAATACGTGGTAAGGCTTGGTAACAAGGCAACATCAATACCACATAACAAATAGAATTAAATATAGACAGGGGATAGAAACGAAAATACTGAAAGTGTCACAATACAGTTTTTGTTAGTTTTCTTGAATAGTTTAATATAATTAGGCTTTTACAGGTGTATAAATTTGTGAGTTTAATTACATACTTCGTAATTTAGAGAGCAGATCGTATTCTCTATTGGACTAATTCAATGAGAAAGAAATAATTCAGAATAGATGTAGCTTAGAATGAAGAAAACAAAAAATTAATGTAGTTTCTCAGGTTGAAGAGCCTATACTTTCATCACCAGGCGAACGAAAAGAAATGAGAAGAATATTATATTCGTTAGGATTTTTATAAATGGCTAAATCCACATGACAGACTCAAGAATGAAACGAGGGGATGAGTTATTTAAATAAAAAAACACAAATGTAAAGGAATTTTCAGAATTAACTACTTACTTATGACTTGTAAGGAACCCGGAGGTTTATTGCCGCCCTCACATAAGCCCGCCATCGGTCCCTATCCTGTGTAAGATTAATCCAGTCTTTATCGTCATATTCTACCTCCTTCAAATTCATTTTAATGTTATCCTCCCACCTACGTCTCGGCCTCCCCCAAAGGCCTTTTTCCCTCCGGTCTCCCAACTAATACCTTATATGCATTTCTGGATTCGCCATACGTGCTACATGCCCTGCCCATCTCAAACGTCTGGACTTAATGTTCCTAATTATGTCAGGTAAAGAATACAATGCGTCCAGTTCTGGTTTGTGTAACTTTCTCCATTCCTCTGTAACTTCATCCCTCTTAGTCCGAAATATTTTCCTAAGAACCTTATTCTCAAACACCCTTAATCTCTGTTCCTCTCTCAAAGTGAGATAGTATCTAAAATATTTGGAGTGAAGTTGACGTCATACTTTCTTCTTCAACTGAGTTTGGCATGGCTGGTCTAGTGCAACAACTGGCCATGTTAGCCGTTGGATCCGAGGTTTGAGGGTTCAAATCGGTCGAGGATGATGGGGAATTAAATTCTTAACAACGCTTTCTTCGGGACAAAAAAAACCTAAATCTGTTAATCCCGCATCGCAATTTATGGCTTGTAAAAGAACCCTTGATGACGTCTTTAGACAAAATTCGTCAGCTATTTATTGGCCTCGTTGAAATTAGACACTGAATATTTTCTGCAGCTGAAAGCGTCATTAAAATAAACGGCTGCTGCTACTGCTAATAATAATAATAATAATAATAATAATAATAATAATAATAATAATAATAATAATAATAATAATAATATATGCACCAATCTGACCTTTCCAAAGGTTTCGTAGTCTCACACATCCGTCTTTAAGATAAATGAGATTCACGTATTTGCCTTCAGCAAATATAAAATGGATAACTACCTTGAGATTTTCGAAGTAATAAGCAAGAGAAAAAAGTTGGTGCAGAGAGATCCGAATCCTAAATGTAAGCTCATGGTTTTATTTAGTTGCACTTTGGCTATCTGCAATTCTTCAGAGCTTGTATTAGCTCATAACCTGAAAAAAGGATTAAGTCCATCGTATTTCACTGTCCCAATACTAAAACGTGTTGTTGACTTTTGCAGCTAAATAACAAAGCTAAATTCATTTATGAGGAAGAAGTTTCAAGTTCAGACGCCCACTCAGATGCTGGTGAATGCTTCTCCATATCGTCTACGGTATTGTTCACGATTGTTATGACGCAAGACAGATATTGTCTGCCGACATTTCATAACGTTATCATCTTCCCGTACCATCCACGACTTGTCCAGTTATGAGAAGTGAGAATTTCTGACCCACATGGGGCTACAGTCACATCCAACTTAAAAGGGAACCAAATTGCTTGACACACAAATGGAGTTTGCGTAACTTATATATTACGACACCTATCTACATGAGATTCTATAACGATCACCATTTTTCGGTGCCCTAGCTTGTATTTTCATCCATCGATCTTTGCCATACCTACATATTTTCAGAGTTCATAGCTACTGGAAACCCTTCTAACCATGTGCTCCTAGTGTGACCTTTTTGGTTTTTTGGTAGTATTCAGTCCATTACCAATTCAGTAGTATCAATTTCTTGCATGTTTTCGATAAGGTCATGCCCATATAATCTTTTATACTATTTATTGTTTAAAATATCTAGTCTGCCCATTTATGCTGTTCTCTTTAATGTTTTTTTAGTAGGTTATTTTATGGCGCTTTATCAATATCTTAGGTTATTTAGCGTCTGAATGAGATGAAGGTGATAATGCCGTGAAATGAGTCCGGGGTCCAGCACCGATAGTTACCCAGCATTTGCTCATATTAAATTGAGGGAAAACACCGGAAAAAATCTCAACCAGGTGACTTGCCCCGACCGGGAATCGAATCCTGGCCACCGGGTTTCTCGGCCGTTACTCCACAGGTGTGGATACTTTAATGTCCATTATTAATTATTTATAACCAGAACATTCCCACGGGTATTCAAAACATTCATTTAAGTATTGAATTAATTATGAATACATGCCAGAGGAAATTTAGAAATATCTGATAATACAATATAATAGAGAAAGAAATAAATCGTTCGGTCTTAATTAAGGATGACCACGAGGATCCGAAAATTAATAGCAAATAAATATAATTAAATATGAATATTATTATAAAAATAAAATATAATAATTAACCATTGATTATCAAGTATAAAATAAAATCTTAGAAGATGATCTTAAAATATACTTATAAATAAAAGATTTTATTTAAAATTAGCATATCCTTAAGTAAGACTTTCTGAGTGGTAGAAATGAAATTGTATAATCTGCAGGGAATCTTTAAGAATTTGCGAGATGATTTTTTGAATTTAAAAAGATGATATTGATAATTGTTTTAAAGAATTATATGTAAAGAACTCCGAGCACCAAAAAATTAACCTGTTATTTACCAATTGAAGAGAGGGATATTATACTTGGCATTAAGGTAGGGAATACAAGGCTCATAAATGGTCCTCTTTTCATGATCAAGCTGATGAGCTTGGTTTAGATCTCTCTCCATGCGTATAGTTGGATAATATAATATAATATAATATAATATAATATAATATAATATAATATAATATAATATAATATAATATAGTATAATATAGTATAATATAATATAATATAATATAATATAATATAATATAATATAATATAATATAATATAATATAATATAATATAATATAATATAATATGCAGTCTCATAATCCTAATGCATGAAAAGATATTATGTCAACTTTAAAGTTTAATTAAATTTAAAATGAACTTTTCATGACAATATTTCCATTCCTGGGTCTTACGTATGAGTAATTTTAAATTAGTTTCGCTTCTTTAGAGGGAAGGAAGATTGAGTCGTAGAATACATGTCATGTGAATATAAATTTGATGTTTGTTTACTGTCACTTACGGTTTAATGAATTTGAAGCGTCTGCACCTGGTCTTGAAGGAATTAAATCCACATGCAATAATGTGCACGATATACTGTACAGAATCTAAAACTATATTACTGTAAGCCATAAATTTCGACCACTACTTTATTGCGTCGTATATATTGCAGTTTACCTGAAACCGACTTATTTTTCATGTAGCCAACGTATGAAATCAGGAGCAAGGTATAAAGAGAAACTACATAAAAAGTTCCAATCGCCCTAGAACAGTAGAAATAAACCGCAAATAATTCCTTCCTTCATTAATAAATATTCTAATTAATTAAATTCCACGAAATGGGAGAGAAGTGCACCTGGAGGTCTTGATGCCTCTACTCCTCATCTGTAGCCGCGCCTCGTTTTACGTCATTCATTTATTCTTGTTCTTTACCATTAATTTTATTGTATCAAATAATATTGACGATATTTTATGCCACAACTTAAAGGTATTATGGGTCATGAAGGAATTCATGGTTGATTAGGATCTAGGGGTTTTTCTCGGGGTTCTACCGTTTTTCTTCGCCATTATAATCATTCCATTACTACTCCATAATCACCTTTCACTCTGCAAGGCAGGCCTCCAATACAAATGAAGGAGGTGAAAAATTGTACACATACTTCTTTAATAAAGACCATTATTGTAACTCTTTTTAAATCTCTCGCATTTTATTTTATTTTGTTTATGGTTATGAAAATTATGAAGTAAAATGCCGTGATGCTGCAAAACATCGATGTAGACACTAATCGACTATAAAACCGAAAAAGTGATTTTGGACATGCCCTCTATCTATGTATCTGCCCTTGTAAAGCGATTTCTCGTGAATTATTTGAATGTTTCTGTTAATATTCAATATCAAAAAGTCATGATAATTATGTACATGGAATATAACAGTTTTCAGTAAAACTGAGAACTAAAAGAATATAGCTCTTGTTAAAATAAACGTTATTCCTTGAGATTAATTCATGATCTACCGCAATGGTTCCCAAACTTTTTGAAGGCGCGACCCACATTTGGGCGAGGTTTTTGTTTGCGACCACCCACTAACATTCCGGTACTTAACCCCATTTTAATAATACAAATCCCTATAAAATCGAAAACAATGATTGTTTCACTCAACGTCAGTGGATACCATCAAATTCCTATTCTACCGATACCTGCAAGACAAGAAATCGGAATATGCACACCTAGCTATAGGCATCCGACAAGGAAAACTCAGTGGGCAGAAACCAGCGGGTGTGACTGTCTCGCGCAAATGACGTATGCTCCCTTTCCCAGCATGCTCCCCGTCTCCAATCACACCACCGACTCTATGCGCATGCGCACGTACAGTACATGATATCTTCTTGTGCTGAACTGAAAACGCGTTATTGCTACAGAGTCAGGGAGTCACATAGTGTTTTTTATTAAATATTAATTTAAATATTTAAAATTTAAATATGAGGACAGTTCCAGTGATGAAGATACCGTTTGTGACTTAGAAAGAGACGATGTTGACATCTTGTAATGTTATATTCACTTAATTGGTTATTGTTTACAGCTGCTCTTTGAATGCACATGTCCGCAACCGTAGCTTTATAGCTACACCAGTAGCCGCTTATCAAAGAACCCGCCTACTGCAGGCGGATAAGAAGGGTATAGCATGCGCTGCGCGAGGAGTTTGAGCTGAGTTTTCCTTATAGGATACCTATAGTTTCCATTTTACTTTTGTTTCTTAGAATGGCTTTCCTTGCTGATATATTTCTCGAACATTTAAACACTTTGAATAGTAGTTTTCAAGGTAAATATTTTAACAAAATAAGTTTAGGAGATAACATGGACCGATTTATAAGAAAACTTCATTTCTAATCGACATCGCTTGACAAAAAGAAATTTCATTAATTGCAGTATATTAAAGAACTCGTGGAAAATTTAGCTACGTACCGTATGATACGAGAAAATATATTGAGTTTATTTTGCGACATGTAATTAAATTTGCGCATTTTAAACAACAGCTTTAGAGTTATTATCCGGAGGAAACTAAACAAAAACATGAGAGTCAAAGATGGATTCTGAATTCGTTTTCAGACAGTTGCGTTCAACTGGCTGAAATTCTAAAAAATAAATATTAAGAAAAGCCTCACTGAAATATGTACCTATTGATGGAAGTTGAAACTACATTATTTCCCCACAGCGTAGGCCTGTTTTAGATCAAAAGAAAGAATATCTGAAGCTTGCTAAAGAAGGCCTAAAGTTGTTTATAGCATTTGGAACCACGTATTTATGCAAAATAAGTTTTTGGTCAATGACTTCCATCAGAATAAATGTGGAAAATCTCCTTCATTGCATAAATATATTGCAAATGCAATTGAGTTCTAATGGTGATAAATTGCAATGGTAATAAATCTCATGTTTTATGACCAAATAAGTGTTAGACTTTTACGCCTGTTGATGTGCATTTCTTTGAAAATATAAATAAAGTAATCAGACATACTGTAAGTAAGATCTTCTGCGTGATAATTGGCTCAATAATTTCTGTTATTCTGTTGTCTAGAAGGGGCAGAATGAATTGCTTTACGTCATCTGAGAGAGCTTTTACGATGACCCCAGCTAGGTGCATTCACAACTCTCACCATCTGACTACACTAAAATTCTTTGAGTATCTAGTTTACCAGCAGACAACCCTACTGTTCAATTAGTCCCCTCCATACATCTCCAGTCAGCCTTCGAGGAATGCTATGGAATAATAAAGGAATGGAGATCGGATGGAAAGATGTTGATTCCAAATGTGAGGAAATGAGAGAACCCCGTGAAAACGCCAAACTGCCATCTTGTCCGCCAAAAATATCACTATAGATTTTTCACTGAAAAATTCCAGATCTGGACGGGATTCAAACCCGAAACTCTTGCGTGACAAGCCTGAGGTGTACACTACTCAGCCACCATAGGGATTAGCTGACGTCCTAGTCTCGCGACTAACTTCGCGACGCATTCAGATCTTGCAAATAGAAAATATATCATCAAATGTTTGTTTTGGAACACATTTCAATAATTTATAATTAGCATCCTCATGAAATGTAAGATAAAAAAATAAAGGAAGACACTAAATATATTTCAGCATGATATATCGATTTATTTTGCAAACCCAGAGAAGCTCATATGTTTTATCAAAGCAGACTTTGTGAGAGCAATGTGGGGCGAGTTTTGATTGCTTACGGGTTCACTGCGCACAGCTCAACATTTCCCCTACTCAAATTAGGCACGCCCGAGTTCATGTTAATAGGTTCAGTAAAGCGAACAAATGACAGTCTAAAACTGACCATATTCTATTCCAACGCTTTCCAATACATACTTACAAAATGGCTGAAATACACACACGCTACGCGAAGTCCTGGTTGTTTTTCAAGTGTAATGTTGTTTCCAATCATTAATTTCATCAATTTACCAAAATGCCCTACGATAATATAAGGCACACATTACTTGCTATATTAAGTCAAAGCGAAAGTTATACTTTCCCGCTATTGAAATAGTAGACCTATTACTTATTTATTTTTAATTAGTTACTTTCAAAAATTATGAAAAAAAAAGTATCGTTGTCCTATAAAAATCGATTTAGAGATATTCACGAAAGTACACATTGTTATTATATATGTTTATATACAAAGATTTCTCCTAAAATACTAAATAAATTTTTATGTAGCCTATTATTCAGTAAGTTATCTCAGTAAGTTAAATTTGAAAAATGATGCACATTGAATATAGTCATTTCAACTAAAAATTAATGGCCCTTTATTTAAATAACATTAAGCAAAATTAAAATGGAAATTGGATTCAGCTATTTCATGGCATTTTTAAAGAAGAAAATGTAAAAGATTAAATGATATATGTACAGTATATCTCCAAATATATTTGTAAAAGGAGAATTAATGCCTACACTATTTTACTTAAACAATTGAACAAACACTTTTTTTCAGAAAAAGGAATAGAGTCCTCTAGAAATTTAATCATTTTGTTCCGTTTAATATAGACACATTGCGGTGTCGGAGATATCAGAGAATGACATTATCAGCATCGCATAAAATTTGTAAACGCCACATGAGAAGTATGAGGAAAATATTTGTTTATGTTCCATACTTGATGGAAGCATTTACGAAGACTTATTTCTAGAAGACCACAGAACTACGGTCTATAAGCAATTGAATTGTAGTTTTATTAGGTGCACAGTGTAATATATTGTGTAATAAAAATGCCATTTTATGATTGCAAAGATGAGCGTACATCTCGTCAATTATGTGCAGACAGACCAAGTTGGTTAATAAGTAGGACTTTTTACACGTTGTTCAACAAGTACAGCATGTTCCGTTCAAGTCTTCAATATTTTAGTATATCATAAATCATAAAGTAGGAAATTTGGGGAAATGAAATTACACGAAACGCAAGAAGAACTAAAAAATGTAATAAATGTAATATATTACTTTGTTCAGTTACGAAATTACTTAACAATACATGTACTACGTACAGTTTACCTTGCCTTATTTCAGTCTATAACCCAAAATGGAATATTAGATTGGGGCAGTAGGCCGTACTTATAAACCTAGTCTTAATCTTACAGAGAAAAGTAATTTTAAAGTACAGTAAGTTTAAAAACCTCTTGATTATCCTACCGAGGAATTGTTTTTAGAATTTAAAGTCTTGAAAATGCATGAAATTTATATCAATGCATTATTAATTTATATAATAAAAATCACACATATTTCAGATCACACGTTCACAAATATTAAACCAAAGGCATGGATACAATGTATTTGTTTCAATCCAACTGTTTAACAAGCAATGCTTTCAACCATAGTACTAATATCGGCCCTAGAATTTATAACGAATTAATAAAGAAATATCCACATCTATTTACTTCCAACAGTTAAAATTTAGGATTGTAAATAAACAATTTTTATGAGTAATTATTAATTTTTACATGTTATTTTATTGTAATTTATGGACGTAAATTTATTATGTATCGAATCCTCCCCTGAGCATGGGAACACTCTTTCAAAAGAATGCTAGAATTTTGTTAATTTACAATTTCTTTGTATTGTATTTTTCTCGCAATAAACAATATTCATTCATTTAGTGTTCTGGTCAAAGGCAAGTCTTTCACTGGAAACCCAGCTTTCTTCAATCTTTCCTATTTTCTGCCTTGCTCTTCGTTTCCTCATATGATCCATATATCTTAATGTCGTCAATGATCTGATATCTTCTTCTACCTCGACCGAACTCTTCTCCCGTTCACCATTCCTTTCAGTGCATCCTCCAGTAGGCAGCCAGTGATCCAACCAATTCCTTTTCCTCTTCCTGATCAGATTCAGCGTCATTATTTCTTCACCCACTCTTTCCAACACAGTGTCATTTCTTATTCTATCTGTCCACTTCATGCGTTCCATTCTTCTCCATATCCACATTTCAAAATTATTGTTATTATTTTAATCATAAATTTAAAACTTCTCTACATGTGATCCAATAGTGAAACTGATATCTAACCTGAAGTAAAAATTTCTTGGCTTGTTATTTCCAACATATTCGTCCTCACAGAAGAGAGTTGGTATATTTCGAATGTCAGGCACTTTAAATATATACAAATGGTCTATTTCACAATTCCACAAAAATAAATCCAGCGGACTGACATCGGATAAATGTGGTGGATGTGAAAATATTTCCGATACGTCCAATCCAGCGACTGGAAATTTATCGAGAGACATTATCCAGCAGACTTCAGTGTGGAAGCACCAGCTTGTTGACAGAATACGTTGGGATGCAGTTCAGGCACTTGCGAACTTACGAACTGTTTCAGCATGTCAAAGTACACGGCGCCAGTTACTGTTCCTGCACAGTAGAATAATGATCTGGCAATTCTGTCTTCAATCAATAATCACACCACAGCTTATATTAAATTTCGGGATATATCGGATGTATGCATGCTTAACTTGTCGATTCTGCAGCATCATTATGTGCGAAAAAGCCCATGGCTTAATCAAAATGCATTTTTACTGCTAATAATAACAATAGCTTTTTCTTTTCTTTCCACAAGCAATCTGAAAATCAATATGTCGTCACTACATCAGCTTCGGCTCTGTTCAGTCTGTGTTCACTGTCTGCCGTATTGTAGATTGATTTTATCATTATTAGGGCTACTGTATTTAGAACTAAAGCGATAGTTTATAAAAGATTAAGGAAAGCACAATTTCTCGTCATTGGAACTTCCTACCTCATACCTTAATGTCTGTCAGACATTTACTAATTTCAAAACCCGGTTGTCAAAGAGAGAGAGAAATAAATCGTCCGACCTTAATTAAGGATGACCACGAGGATCCGGAAATTAATAGCAAATAAATATAATTACTTAAATATGAATATTGGGTATTATAAAAATAAAATGCTTAGACTGTGAGCTTTCCTAAAATATAATTTTTCTAATACATGGACTCACCCAAGTTCGACAAAAGAGAATTGAAAGTTCAGTCCAATAAGGGTAGTGGGTGTGACAGGTGAAATGAACACAAATTCTTATTGGTAATCCATCAACGAATACAGTACTGTATTTGCATTTTCTCTCCGCCCCGAGACTTGTGTATGCGCTTCTAGTACCACAGTGGGTTTCGACAGTTCCGTCTCACAAGGGCACAATTCTCAAATAGAAAAAGAAGAGTTCATTAATTTAAAATCAGTGATTAAATATAGATGTCCTAATCAATAAAATATTCTGTTTTCCTCTTTAAAAAAGTATAATTACAAGACACAGAACCAATTCCCATTCAAATGGCAAACCCATTTCTTAGTGTCCGTATAGGGGCGTGTCTAATTCTCCTACGTAAGCAGTCGAACCTGATTTCTGTCGAACTTAAGAGCTTCCACTGTATATTATTTTTTTATATATACATTTTCTTTATTATTTTAACAATTACTTCAATTCAAATTGTTTAATTGTTTTTTTAGAATTACATGTAACTATTATTATTATTATTATTATTATTATTATTATTATTAATTATATGTTGTTCCTGTATTTCTGTCATTTTTATATTTGCTACTGTTGTTACAATGGATCAGTGGTAGAGAAGGCCCTATGGCCTTAACTCTGCCAGTAGAAATAAATCTACTAAATAAGAATAAATAATGTATTATGGGTGAATTCATTCACGGTTTTCTTCGGAAGAAGTCTGAGAAGAACTATTTCATGTTGACCAACTTAGTGGTACTAAGGCCACAAAATGAAAATAATTAGTTTCGATTATTATGACAATCATAAATTCTTATTTTTATTTAATTTAAACAATGTAAGTCGAGAAAATAAAGTGAAAAACGCTTATAAGATTGAAGCCGTGAATCCCTGATCTAACAGCTAGTTAGTATTGTAACCATTAGACCACGAGGACAACAAAGTTGAGGGAAGTAATGGTGATTTTGCAATTTACTGTTGCAATACACAGGATTTTAAATTGTATTTCGTATGTCCTTTGACTAGGAATACGTTATCAGTCACATACACTTCAGCAACAGAACATTAAATCGTCATAATTGTAAAATGTGCACAAGTCTTAAGCTCGAGTGAAGCAGGAGAAGTAGTAATAGAATAGCAGTAGCAGTAGCAGCAAAACAGAAGCATTTTATTTAATGACGTTTTTTAAATGGAGAAATTATTCAAGGTGGGAAAGAAATGGCCCACAACAATTTTTTCCTGGAGTCCGCTAAGGATTTTATGTCCCTTTAAAATCTTACTTTCTTACTTACTGGCTTTTAAGGAACCCGGAAATTCATTGTCGCCCTCACACAAGCCCGCCATTGGTCCCTATCCTGAGCAAGATTAATCCATTCTCTATTTTCATATCCCACCTCCCACAAATCCATTTTAATATTATCCTCCCATCTACGTCTCGTCCTCCCTAAAGGGTCTTTTCCCTCAGTCCTTCCAACTAACACTCTATATGCATTTCTAGATTCGCCCATACGTGCTACATGCCCTTCCCATCTCAAACGTCTGGATTTAATGTTCCTAATTATGTCAGGTGAAGAATACAATGCGTCCAGTTCTGTGTTGTGTAACTTTCTCCATTCTCCTGTAACTTCATCCCTCTTAGCCCCAAATATTTTCTTAAGTACCTTATTCTCAAACACCCTTAACCTATGTTTCTCTCTCAAAGTGAGAGTCTAAGTTTCACAACCATAAAGAACAACCGGTAATATAACTGTTTTATAAATTCTAACTTTCAGATTTTTTTACAACAGGCTGGATGATAAAAGTTTCTCAACAGAATAACAGGCATTTCCCATTATTTATTGTGTATTCAATTTCCTCCCGAGTATCATTTATATTTGTTACTGTTGCTCCAAGATATTTGAACTTCTCCACCTCTTCAAAAAATAAATTTCCAATTTTTATATTTCCATTTCGTACAATATTCTCGTCACGAGACATAATCATATACTTTGTCTTTTCGGGATTTACTTCCAAACCTATCTCTTTACTTGATTCCAGTAAAATTCCCGTGTTTTCCCTAATCCTTTGTGGATTTTCTTCTAACATATTCACACAGTCTACTATATACAGTCACGAAGCTTGAGTTTTGAGGGTGCTAGAAACAATAGACTGTGACGGTTCTATTTTGTATTGCCTGTAATGAGGCGATATTAGCGAACCTAGTGGTGAGCAACTATCTAATGTTTGCATATTTACTACGTATTGAGCTTCGCGACTGTATATACTAGACTGTTATATTCATGTCATCAGCATAGACAAGCAGCTGATGTAACCCGTTCACTTCCAAACCGTCTCTGTTATCCTGGACTTTCCTAATGGCATACTCTAGAGCAAAGTTAAAAAGTAAAGGTGAAGTGCATCTCCTTGCTTCAGCCCACAGTGAATTGGAAACGCATCTGACAGAAACTGATCTATACGAACTCTGCTGTACGTTTCCCTGAGACACATAATCTATCGACAGAAATTACAAGCGTGATGGTGATTTTGCACAATATTGCTACAATACATAACATGCAAGAGTTTACTTCGTACACCTCTTGAGCAAAATACAAAACACGTACAGACATGTGCAACAGACAAGAGGAAGAACGTAAAGACGAAGCTCAGAAAAATGAATCCTATCTAACATAGAAACAGTTATTATGATACATCTGCGATGACTACCTACCAACCGGGCTAAATTCTCGAGTTAGATGACCGTTTTTATATTTCCTCATTTTATTTCAATTTTAACAATAAAAGATGGAAAATTTTTTCGAATGCGTATGACATTTGATCATATTTCCCATCAAATGACCACTTCCAGTGGAAACTACATATACATAGGTACAGTACTTCTGATTATTATTCTCTCTTAATAAAAACTATAATCCCAATATTACATTTTTGGGTCCCAAAATTTTACTATACAAAAATTCAGTTACATGATTGACGGTTTCTCAAGAAAAGGATTGGAGTTTGATTCCTTGTGGTGTTTCGTTAGCGGTGGAACATAGTGTCTCTGGAACTGCTTTTCTTTATATTGTACATATTTTCTTCAGTCATCGTTATATTATTGACTCATATCCGTGATTGAAAATAGTTATTAAACAACAGCAAGTAAATTCCAATCCTTACATTACATGAAGCTGTTAACATCAGTGAATAGAAAACTGTATGCATTTTTTCTGCGTCACACTAATATCGGCAAACAAGTGAGAAAACAGCTAACATTGATGAGAATATACGCAGTATAGTACACATCCAGCCCGTAATCTGAGACTCCATTACGAAGATGTAGCGTCCATTAGCGTGATTCCCCCAGCAACTTGCGTGAAACACGTGACGTGAGAAATGTTCATCCGGTGGGAGCGATTCTTGGAAAGACCTGCAAAACTCCCAATTCCATAACAGCATGTATGAGAAATGAAATTATTTCGTCTAGTCACAGAACTTGATTTTATTTAGTTTGTTAAGAACACAAACACCTTAAAGAACTATACAAGTACCTACTAGTTCATTTCAAGAAGTGTAAATTATGAAGTTGCCAAGATTATATTGATATATAAAATATGATTTCAGACTGAACTTAAAACTTTTATCTTTCGAAAACATTTACGGTAAAAGCAGTTCTCTTTTTGCTTTTTCAAGTGATGAGGGGAGAATTCTTCTGCACTCCAAGCTTAGGGGCTGCTACAGAAAATGCAATATAAAGTATGAATATCTGACGCTTTCAACTACAACATCGTAAAAATTCAAAGTGGGCCAAAAATGGCCGATAAATTTTGTTCGGAGCCCTCTATCAAGATTGGGATTATTTATCAACTTAACTTCTCTTCCGGAGGAATCCATGGTAAGGATATTATCACCCAATAAAATCCATCGTTCTACACGGAGATTGATCCCACGAATCTCGGACCCAGCGACTATCGTGGAACTTTGGCATGCCAGACATTAGGCAATTTCTTATCATAGTCTAAAAGACTGACACTAAACGACATTTCATACAAGTTGAGAGGATGCGAAGGCATTTCTTTCTCCTTCTACTTGTCCTGAGTCCTTCAGTGACAGACTGGCAGCTGTTACCTCTTATACCTGCACTCCCAAGCTGTACACACTAGAAAATAAAGTATTAAATAAAGTATGTAACTGAATATAAAATACAGTGTCACAGATGTTTCACAATTACATGTTAGAGTATATTTTTGTCTAGTTCTTACAATATTTTCAACTAATATAATTAATTACATTTAGGAATGTCACTTTATATTATGAAGTCAGGGGGAGCGACACAGTGCAGATATCCCATTGTGTATGCTGTAGAGTAGCAACTAGCGGTGGGAAAACTAGATGTAAAGCGAAAAGAACTAGGGCAGAAAAAAGTTCAAGAAATTATCTGATTAAAATTACCGCAAGGTACATAATGTACTACATTTTCTATACTGCTGCCATTGGCTACAATATTAAGTTTATTTAGCTCTAATAAGTTAATAAAACCAGAATAATTTTTTATCACAATTAAAAACCAAACTACACGGCTGAAGGTAACTATAAGTTTTTTGTTAAATGTAACTGCTTAATTTATTTTGCACTTCAGGTGTTCTTAATATTACCAAGTTTATATATTACACGCTACAGAATCTGTAAAAAAAAAAAAAAAAAAAAGATTTAGACGTAAAAAATATATTTCATTTATAACTTTGTTCTTCAACTCGCGGAAATTTCTGTAAGCCTAATATACGATGGGACAGTTTATTTTACATGGGCATTAAACATAAGTGTTCTCTTACATATCGCATAAAATAAAAGTCAATATCATACCGCAAATCACATAAAACTTCATAATGTGACGAAACTATTGAGTATTCAATGTATGTAAATGTAAATATTTACATTTATATGCTAATTATGTGTCTGTGCTTAACAATTAACATCACTAACATCCACTGGAGTTACGCACCATTACACTGCTTATCGAGGTCGTTATGTGTTAATAATCGGACACAACCTACTTTTATTCAGTGACAGTTTGGCGTATTACTACAGACTGAAACATGACAATGCTGCGACTTTTTTAATCAATAAATGAATATCAGCCTTTACGAAAACGCTCTCTGAACACAGAAAATGATCGAAAGGTTCAAAAGCATGTGAAATGTGCATTAGTAAATAAAATATTATTCAAACCTAGGTGCTCTAAGGTGTTATGCCTAGCACTCATGCGAGCTGGAATGAGTCCTCAAAAGGAAGAAATTTTCTCATTTGGAGAGCTATGATAGGTAGCAAAATCCGATATCGAGAACCAGCTTTAGCGGCTGGGGGCACAGTGTGACCATACGATACCTCCATTCTCGCTGGATGATCGTTTATCTCTGCTGAGACATGTTGACGTTAGGTCAGCAGCCGATAGGTCGACTATAGCTCTTCATGGATCTTGAATTTTCTTACCAATTTCTTGCACAAAGACAGCGGCACAATCCTCCTGGTACTTTACATTGTCAATCTCAGTATGTTGTATGAATTTTATTGAGAAAAATTCCTATTTTAACTATAGTGAAAGACACAGTACAGCAACAAATTTTTCTCGTTGAAATGTATCTGCTGAAGAAAATTTATACGAATTTTGTCTGTGCAAATTTCTGCGAAGTTTTCCAGAGGCTGCACAAACCCTGAAATAATGTGTTCTTAAATTATTTACTTAACAAATGATACGAAATAGGTTCCATTCTCGATGTGAAGGTCTACCTGGTTGGCGAGTTAGTATAGCGCTGGCCTTCTATGCTAAGGTTGCGGGTTCGATCCCGGGTCAGGTCGATGGCATTTAAGTGTGCTTAAATGCGACAGGCTGGTGTCAGTAGATTTACTGGCATGTAAAAGAACTCCTGCGGGACAAAATTCTGGCACATCCGGCGACACTGATATAACATCTGCAGTTGAGAGCATCGTTAAATAAAACATAACATTTTCGATATGAAGAAATGTTGTCCGAAGAATGCCCTAACAGAAGAAACATTTAAAGATATGCGTGTAAAGGTGGAGATGAGCCTAAAAAAAGTACGCTTCGCTTAGCACAAGTATTGAACTTATCGCAACGTTGTGTGGCAAAGAGTTTGAAATCCCTTAAGTTTCATCTCTATGGTGGCATTGGTGATTCACAAACTGAATCTAGGCGATCCAGTAGTGCTCATACGATTTTCTCGCTGAGAATTCCATCTGCGACAAACCCCTCAACATCATCTTAAATTCCTTCAGTTGAATTCTGAAACACTCGGTATAACCTCTCCCTAGTGATATATATAATAAGGATAGATTACCACATTCTGTGAATTTTATCAATGTATGAGTACATTTTGCATTCATTGTATATTCAGTTACTGTATATTATTAATTTAATATGAAACACTGCAGGAACGCTAGTGCAGTAAATGTTCCATCTGAACATGACGCAAGAATTTGTGCAGGTTTGCTAGAGTATAAGAAAATAACCCATGACATTTATGTGTCGAGTACGTGTTCGGAGATCCCATTGTGCCTAACTTTAGAAGAATGGAAATGTTGAAGAAGCATGACGACACGTAGGTAGTATATTCAGGAGAAGAAAGAAACGAATAGTATACGAGGTTCATTTTATAAGTCATGGCAACTATGTTGTATCTTCCGAATAACCGAAAATGTGGTTAGTTCAGTATATAAGTTTCAAAATCTGTTACACACTGTATGGGATACCACCGCCAGATTGCGTCTGTGTGTATTGGTGGCTAGTTGACAGCACACGCAAAAGTTAGTATGCCAGAAGCTGTGCTCCAAGATGGATGTAAGTAAAGTTGAACAGCGGACATACGTGAAAATTGGAGACCTTTAAATACACTCCCTATTTGACTGATCTCAGTCAATGTGACTTTAATCGAATTCCGCAATTGAAAAAGTCGCTATTTGGGAAGCTGTTTTGCAAACAGGGAGGACATCTTAAAACAGCATTTCGACGAGGGGTGGTAACAAATAGACTAACCGCACACAACCGATGATATTCAAGGTCTGAATCATCGTTGCCAAAAATATGTGGAAGACTTGGGGGATTATTTAAAGAAGGTAGCTATGAGTAATGTACTTTGTTTCCTTTTGTGCATAATAAAACAATGATTTTATATTTACTCAATTTCAATTTCTCTTACCCATTGCCTCCTGGTCCCGGACCCAATTTGGTATTAAAATTGCGAAGCACATTCCAGTGACTTCAATCGCATATAGTGAATTTTTATTCCTGCAGCTTTATTGGGTGATGCAGTATAGGTACCATGACTTATGAAATGACCGTCGTATGTACACAAGCTGAGATTATCATTTAAGATTTTAGTGCTTAGGTTGCTGTGTGTGTTATTGGGTTATTTTACGACGCTGTATCAACATCTAGGTTATTTAGCGTCTGAATGATATGAAGGTGTTAATGCCGGTGAAATGAGTCCGGGGTCCAGCACCGAACGTTACCCAGCATTTGCTCATATTGGGTTGAGGAAAAACCCCGGAAAAAACCTCAACCAGGTAACTTGCCCCGACCGGGATTCGAACCCGGGCCACCTGGTTTCGCGGCCAGACGCGCTGACCGTTACTCCACAGGTGTGGACTTAAGGTGCTGTGTTTTGAGGTATTTTTATAGTGTTACTGATCTAGAATTATTCAACTTTTCAGAGCTACGTATCGACTCCATAAGAGAATGAAAATAAAATAGAGATTATTGCTTGATAACGGAGTCAAGAGATAGGTTTTCTTTTCTTTACCTAGCATAATGGAGTCAATATGTAGTACCGGAACGGTGGATATTTCTATATCTCTAAAAGGGTGCAAAATCCAGAAGAATCATACAACTAAATTACGAGATTTCCAGTATCTCTAGTCTAGACTTGCAAATTTACAAATGAAAAAAGTACGGTAATATTAACGTGTTTACTGTAAAATCTGAAATTACTATTTGCAATAATTTATCGCTGTTTTTATTATATTGTTTAATAATTATATAACATATATGTTTATTTATTATAACATAGGGCTTCTGGATACAAAAAATTATCTCTTCACAAGCTTGTTCCGACCAGTATTTTGAAAACCAATAGATTAAATCTGCAGTGCTTGGGAAAAGTGACACAAGTCAGTTTCCACAAATCTTTTTTGATAATTTATTGACAACTTACGGAACATCTGCTCGCTTGGAAAAAATACATAAGTATTCCTCCCATTACAATAATTCATACAGAAAAAATCAAATCGACATAAACCAGTTTAAGTTGTCAATAAATTGTCAAAGAAGGTTTGTGGAAACTGACTTATGTCACTTCGTCTTCCAGGATCTATCTACTCTTTTTTAATGGTATATTGTGTTGTACGATTCACGTGATTTGGGCACGTTACGTTTATGAAAACATGACAGTACAAAAAAATCACATCATATCTACTATTTAACACTTTAACAGAATCACAAGTATCGTCAGTTTCTTTACTTTCTGACTAATTTAGTATTTAAATATAAAATCTATAACTCGTGAAACAATACCATTGTTTAAGCACAATAGTTAATTAAAATGCATGCGACGAGTTTAGTATCTCAGATTAATTGACCTTAAACATCTATGCAAGCTCTCGCTATTATACCTGTAAAAACAGCAAGTGATCCGAGACTCTTATCGTCTTATCTATAATTACGTTCCTAAGTTAACAAGAGAGAATATCTGATCCGGTGTAAATGACGACCGTTGGAAACACTATCTCGGCTGTAGTAAAATGTCACATTCTAAAAACATTACCTTGTAACAAGTTTCAACAGTCTTCCATAAAGTTTAAATATTATTACATATACTTTCCCTACTACTCTATGCGTCTACAAACTTATTCAGCAATTTTAACAGTTGGTTTTTAGATTTAAATAAAAATAAGAAAATATTGGCGTCAGTTGCAAAAGAACTATACTTTGTACAGTAGTGGCAAAAGAACGGACCGACCCTTGTAGCTGATTTCAGAGCCTCTTCACTTCAGAGCACGATAGACTGGTAACTAAGACTTTCGTGGTTCGAATTCTGCCTGAGAAGGAAATTTTTTTTGTTCCTTCTTCAAATGAATTCCCAAACTTTTCGATTGCAGCGATATTTTACTACTTAATTAACTTATTATTCTCAGAACATGAATTTTACCAGCAATCGAAAGGTATTGGGAACAAATTTGAATAAGGAACAAAATAAAGTTTCCTTCCCAGGCAGGATTCGAACCACGAAAGTCTTAGTTACCAGTCTGTCGTGCTCTGGAGTGAACAAGGCTCTGAAAGCAGCTACAAAGATCGGTCCGGTTTTTTTTGCCACTACTGTACATTATGTATTTCATAAATCAGATTACGATAATTCCTTATAACAGAAGCAATAAAAATAATAGTAATCATTTTTGGTGATACAGATACGAAACAACTTAAATAGTTGCTTACATTCAAAACAAAAAAAACACATTAACTTCACTTGCGAGAAAGGAAAAGAGAAAGACAGAAAGTGCAGCGACCAGAAAAGAAATGCTCTTATCGAATGTGCAATGGTTCCAACGTTCGTTAAATTGCAGCGTTGGCATTGATGGCGTTAAAGAAAAAAAAAACATTTTTATTATATTATAATAATGATTTATCTAAGTGCTGCTCTCAAAACACTGAAGTTCAAAATAGGGATGGGAGGTTATTAAAAAATAACCGGTTATCGGTTAACTGATTATTTTAAAATTAATTTAACCTGAAGGAAATTAACCGATCAAAAATAACCGGTCGGTTATTTTCCGGTTATTAATTTTTTAACATTTTAAAGTCAGCAGATTACTCTGGAAAACAAAATGAGAGGTTATTTACAATTCTATAGAAATCAAATAACAACTAGCAATCAACTGTAAACAGACCAGAATATAGTTGAAAGAACGTCATTAAGTGCTGAAGATCATCAATGACGTCCTTAAACAAAATACAAAAAATAATAATAAGAGACTATAAAATTGCATTTAGTTAATTATTTCACTGACATTAGTGTCTTAGGTAAGATAAATAAAAAACAACACAAATTCCATAAATGTTACAATAATAATCCTGATTAAGACACATTCCGACAGGCAATCTATTCTCTGACGAGTATGACCAATAAATACTGAAGTCAAAATTTCTCGCCGTTTCAAATGTTCCAATGAATGAATGAAGCCACTGTGTTTCTTGAAGGGCAACGGGCTCCTACAGGAGGGGAAGCTCGGTTGGTGTGGTCCACGTGATGAGCTATTTCACGTGAACAATATTTACATTCACATTCACTATGTGAGATACACTAAGGTTTGTCAAATTTTAGATCTATGAGTTTGTTCACTATCTGTCTCCACTCGTTCCTGTTGCGGGCGATGGTTGACCAGTTCCCTCCCAACTGCTGCTTGAATGTATCTGCCCATCTTCTTCTTGGCCTGCCTTGTGCTCTCCTTCCTATGTACGGGTCCCACATGGTGGTTTCTCGCGCCCATCTGCCTTGTTGCTGCCTTGCTACATGACCACTCCACTTCCACTTCGTTATGAGGGCTTTTTCTCTGAGTTCTCAGAAGCTCTAATTTTCTGCAGTGCCGTGTTGGAGACCTTGTCTTTCAGTGAAACGCCAACTATCTTCCTCTCCATTTTCCTTTGGCATATTTCGATGTTCATCTTTTGCCTCTCTGTGGGGGCCCAGGTTTGGCAACCGTATGTTAGCACCGGGAATACGCAGGAGTTAAGAGTCTCTAGTCTGAGTCTGCGGTTTGTGGACCTGTCGAGGAGTAGCCTATAAACTTTAGCGCCCAGAAGGCTAAATGTTCCAATACCCGCAGATGTCATATTATAAGCCAATAAGAGAAAGACGGCGTTTAAGATAGGCAAAGGTTATTGACATTAAATCGAAGTCGAATTGCATTTTGCCATCTATGGACAGATGAAATAAGTAAGGCATAATCCCCATCCTATCTAGGAATGGCCTACGGGAAAATGTTTGTACACAGTATATACATAGAGTACAGAATAATGAAAAGAAACTATGTTAGACTGATGTTAAATTTGAGATAAACTTAAAATATATTTGGTTCAATTCTTATTTTAAAAAATAACCGGTCCTTCGATTGTTGAGGAAAATAACCGGTTATCAGGTTAAACCGGGAAGCAAACATAACCGGTAATTAACCGGTTAACCCTATGAAAATAACCAGTTATCGAAATAACCGGTTATTTTTGCCCATCCCTAGTTCAAAACAGAATATTTCGATGACAGGACACATTGTGCGGTTTTAATGAGAACAAAGTTATAATATAACTTCTATCTTCCAAGAAGAAAGATTTGCAATGTGACCATGCTGTACTTACATACATACATACATACATACATACATACATACATACATACATACATACATACATACATACATACATACTCGTACAAATTAAAATTCTTGAAGTTTTTGCCGTAGAGGAAGAGCATATTTCACAACTAGGCCATATGAGACATAGGCTTCGCCTACTTAAAAATCCATGGCTTACAGTTATACTGAAGACAGAGATGTTGGATTCCTCGAAAACGATGGAAAACGGACCTACATATCTTCCAATAGGAAAGTATATTGAAAGTAATTCAAAACCTCTATTCTATATTCTTGTTTGTTTTGAGATTTTCAGTGTACCTAATAAAGCAATAATTACACTATATTTTTGATTTATAAGAATTGTTAATGTTACCTATTGCAATCGTATTATTTTTCGTGAAATTCGCTTGCGGAGCTTTTCAAAACTGTCCTAAATGGCAACACCTGCTCGCGCTAATGGTCTCACCATGTGTTAGCCGTCCTGAAGCAATGGTCCGTGTTGGCCATAAAACACATCTTTGTGTTGTTTCCTGCACATCTGACAGTAGCACGGGTCATTTGGTAGGGAGGTTAAGAAAGATACTTCCATCTTTAGTTTGTGGTTCAAAATGCTAGGATAATGGTACATCTTAGTTACAAAGCCCATGCTAGTCGTTGTAACAATTTATCAAGTCTGTAAGATAATTCGGCGCCCATTCAACGACCCATTCTCATTTCCCAGTTCAAAAATCATCGGTAGCAATTTTGTACTAAACGACAACATTTTTTATTACTAATATAATTGTATGTAGATACAAAATACGTATCGTTCTAAAGAAGAAAAGCTTTAATTTCAATAACAGGAACAGCTCAATTAATTCATATATGTTGCGATTTGTTTTCCCTAGCCAGATAGTGAATTCTTACATTTTCGAAAGAAAGAAATATAATTACATATAGGAGATTTTATTAGTTGCTGTATCACTATTTAAGTTATATAATAGAGAAAAAATCTGAAAATCGATAGGGACAATGACGACATGAAATATTATCAAATGTTAAGTAAACAACAATAGTTTGAACTATTAATTTGAAAAAGCATAAATGGTAGTGGAGAACTTCTAAGGAATCTTTTAGAACATCAATAATTATGCCTCTCAAGGAATTTAGCGTGAACCCTAATTAAATTTAGATTTTATGTACATAATAATAATAATAATAATAATAATAATAATAATAATAATAACAACAACAATAAATCTGGGATTCTCACACTCACAGAGGACTGTATTACTAATTTCAATGTATACTGACGGACATAAGGCGAGCAAGCTATCGTGGCGTTATTCCACAATACGACTTGTTTCTCAACAGTGCAGCGTCTCGTTTAGGCACAGTGAAAACGTAAACAAAGTGCAGGTAACGTGTTGGGGGAGGACGAGCCGTACGATAAACACGAGGGATGCACAAGGTTTTAGTTACAACATTTATGGCGGAACATTAATTGAAATTATATTTTCCAAGAACACACAAAACAAAACAATACAAATTGCATAACGTTATTATAAACACATTTTAACAAACAGACAATTGTAACGTCGAAATAATTCAATGTAACTAATCAATTTTGCTAGTTATATAACTTTGCTTTCAAGCAGCATTTTTTACGGTCATGAATTCAATTCTCTGTATGACTAACATAATATCACCGTCTTATGTGGCCGAATTAACAAAACTGCAGTATATTGGCCTAAAGTGGTCAGGTACAGTGCCTGAATGAATTGAACTTTGAGGAGGAATAATTACGTTTAGGAAATAGTGTTGTCACTGTAGTTTTGTTAATTCGGCCACAGAAGACGGTGATATTATGTTAGTCATACAGAGAATGAACTTCATGACCGTAAAAAAATGCTGCTTGAAAGTAACATCATATAAGTAGCCAATTTGATTTGTTATATTGCATTTTTGCGACGTTACAAATAATTGCTTTTTTGTTAAAATGTGTACAATGATAACATTATGCAATTTGTTTTTTTTTTTTGTGTTTCTGAAAATATAATTTCAATTAATGCTCCGCCATAGTTGCAACTAAAACCTTGTGCATTTCTCGTGTTTATCGTACGGCTAGTCCTCCCCCACACGTTACCTGCACTTTGTTTACGTTTTCACTGTGTCTAAACGCTCGCCTTTTCCGTCACGTACATTACTGCGGCCTGCATTAGTCAACTTACAGCGTCCGATACAGACGATACTGTAGAAAGAGATTGCGGCCAATATCTGCAACATACTGTAGTTCAAAATGTCAATTGGAATATCTTGCTGTACTGCCGAGACATGATCATAAATCTGTCTAGATGTAGAGAAGTTCAAGATAAAGAGACTACTACTACTACTACTACTACTACTACTACTACTACTACTACTACTACTACTACTACTAATAATAATAATAATAATAATATTAATAATAATATCGTCTGATGATAAGATCCTTTGCGGCTTTCCACTTCCGAAACAATAAATTGGGTAGGCTAAGAAACCTAGCCTGTCCCAATTATTAGAAGGATAAATAACGAATTCTCATGAGACCGAAGAGAATTAACGTAACAGTCTCTATGGGAGAGAGATGAAGCTACAGTAAGTTTATGCTCGGGAACAGTAGTCGACTCGGACGGTTAATTGTTACAAGGCAGACTCTATCCACGACTTTAGAACACCGTAAAAAATAAATGTACAGTAGTGGCAAGAAAACCGGACCGACCCTTGTAGATGATTTCAGAGTCTTGTTCACTCCAGTGCACGATAAGACTTTTGTGGTTCGAATCCTGCCTGGAATGGAAACTTTTTTTTGTTCCTTATTAAACTTATTCCCAATACTTCCAAACCCAGGCAGGATTCGAACCACGAAAGACTTAGTTACCAGTATATCGTGGTCTGGAGTGAACAAGGCTCTGAAATCAGCTACAAGGGTCGTTCCGGTTTTTTTTTTTTGCCACTACTGTACACCGCGTTTCGTTTAGAACTTCCGATATTTAAATATTGCATTAACCATAAAGTAGAAAAGCTGTGAAACTTAATTAACATCTATTAGTAAATCTTTACATGTGAACCATTAGTGGCACTGACAGCATCCAATCTTAAATCAATTTCTAGGCGTGCTTTTCAACGTGTCCATTGTTACTGCAGTAATCACATTAATTTACAAATGGGTTACGTGAAATTGAAGATCAGGTACATTAAATGCATCATACACATGGCTCATTAAATAAAAACTACGAAGAATGTGTCATAGAGTGAATGAGATGGCCACAAAATATGTCCATTGCATTGAATCCAGTAACCTGGAAGTATAGTATTGAAAAATTTTCGAACCTGAGACTCCAATACGGGTCGGCATATCTTGTTAAAAGATTATGTTGAACAGCAGTGCAGGAATTTAGGGATACACATGGAGTTCCAGCACGTCAAATACACGGTGCCAGTTACTGTCGCTTCACAGAAGGAGAAAGGCCCGATAATCCGTTCAGTTTCGGGATATCTCGGATGTATTCATGGTGGATAAGTCCCGAAGCCAACATGCCCAACATGCAGACGACTACGAAGCGAAAATGTTACCATCAGAGTAAAAATTGAAGAATTTGGAACAATGAAATAACTGTGCCCATGATTAATACGTACAGCACTTTTGGTTCCCACTGTTTTAATTATCAATTACCTAGACCTGAAGTTCTTCAGAACTGCCAAAATATTTAAAAAATATATAATGTACTTGCTTTGACATATCAATTAGATTTGTTTGCTAGATTAATCACAACAAGTAAAATGTACTTTTTACTCAATAATTTGACGACTACGTTGTTATTACTATTTTCCGTAGAAAATATTGGAAAAAAAGAGAAACAATGTCACATTTCCTCTTCCAAAATCCATAAGTGAACTCAGCTGTGCGGACCTTAACAACTGCTTTTACTCCTTAAGATTTAATGTTTATGTAATCAGTCAATTTTCGCAATTTTATACTTTAATCCATGTCGATGAGATGAAAAATTGACCAAATAATAATCCTAGTGTTTTGTATCATTTTAAATCGACGTAGAAAAAGAAAAAGATGAAGAATGTCTCTGGAGCAGGTTATGAGAACTAGGAAAGACAAAAATTACACCTCCATTTGTAATTGAATCCCACCTTTTCGAATCCGTGTGTATCTCACTAATGACAGAGTTAACACGATTTATTCGGATAATGTATTAAATTTGTGAAATGCATTAATCACGAATGAGGAGGAATAAAAAAATCCATGGCGCTACAGCCCTTTGAAGGACCAAGACCGACCAGCCGGCTGCTGGCCTCACGTCCACATGCCGAAGCAGAAGGGAGGTATTGTGTGGTTAGCAAGATGATCCCCCCAGCCATTATAGCTGGTTTCGCTACCTATCGTAGCTCCCCAAGTGCATCCCACACACTGGCCGAAATTTCATGAGAAAATTTCTTCCCCCATGAGGAATCGAACTAGCGCGCATTCCGTAACGCGAGTCCTAGGCCGGATGCTTTAAGGCAGTGGTCGTCAGCACTCGCTGAAATGTGCCTGGGTAAGCGGTGCCGCCCCGTGTGCACCGTCGTGCAGTAGGAAGAAATAGAGAGCATACCCACTAGCAGCTACGAGTGCACCATGGTGCACTGCGTTTCCCGCGGGGAAGGGATGCTAGCTCCAGGGTGCTCTGTGCTGACGACCCCTGCCTTAGGGCTTAGACCGCGACGCCACAGCGCGGGGCAAAGAGGAGGAATAAGTTCTTCAAATGCAATAGCGTTTTCTAAATATTTTGGATTCATTAATTACGTAATAAGTAGTAATAATTAAAATATTTATAATTGTTTTACATAGTTAAATGAACACCAGAAGGAATTTGAGAATAGAAAATATTTGTTTTAAGTTGTTCTTAAATCAAATAACGGTATCATTTCAAAGTGTTAGGAAAATCAATGGCAATCGGCCAAGATGATAAAGGCTTCAGTACTCTACAAGTTGTTTTCATTGTAATATATACACCCAACACAGAAAGAAAAGGATTATACACGGTGGTTGAAGGTGAAAAAGGGAAAATGAATGAAGAATTGTCAGAAGTCAGGTGATGTGGCGACGGAAGACTATTAAACATAATGAAAACCTTCCGACTGCCAGCTACCGGGATCAATACGTTATTTCCTTCCAACAACGATCTTCAGCTGAATGAATGTCGTGAGACTGTTGTATTCAAGTGTGAACTTTAGAACTATAATCTGTCTTAGCCTATATGATGCAGATTCTATGTAAGATGCCGACTGGAAGTTAATTATTTTACTAATACACTAAACATAATATGTTAGTGCATAAAGTGAAATAATATACTTATACATGGCTTTTAACGAATCCGGAGGTTCATTGCCGCTCTCACATAAGCCCGCCATCGATCCCTATCCTGAACAAGATTAATCCAGTTTCTACCATCATAACGCACCTCCCTCAAACCCATTTTTATATTATCCTCCCATCTACGTCTCGGTCTTCCCAAAGGTCTTCTTCCCCCCGACCTCTCAACTAACACTATATATGCATTTCTGGATTCGTCCATACGTGCTACATGTCCTGCCCATCTCAAACGTCTGAATTTAATATTCCGAATTGTCAGGTGAAGAATACAATGCGTATAGTTCTATGTTGTATAACTTTCTCCATTCTCCTGTAACTTCATCCCTCTTAACCTCAAACATTTTCCTACTAGTTTTAATTTTTACATAATAATAGAAGTATTTAACTGGTAAGCATATTCATATTTGAAATCCTATCAGTGACATACTGAAACCGCTATTAACGAAACTTATAAAGGAATGGGCTAACAGGATATGTTTCATTCATTTTGCGGTACGGTCTATAGAAAGATATATTGTTTATTCCCTTCAGAAGATATTTCATTCTAAGCGACAATACTTCAAAATTATTCTTATTCTTATGTTACATAAAAGTCTGTTCATATTTCTCAGAGAGGAAAAAAAAAAAAAAACACGTGTTTAAATCTTCAACGATTCAACATTCGCGGCTATCATCTGTTGAGAGAAGCAGCCTATCTGTGCTGCTAGAGTATGAATACTTTCTAATTTACTTTAACATGAGGACGAAGGGGAAATGCTATAATGCTCGCATAGAAGTAATGAAAAATTAGCAGTAATCTGGGAAGTTTGGCAATTTTCGATAACAATAATTTGTTAAGGGAATGTCGCTGACAATATAGAATTGCATTAAGTACGGAGACATTACATTCTTCCTATATTATTTATGCAGAAGAGAAACAGTTTTACAAAAAAAAAAAAAAACTGTAACGGAAATTGAAAACGTAGATTAACATGGCAAAAAGAGAAGAAATGTGGGTAAAATGAATGGGTGTCGAACTCAGAACGCAACTGTTCAGCCAATGGCTCGGCAATCTTTGAGTGATATACAATTAGATGTTTTTAGACTTTATTTTAAGTCATTAAATTACATTAAAATTGTCATCAAAATCAGCGAACCCAAAAACGTACAGTACACTCTGCTTGGAACAATAAGTTCTCTTCCCTTCAATTTCTTCTCACACCAAATTACACGTTAGACGTTTAGCATTTCCGTTTTAGTATTTGGTGAGTCCTTGTTTTAATCGATCTGATTACAGTTAGCTTAAGACCACTGAATATTTTATCAATACGGAAGAAGAGGCAGTTCCTCCAAAATGATGAAATGATCATGAAAAACTGTAGAAACAAGTGAAAATGTAAGCGTCATGATAAATTCCGCGCCACCACAAATTTAACTTGGATTAGCTGAAATTGTTCATCTAATCTTAAGGAGTGAGAAGCCAAAAAATATACAGCAAATTCTTCGATAATGATGCCAGTAAAGAAATTACTATTATGTAACTAATAAAATACATGCCGTTATTTTCGAAAACCATATGGATGTAGACATAATTATGACGGCGATGTGATTTCACTTACTTTTTTTTTTTTAAAGGAATTTATTTAGGAAAACTTTTAGTGGAGAGAAGAGAGAAAACAGTTTAATTTTCACTGTTTTCACAAATGGATTAAAGCGCGCATCCGTGTTTCATAATAAACTGTAAGTTCGTTCTTTGCAACAAGTAACAAAGTTTCGTAGAGCGTGTTTCTAAACTTGACTCGCCTCGAGCAACTTATTACAATGTACTGCCAACTTTCGTATCTAAATGGAAGTTTCGAATGAATGAGTGATGTCTTGGCGTTGAATCTGTGCCACCTCGTAGCCATCTGTTACACTTTTCTTCACATTTCATTTTAAATTATCCTCATCATTCTTCATTTAAACATTTCATCACGACATTCACAACAAAGAGAATAATGTTTTAAGTTTATTCTTTATAAACAAGTGTACTAACTGGAAAAAAGTACAACACTGAAAGGGAAGTTGCAGAGCAATGGGTGTACCTATTGGTGATTAATATTTAGTCACTCTGAATTTGGCAGATGACCAGGTGATTTTTGCTCAAGATGATGATGACCTAGAATTTGTGCTTAAGAAACTGTACAAAAAATATCAAGAATATGGAATGAAAAGTAATATTATAGACATATTAATTTGTCCTAGAATTTATCTGTAATTTTGACACTTAATATTTTAGGAGAAAAATTCGCTCCGGCGCTGGGAATCGAACCGGATCCTTGGTTCTACATACCAAGCGCTCTGACCACTGAGCTACGCTACGTCACGTATCACATTATCGTAACACTAAGCACTGTGATTACGACGATTTTACATAACTACATAAATGTCGCTTATTTAACGACGCTGTATCAAGTACTACGCGGATTCCCGGCCAACAAGTCACTCAGCTGAGTGCGCTCCTAGTATAATGGTAGTTGACATTGGATACACGTGGTCAGAGCGCTTGGTACGTAGAACCAAGGACCCGGGTTCGATCCCCGGCGCCGGAGCGAATTTTTCTCCTGAAATATTAATGAATATTAATATTATAAAAACAGAATATATCTGTCCAAACACTTCCCTTTTCACGAACAATTTCTTTAGAAGTCAGTGAGAATTTAATTGAAATATGATATGTTCTTCGCTTTGTTTACTTTACTTTATTAACAATTGAGTCCCTTAGCTGTGTGATTGCTATAATAAAATTATTTGCCATGTATACGTTTCATCTTATTTCTCATCATTCATAACATACACTGCTCATTTTCTACTTTTACAACTGCCCTCCGTGCTGTGAGTTCGGTAATTATGTTTTTATTATCTACGACATGATTAGAAACTTCCATGTTATTTTCAACCTATTTTCTTCGCAGCAATACCGCATGTATTTTTCAACGCCAAATGAGTTCTGTTCACAATTTTTCCAATTTCCTTTTATGATTTTTCATTTTTGTAACGTAGAATTACGAGCTCTATTTCCTGAACGGTAGTCTGACTTTTGACATGCTCTTCTATAGAGATTTCACTCCACAGTTTGAAATGAGTGATGTCGGCTAAGATATAAAAGGTCAAACTACTAATCACCAAGGCAGAAGGATTTCAGCCCTTTCAATCGAGTGTAATGCATTTATTTTGTCATATTCGGACAGAGTTATGCTTCAATATATATTAATATATTTTTAATGCATTATAATATTATCACACGTCACGTATCACATTATCGTAACACTAAGCACTGTGATTACGACGATTTTACATAACTACATATGTTGCTTATTTAACGACGCTGTATCAACTACTACGTTACTTCGTCATTTAAAGTTGACAGAATGATTGATTGAGAAATGGTATTTGGCGAGATAAAGCAGATGATTCGCCAATGGATTACCTGATATTGCCTTACAGTTGGAGAAAACATCAGAAAAACCTGACCAGGTAATCAATCCAAGCGGGATTCGAACCCACGCCCGAGTGTAGCTCCAAATCAGAAGCCAAATGCGCTATCGCCTGGGCTATGGCAGTGGTCTGACTTAAATTATAAAGTGATTCACTATGTTCTACGATTACTTTCGGGCTCAACCTCCATAATTCTCTATTTGTTCGCTAAATTAAGAAATAATTTAGCACTGCATATTTTAACGGGGAACAAGAAGTCGCCTAAGCTCAGTACACATAGAACATAGCATCATTAATGGGACTCAATTTAAGGTCTTCAGCGTATTAGATACATTCATTGATCTTATGTCAGAAAATAATTCTGATGAAGAGCTTTATCTTGTGAGTTCTCCTCCGAACAGACTGAAAATTACTTCAAGTCTCAAGCCAACACTCAATTGTTTTTTACTGTTAGGACCAGTCCACAACATACAAAAGTCAACAAGATGACGATAACATTAATCGAATTATAAACTTATAATGGAAATGTTTACCTTGTGACCGTAATTGCGAATGTAACTTTGTATAAATGTCGATGGCTAACAAGCAAACAATCTGATGGGGGCAGATGAAAAAGTTATTTTTTTCTTTCACCATGTTAATAATGTCAAAAGAAGTGCTTATAAAATTTTGGCCACTCGACAGCAATTACGACGGCTATATAAAAATTAATTTGCCAGAGGCCGTTAACAGAAAGAAAACGCGATTTCATTGGAAAAATTTATTGTAACAGACAAAGCAATTTATCTGATTTACTTCCATAAAAATCACAATAAATTTAAAATTGATCCTCATGAATACCATACGAGACAAAACTACAGTTTCTTTCTAAACACCCCCCAAATGCCACACAACTGCTGGATTAAAACACAGCAGAAATTTTGGACCCAGAATATATAATGCATTAATTAGAACTTACCCTGAACTAAGTACACTGAACACACATACCCATAGATTTAAGAGACAAACTAGATTAATTATGTAATTGTTTTGTCTTTCCTTAAGCTGTACGAGATTAAAATTGTAATCTAATATACGTATACTTTGTATTTTCTATATTTATATATGTCATTGCATGGTCTGTATTTTACTACTGTATATATTAATATTGTTGTGCTGAATTAACACCCATCAATTTTATATAAGTAGACTGAACTGCACCCGAGCAGGAGCTTCTGCTCTTTCGGGCTGCAATGCCTAATGTAGTGTAAACCTTGTACAGTATATTAAATAAATAAATTTGAAAATTAAAAAGAAAAAAATTGAGCTATTTTTCAACATATTCCTCATGGGAATTGAGACATTTGTCATATCATGGGATTGACATAGAGGTGCAGACGGCTGTCAAACGCTGGTTCCGATCCCAGGCGCTGACTTCTATGACACAAGGATATAAAAATTGATCCCATGGTATGACAAATGTCTCACTTCCATTGGGGGATATGTTGACAAATAGCGCAACAATTGCTGTATCTGTTTCAATAAACCGTTCCATGCTCTTTCCCTGTAAACGGCTCCAGGGAAAATCACTTTCTGGACGGCCTCGTAATTGCGGTCGAGTGGCCAAAATTTGTATAAGCACTTCTTTTGACACTATTAACATGGTGGAAGAAAAAAATTAACATTTTTATCTGCCCCCATCAAAATGTTTGCTTGTAAGATGTGGTACCTAGTATCTCCAAAACTAAATTATTATTATTATTATTATTATTATTATTATATTTTTTTTACAAAATTGGAAAGTTAACAAATATTTTGTCCTCGAGTAGGAGTTCTTGCAAAGCAGAATTTATACACCTGAAAATTTACAGACACGAATATCACTTCTTAGCCATGGATATGCTATTAAAATGCAATTATATTATTTTTTTTTATTTACACCTATAAGTATATTGACCAGTAGTTTGTGTTAAAACTGATTTCATTTGAGTTTTACTTCTTATCTTTTACTATAGAGGCAAAAGTTGAGATTGAACGTAACTTTTACGACCTACGACAATAAATTACTCCATTTATAATAATTTTGAATTAAAATCCAACAAGCTGTTACTGACTGGAGAAAGAAAGTTACAAAGATAATTATCTTAAGATTTTTTAATTAAAAGTAAACAAACGAATGAATTAATGGGAAAATAGAATACGATTTCATCGATTGAAATTGGTGATATTCCTCTAACAACTCGGTCATTCAGATGGAATAAATATATTGTTATTAAGGTCTTCCATCTATTCGGCCATTTTCGATAAACCAAAACCAGACATACATAAGCAGTAAACGTAACACTTTAATGATTCCAAGAGTAGATTCCATTACATATGCAATGTTACAGGTATGAGCAGTTTAGCAAGTAAAGAAATAACTTTTTAAGAACAGCGCCAATTCTAAAGCATCTCGTGAAACCAAATACATGTGCGCGCCATAGCTTATAGTAAGAATCTTATGGTGGGGGTAAGTGAGTTCGCTAGCTACAAGTAGAAGGGTAGGGAGGGAAGCTTCTCAGTCCACTATCTTCTTCCCTTGACGCGTAGGTAGGTTTGACGAAGTAACGAATGGCCTTTACCACCATTTGCAGCTTGTACACGTAGGCATGCTGCATGCGCGCGCCAGTAGAGCAGCAGACCTCAAAGAATAGAATTCGTGAGATCCTCGGATTGATTCTCGTACCTTCAATATTTTCTTTTTTAATTAAACTGTTTTTAATTATTTTATTTTCTTCTATTTACTTTAATATTATATATATTTTATACGTTTAATCATCCGTGCTCAGTACCCATCTAAATATATTTTTCTACGACCCGGAGTAAATGTCGGTTTCTATGATACCAAAGTCGGGAGAGAAATATAACACCTTCTCCGTAGGGAGAGAAATAAAAAGCTAAAATAAAAGTGAAGATACGAGATTCAATCCGAGGATCTCACATAGTATAGTCTTTGATGTCTGCTACTATACCCGCCCGAGCATGCAGTAGGCCTACGTGTACAAGCTGCAAATGGTGGTAGTCAAGAAGCTTTAGAATTGGCGCTCTCTAAGAGGGAGAAAGTAGCCTAATATTTCTCTCCCTAAGGGATTACGGAGAGAAGTAGCCTATAACGTAACAATGAAACATATTAATCGTTTTTGCTATGACATTTCCATTGCATCTGTGCAATGCATGCGTCCAATAAAATACTCCAGCGAACGTCAATAATGAGAATTTGAAAAATAAGATGAGACAATTTATTCCCGGTCGTGGGAAAAATAATATATAGGCCTACACCACGGGATCAGAACACAATTTATCCCTCGATACATTCGTAGCCCTCGAATAAATCCCTCGTGCTAAAATCATTACTTCGGGAAAAAATAATGCGTTTCTCACCCTTGCTTCATAATGTACTATATAAGTTAGTCTCTATCATTACAGTTTAATAAATGGAAGAATTATATTTAAGCAAGTGTGAGTCAATAAAACAATATAATTGAGTTAAACTACAAACTAAGAAAGTGAAAATAGAGACGATCTAATTTCAGGATGTCGAGTATAAATCTGTTTGCAATGTGTAATATTGTTAATCATTCTGCTATTCCATTCAAGAAGTATAAGCTGCAACTAGCGCATAATCATGAAACCCGACGTCGACATCATTTGCAACTCTTTTAATCCTACAGCTTTATTAAGTGTACGAGGTTCATAACAACATCGAGTTTCCTTTACGCGGCCTTCATTTCTCAGACAGCCTCTTATTCTGTTTTTGAGTGATTGATTGTGGTTACTTCCTCATTTCGATCTCATTCTGTCATACCCATGATGATTTACTTGATAGGCAGATGATTATGGTATATTTCTTGGTTTTCCGTGTCGCTTCCTGTCAATACGATCTATTTTAACGATGTTTTTCCTAATTATTCCTTCCCTACACTTCTCTCTGCGAAATTTTTACGCATTATAAGCAAATACCTTACTATAATAATACCAGACAGCTAGCAGTTTTACGTGCGAACGACGATGGTGCTGCTACCTACCTACCGGGATGGAGATACTCGCGAAACAAGCTGTGATCAACTGCAATGTATATTGTTGCTGGGCTAGTTAATTTGTTAATAGTTTTATGAATTAGTACTAGTGTTAAAATGTCAGGGTGTACAGTGCTGTTTATAATTGTGACAATTGCAGCATTACAAATTGCTCCAAATCGTACTTTCGATTTCCGACAGTTCATAAAACGTAAGTCAACAACATTCTTTAGTAGGCCTAATTCCTTCGTCTTTGTGTCGATAGAAAAATACAAATTAGTTTTTTTTTTTATTTAGACCTAATAAATAAATAGAAGTTAAAATGTATTGGATTTTAAGGTTTTATCAAATTAAGTTTTATTGTTGTCCACATGCCCTCACTAATTATTACAAGCATCAGATTACTATCAATTTTATCTTTGCAGTTGTCAGCAATGCGTATATAAAACATAACTGTAAATTCATTCCTAATATCAGATTGATTCTGTCTCGGTAAACCAAAGAAAAAATATGTAACAATTAATTACGGAAAGTAATGTGAAGTAACTTATGCAATATTTCTCATAATATGCAGCTTTGATATAAGATAATAATTTTACATTAAATATATTCGACATTTCTTGAGTGTTTCATATATTATTTCACATTAGTAGCTCGCATTTTAAACAATAGTCCGAATCTCGCTATGTTAATATTTGTATATGTGGACGCAATTCCATCCCTCTGCGCTAGATGTCAGGTCCGCGATTTTTCGCACTCACGCCAATGCTACTAGTATACAGCTGTCCGGTATTATTATAGTAAGGTAGGCCTATTTGTTATAAGTTCGAAGTCAATTTCAGAAAGACAATATGAGACATTTTTTTCCTCGCTGTTATTTATACTCGCTTTAACATCTTTGATCATATCGTGAGTTAATCTTTTGGACGAAATCCTGTGTACTATTGTTAAGATTGGTTCTATTGTTGTGAACTAGATGGCGACTCTATATATATTACTGGTTTGTTATGAATATGATTTCGGTGATGAATGAGGCCGGTAATATTCAGGGATGTTGTGGTCCGAATTTCCTAGCATTAGCCTTACGGTTGAGGGAAAACCCTGAAAAACCTCAACCAGGAACTTCAACCCGAATCGAACCCGGGCTCTCTGCGTAAGAGACCAGCATCCTGACCCCTACACCACAGAGATGGTCTATATTAGACATTTGTTTTGCATTTAATTTAAATTTTATTTCAATTTTAAACAATTAAATAAAGCCATTATATATCTAAAGTCATAACGCTTAACGAATCAGATGTAGGCCATGTACAGAATATTTGTTCCTGTTGAAGGTCGTTGAGTTACCTGTACACGTTCTGTGCGAGAAGAGTTCACTAGTTTTACTACATTTTCTTTACTAAGTAATGGAGTAAGCTATAAGCTACATTCCAGGTACCTGTCCTTTTTGCAAATTAACTCGCGAATACTACACGACAAAAAATTAATCAAGCTCTACTCCGTCTCAAAACCTGTACACATACTCAATGGAAAGTTTGTGTAAGTAATTTGGACTTTCTGGATATCTAGATACTTTTTATTCCTAAAATATCACAGTATATTTCCTGTACTTTCTTTAGAATTACATATTTAGGAGTATCTCTACATTGCCCGAACTGTGTAACATCAAATACGGTCATTTATTCCCCCCTGAACTTATGCATTCAATTTCCCGCTCTTGATATGGCACATAAATAAAGCATTCTTTTTCTGTACGAAGACTATATTATGTGAGTTTCTACGTTTGCAAGAACAGTCATTTTCTGCTTCTGCCATTACGTGAACATAATAAATAACATCTCTTGTTACTCCTTACATGTTCGATTTGTAAATAGAATTCCTACGCCATCTGCTTAGTTAGGTTAAAAATAGTCGTTACGCTGTGAATACGCAAGCAACGTGCGTCATAACATACTGTATAATATATGAGAACATCTAACCACCCCGAACATATTTCTCGACGATAGGTTTCGTTGCAGGTAATATATTACATCCGGAAAGTTTGGTTACCACGACGTGATTAGACTACAGATTCGTGTCGAACTTTATAGGCTGCTATTCTCTGTGAGTAGAGGGATTATGGGGACGGACTTCGAGTTTAGCAAGCAGGGATTCTACTTCGGGTCATCTGACGTGAGTTCAATTCTCTCTTGGCTAACTTCCAAAGAAAAACAATACATTGATGAACTAGCATATAAAGTACTTCTAGCCTATACCTCTACCATCGCTGCCGCCACCAGAACTACATCATCATCATCATCATCATCATCATCATCATCATCATCATCATCATCATCATCATCATCGTCATTATCTTCATCATCATTTGTCTGATTTATGAAAGAAGACAAATGACAAGCGCGTAGGAACGCATTGCTGCCACTATTCACTATTAATTTAATTGAGATGTACTACCTGATAATAAATGTAATATCAGCCGGAATCTGAGTCAGAGAATATACTGTACATACTTTTAATTTACAGAAAATGCCGCATTTTAAGGCGAAAAAAAAATGTTGGCGAAAAAAAAATGTTGTTTTTAGTCATCTAAACTACTCAATTCCCTTAATTAACAATGTTTGTTGTTATTATGACTTTGTCAAGCTATAATAAATAAATAGTTTTATATACCGTGAACTTTAGATTCTATTCGACTTCTGCACTCGTCAGTAATGAAAAATACGTTTTTCTTCGAATCCATATTTTAATTACGTTAAACCTGGCAACGTCTACTTATGTTTCCATAGCAACGCCTGCGTTTCTAGCAGTTTCTTTTATACTTTTACAACGCATACTGCAAAGTCTGGTTTCTTTGACACCTTACATCCCCATTCATGTGAAGTTTATCGATCAACATGACACATTCACAAGTAGCGGTAGTCTTTAATCAGGTGATCAGTACAGCACTCAAAACAACACAGGGTAAAAGTAAGAGGAGAGTCACACACCTCGCTTCACTTTCCTGACAAAGCGAATTCGATTTGGCTAGAAGCACTGTGACTTGAGCCTCAGAAAAAAAAAAATGTAATTACCATTGCATAGCCTAAGTACATGAGCTACACGAGACCTCTAGTAAGCATTACTTAGAAATTGAGTAGTATTATCAACATTAATCAAGATTAAGTTCGTGTGAATGAAATTCGTATGATGACGGAAGATACTGTGTATGTGGTAATATATTCGTCAGGATAAGTGTCAGTCTCACAGCATACCAGGCATCTAATATCTAAATTTCGAACTTGTGCTACAGTCCGCGTCACCGTTTTTGGCGTGTGAAAAAGTAATGGAAACGTTAAGTTCGAGTGATTTACATTTGCCGCAGTCAGTCTGACAAGTATGTTTAGCAAATGGCTGATATGATTGTACAGGCTATATATCTAGGACACACGCCAAAAACGCTGGCGCCAGCTATAACTGCAGTTCGTATCCACTATCCTACATTGTCGCTTTCCAGACGAAGAGACGCATCTCCGAAACATCGATTTTAGAGTTACGTCGGTTTTGAATACATCTGTATGTAATTTAGATACTGAAGAATTCAAGATCGGAGTATGAGATGCAACAAGTCAATCCTGTGATTGTATGGAAGACAGTAGACAGTCTTAATGCTAGACTGGAACACTGCTTCACTATAAATTGTTTCCATTTCGATAATCTTTTGCAAAGATTGTAAAGTGTATTTTATTTACGGTAAAATTTGATCAGAAATTATTAGGTAAAATAGGTAAGGAGCTGAGTACGAAGTCTTTCGATACACCATATTTCACTGTAGGTATAAGATTTTCATTGTACTTTTTGGGACGAATTGCACGAAGAGGGAGTGGGGCGCTAGCGATGTATGATAGGATAAACGTATGCATTATAGGCTGCTACTAAAATATATTTCCATTAATATATAGTAATTTCTAAGGCTCTTACGCGGAGTAGCTCACCGCGTGAGACAAATAGAGCTCTCCCTCTATAGGAGGAAACCTTTGCCCTTAACGGGACATTTTTAGGCTAATCATTTCATTTCATTTAATTTCATTTCATATCATTTCAATTTCTAAGGTCTGATCATGTGTCAAATTCATCCTCATAGTTGATAATAGTAACGCAAATTAATTGAATGGAGATGTGCGTCCACATAAGTATAAGTCTTTTACTAAGTTACAAATTGTTTTCTTTTCTTTAAATAATAATAATAATAATAATAATAATAATAATAATAATAATAATAATATTTATTAATACTATACACTTGAGCTACATTAGGCATTGCAGCCCGAAAGAGCAGAAGCTCGTGCTCGGGCGCAGTTCAGATCAGTTATACAAAATATATCACAAAATTACGAGAGTTCATTGAGCACAATCACATTAATAAATGGTAAAATACATACAGCATGTAATAACAGGGTCTATATACAAATAGAAAATACAGAAGTACATGAATATTAGAGTAACAATTTTAACTCAATTAGCTTAAACAATTAAATAATTAATCTGATTTGTTTCTTAAATCTATGTGTGTTAAGTGTACTTAGCTCAGGGTAAGCTCTAATTAATGTATTATATATTTTGGGTCCAAAATTTCTGCTGTGTTTTAATCCAGCAGTTGTGTGGCATTTGGGAGTATTTAGAAAGAAACTGTAGTTTTGTCTCGTCTGGTATTCATGAGGATCATATTTAAATTTATTGTGGTTTTTATGGAAGTAAATCAGCAATTTTTGTTTATAAATTTGTTCTAGATTTGATACGCCAAATTCCAAACAATAGCATTTGATTTACTTGTTGAAATGTTCGTACTATATTTCTCTGACTACTACACTTCTACTACATCATATTACTTTTGACCAATAAAACGGTACGAAAGAACGTCTTTCAACCTATCATGGCTGTTTATCGCTACAATTTTATCACTTCCCTAGCATTTGTTTTTATCATTTCCCTAGCATTAGTTTGTTTTTATCACTTCTCTAGCATTTGTTTCTTTGTTTACCATCATTTCAAACTGCAAATTCTTTACGGTACTATAAAACATGCTTTCCGATCTTCATTTGTTTCACGCATAGATAGTTAACTGAAAAAGGCGGTTCCGTCCAAACGTTTTGGTAAAGCTAACATTAGAGAAATAGAATTTTAGTAAGTTAATTAATATTTTATTGTATTAGAGTGCTTTATTCCTTCTAATATTTATATACTATCTTCCATTTTTATCACCTCCCTAGCATTTCTATCTTTGTTTTCCAGCATTTCAAACTGCAAATACTTTACGGTACTATAAAATATGGTTTGTGATCGTCATTTGTTTACCACATAGACAATCAACTGAAAATGGCGGCTCCGTTGAAATGTTTTGTTAAAGCTAACATTAGTGAAATAGAATTTTTGTAAGTTAATTAATATTTTATTGTATTAGAGTTCTTTATATCTTCTAATCTTTATGTACTTTTTTCTAATCGTGTAATAGTCAATTAAATCCCAATCGAGTTTTGATTTTCTCTAGATAAATCAAAACCTGTAGGTAGATTACTGTTAATAAAACTTCAAGGTCGTAAAAAAGACGTTGTAAACTATTCTAAATTATTTGACTGTAATGAAATGGAACTTTTGAAAACTTGTTTAAAATAATGAACAGGATTTCCTAATAAAAATACTGAATCAAGATAGAATGATAAATTGTGTGAAACATCGTAAAACTATAAAAAAAAAAAAGCTGAAATTTATATCGGACAGAACAAGGCACCATTGAAGAGCAAATGTAAGGAGTTTAATGTCTAGCAGCAGTATAAAAATTGCATTTCTTCCAGTTATTCATTACCAAAGAAGAGAAAAAGAAAGCAAAATTATTATATTGAAATCTACACATATGCAGAGGAAAAGATAATAACCCATTGAACAAGATTTTATAAATATATAACGTTACTTTTCTGGCCTTGATTGCATTACAGGTCGTAATTACTCTCTCATGAACAAGTGTAAGGATTACAGAGATCGCTTAGTTATTCAAGAAGCGACTGTGGTGGCGTCGGCATTATCAGCATCTTGTTGCTTTGTAAGAGCTTGATTCACTGCTGAGAGCGACGTTGGCGCCTATATGGCGAACAATTCAAGCCTTTCTAGTGTTCCATCTTCCTCTAACCCCTCCCACTCCTGCCAGCCTTATGGAGCTCTCTTGATAGTTCCTGTGTACAGAATTCAACAAGAGCGACGCGACAAGTAATTAATGCCATTTCTTAAATCAATTTCAGGGTAAAGACTCTAAAACAGACTAGAAACATAATACCTCGTATTCCTTCATACCACTCACTAGTTCAGCTCAGTTTCTTTATTTTTTATCTATCTTCAATTCGTTATTCTCTTTCAGAAGCATCAAATAAGCGAATTGAATGTATTGATGAGAAAAATTGAGACATAAAACGACACATTAGACCTACACTCTGGGAAATTTCTGTAAAGAATTGAAAAGTGCAGCAATGTTATTTATGTAAAATTATTAAAATATGTTATATTTGAATTAAGGTGTTTACTTAGTGCGATGTTTTTTAATCTTTTACAGATGTTATAGGTTATTTTTTTACGTATCTTCTTTCCACTGAAATCAATATAATACTACATTTGTATAAATATACTTTAAAAATATCTTTACAAATGATTTCATCCTTAATTTTGTTTTGAAACATGCTAATAATAGTCTATGAAATTTCATTTCCCGGACTTCCAATCACTCTTTTGTACAACTCATGTTTCAGAACCTTAAAAGATCTTTGTTTTGGTTATGACAGTAATATGTGAGTCATTCATTAACTGAGGAAAGAAATTACTATGAAAGAACAACATAGTTGACTATGTATAATTATTTTGTGGGGCAAATTAATAATCTTTTATATTGCTGCAAAATATCTATCAACACAGAAACATCCTAAATTATTAATTGTAATACATAATGTTTGAAATACTGTACAGTTTCTTGTAGAAAAATATGTAAACCCTGATGGAGTTAATCTAAAAATTTATAAACAAAATTACATCAATGTATGAACTAGAGATGAGCAACGATCGAGAAAGCAAGACTAACAGCGCCCGCAAAGCTGAAGACCCGCACAATAATGTTGTCTATGTCGCGTCGTTGACGTAAAGACTGCTTGTGAGTGTTTCTAGACGTCGAGATTGATCACTCCCGAAGTCCCGAAAGTCAAGCAGCCTTGAATCGCCACAGTTGTTTATACCTGACTGAATTTTTATCTACTTTGGCAATTGTTATATATGTATAAACAATCAAGTAGCCTGTTTGAAAAATCTCTACCTCTCAATGCATAATAATTCGTTGCCCAGTCTTTATTTAAATACCAGGCTCTTATTAAAAGGCTAGGAATTTTCTTTTCATATGTTTGAGGTCAAGTGTGCAATCTCAAGTAAAAAGATATGAACGTTATATTTTATGTTTCTTAAAAATGCAAATTTATTTGAGAATTTTTTTTTCTATTTATATAACCATATGTAATATATATAATAGAACCAGAACATTTTGATAACTAAGTTACTGTTTTGTTTTGTTTTTTTTGTCTCATTTAAACATTTATAATGTTATTTATTTCAATTATGTATGTTATTCAAAGTTACGAAATCTTTCCACGCCGACCAAATGCTATTTCGAAAATGATGAGCGAGACTCGAAGCGCACAAGAATGACGAGACGAGACTCGAAAGACAAATGCAACGAACACAGCGAGCGAGAGCAGCAGTTAGTTTTGTTCATCTCTAGTATGAACCGTTCCAATTTCTATAAACTGGTTAATTATACTGGAGCTAAATGATAGCTGTGGTCAGTCTATGGGATGAAGATAAATACAAACAAGACGAAGAACATGGTTGTCGGAAGAAAAATAAAGAAGTTAAACAACTTGCGGATACTAAATGAGGCAATAGGGCAAGTGAACAGCTTCAAATACTAGGTGTACTATAAGCAGTAACATGAGCTGCTACCAGGAATCAAAAGGAGAATAGCAATGGCAAAGGAAGCTTTTAATAGAAAAAGGAGCACCTTCTGCGGACCTCTGGAAAAAGAATTAAGGCAGAGACTAGTGAAGTGTTATGAATGGAGTGTGGCATTGTATGGGACAGAAACATGGACTTTACGACGAAGTGAAAAGAAGCGAATGGAAGCATTAGAAATGTGGATATGGAGCATAATGAAGCGTGTGAAATGGACAGACAGAATAAGAAATGAAGCTGTGTTGGAAAGAGTGGATGAAGAAAGAATGATGCTGAAACTGATCAGAAAGAGAAAAAGGAATAGGTTGAGAAGAAACTGCCTACTGCAGAATACATTGGAAGGAATGGTGAACGGAAGAATAGTTCGGGGTAGAAGAAGATATCAGATGACAGACGACATTAAGATATAAGAGTCATATGAGGAGACAAAGAGGAAGGCAGAACATAGGAAAATTGGAGAATGCTGGGTTAACAGTGAAAGACCTGCCCTTGAGTAGAAGACTTATGTAAGATGTACGTTGAATATGAAGAATGCTCAAAAAGACCAATATAAGCTTCAATACCACCTCTTGCAAAGAATATTGATAAGACGATTCAAAAGTATAGGAATACAACTATGTATGTCATAAAGTTTCATTTGTATTCAATTGTTCATAAAGTTCTGAACTACGTATAGTGAAACTTACATAAGGCAAAAGAGTAATATGGTTTCAATGTTTCCGTCTTGACTTATTTATAATGTCAACACAAAAATATTTTTGTTAACATATTTTAATTATTTTTGTGAACGTTTTCGCCCTATGTGGGCATCTTCAGACAATCTAGATATCTGTACATAGTGCATATCAAAATTGCATAATACATGTGACCAATTATGTAAACAATAACTTTAAGTTTTAAAAGGCTACTGAAAAACATTAAAAAAATATAACTAAAAACACAGCTACAAGATTAATCTATAAGTTGTATAATAAATATGCATACTTAATATCATACTGTGATCGTCCCTGACAGATAGAGATCGCAAACGGGCTATTACGTAGGATCGATAGGCTGCATTGTTATTATTATTTGCGTGAAGACCCGTAGGTGGACATTTATTTGACAATAGGACGCATTAAGTGTATTTTAACAGAGAAGAACATGAAAATATTTGCAAATCAATGAAGGTATATAGGATCATAGATAACTACTATGATACTGAATTGGTGTTTAGGCGTGAATAGAAAATGTTATGGATTAATAGGAAGGCTTGGAAATATAAGATTGAATGATAAATGTAGTTTACATAAATTTAAGTAAGTAACACTATGATCACTTATTAACAAATATGTTATAAAGATGAAATATTATTATAAGGAGTTGCAATTATAAGCTACGTGAACATCAAATTGTTATAAGTGTACATTATTGTGACGGGTAATATCATATTATTGCAGAACTTAGTATTAATCTCATATTGCCGTAGATCGGAGGTGGCGAAAATGCGATCGTGCGCCGAGCCACTGTGTAACGTGCAACGTGCATAGCACCTATGGAGGGATGCGGACACCCGAAGGGGAAGTGAAGCAACTGCCTGACTTATTAACGGATTTTCATTTTCCTTACATCTAGCACTTAAATAAAATTTTTTTATATAGTACAAGGCTACAAACTAATGTTTAGTACGTGTAACGAGGAAAGAAACGAACAAGAAAACTTAGGACACTTTATCACAACCTAAAATTAATTGTCTTCAGAATGTCTCTGCGACAGAGTTTCAAAATCAGAAATTATGTCACTTACTGCCAGTCGTAGTTGATCACGAAGGTATTTGTCTGTCAGTCGTGATCTAAATTTGGTTAATTGTTGAAAATAATTTTTCACAAACGTAAGTTGTAGCGAACATGGCTTCAACAGAACGAAAGAACGAAGCTTCGGATATTTATTTTTTGGCAAAGATTTGAAAGGTTCAACATTTGTCAAGTCCTTATATCTAGCTTTCATTGAACATCACATTGTAAATCTGTGAGTTTAAATGGAAGATCTAACCGCATTATTCGTACATCTTCTGAAAAAGGATCGACGTACAGAGAGATAATAATAATAATAATAATAATAATAATAATAATAATAATAATAATAATAATAATAATAATAATAATAATAACAACAACACGTAACCTTTTAATGTTTAATCAGTAACACGTAGTAACTTATAATGCCGTTATATGTTATACAATCGTTTTCCTCGTAATACTTGTGAACAAATCATACATTTAATATTCTCATAATATTGGCAGCAAAAAAAAAAAAAATGCGTCCTCCCATCCTACTTGAAGCTTTCGTTTTTTGTAGAGGTTCATGGTTTCGAGAGAGACATTGCGACGATACGCCACTCGCAGGTCAGAGACAAATACAAATGTAACGGTTTGACTCCAGTGATGAGAGGGTGGGGGTTGTGGGAGGTAGGAAGCAAAGGAAATGCACAGCTACCATTGCGAGCCACAATGTGCTCGTGAGCTACATTTTCGCCACGGCTGCCGTAGATGATCGCTGTATGTTGTCAAGGATTAATTAATAATGTATGACAAAATGTATTATTATGTAACTAGTCATAAATAGCTTCATAAATAGTTGAATTTGCGTAGTGACATATATTAAAATTGCGTATTAAAATCATTTAAAACTGAAGCATTATGCAGTAGAGTCGAAATTGTGAATTCTTTGTATCGGATCTTCGACGATGTTAATTATTGACTTACTGTATAAGCAACATGTTATTGAGATGTGGTAATGAAATGTTCTGTAAAGAAGAAAAGCTAATATGAGATTGAAAAAAAAAACAGTGTTTGAAAAAGGTCTAATGTAACGAAATACTTACGACAGGGGAGAGTGTGTGTGTGTGTGTGTGTGTGTGTGTGTGTGTGTGTGTGTGTGTGTGTGTGTGTGTGTGTGTGTGTGTGTGTGGAGCAGGTGTGTCGTGGCAGAAAGACGAAGGTAGACTGAATGAGTCAGTGTGGGTCAGCTGTGTTATGTTGTGTTACTACGCGTTGGTATATGTTAATATACAGGTACATCATTTTATTTTTAATTCAATTTTTATTGTGCCTGAGTTTTTTAATGTACTTCATTCCCACCCCTTCTACTAATGAAGTTCAACCGTCTTCCACACAGATCCAAGACCCCATATACAGTCATAGTAGCCTTACGACCATAGTAAACAGTACGTTCCAAAATATGTTCGCCTTTTCCAGTGACGAAAGAGCTTTCAATATTGCATCATTTTCCATTTGCCTACGTCGCATCCCGGTTTCCCCCACCTGCTTCTATTTGACTCTCTGTAAATGCTAGTGGCTGGGCTGTCTTAGCTCTTTTCTGAGAACATTAATTTCTGTTAGGAATTGGACGTCTACGCAATATTATACCCATACAATTGTTTAAGATACTTAAATGAAAGGGTCTCGTTAAGTAATAAACTGTCATGTGAGTTCCTCCCTTTCTATGACGCTGCGAGGTAACCACTTGGACGGACAGTAGATAGCATGTCTGAGTAATTTTTTATCTTTCCGGATCGGGCAGAAATGAAGATTGAATTTATAGTGCGTAAGGTCTCTTTTATAGAGCAGGTACAGAATTATTTCAACAAGACTTACTGATACGAAGTACGAACCTGGTAATTGGAATTACGTACAATAATCTATAGTGCGATAATATGCACATTAGAACTGAAGCCTGTATCGAAATGAACGGCCACCAATTTAAAAAATGTGTTTAAATATTCATATTATGATTATTTTTCAACGTATACGTATAACATTAGCTCACTCCCTGTCATAGTTAGAGGAATCACAATATTAACGGTCAATAGATACAGTACATAAGTATGCGTCTGTCTTTTGGTTGTGTCCTTCATTGACAGCAAGGGAGTCGGTCATTTGCTTTTTAGATCACACTTTTGTTCGTAAGTCAGTCTTAATAATAGAATTGTCCTAAAAATTTTAAGTAAATTGGTGTCAGGAACTGTTATTTCACTCATTATTTATTACATCAGCCACAATGCACACTAACACTTCAACTGAACACAACTGACGAAAAGGGATAATTCGGTAACTATTTATTTTCAATGTCAAAGCTAGCTTCTCGCTAGCCTTGCGACCAGGATAGTTTAGTTAGAAAGGGATGGAAAATCTGCGGGGTGGGTTACACAGAAGAATGAGAGCAAGAAACCAGTCTGCTTGGAAGCTGGTGTGTGCAGGCTTCTTGTTTACTGCTGCATCACAAATCATCCTGAGCTGCCGCATCACAATATTTAACGCGTAAATACAAATTCTATTAAAATTAATAAATAATTTTGTCCATAGACTGCAGGTTTATTATGAAATTATTATTAACTGGGGAAGCTGAGCTCTTTAGCTTACATTGACGCTACGCCACTGCAAAATAATAGTTGAGGTGTATAATATATTACAATTTGGTTAAAAATTGAATAACTGTTTTTTTTTCAGAAGAGACCTGTTTCTAACAATATTGCATAGTATTATTTTTATGGACGCTTACAGGATAAGAACATCTTCATTTTGCACATTCAACACAGATTTCTTTCCTGTGTTCTGAGCATGACAGTTTGTCACACTTCACACAAGATAATTTTGTTTTCCCGTCTTTAGCGCGGGGACATAAAGCAAATGTAGCTAGTTACATTTGTTTCAGTCCATGCCCCAATACGTACACCAGAGTTTATATCATTACCTCTTACAGCCATCACTAACACAAAGACAAGAAACTGTTATAAACTTACAAAAGTGCCTATATACCTGGGGTTACTAACCACTCCACGAAGCTCGTGTTTTGAAACTCTCAGCCTACTGATGAGTGGAAACTACTATAAGTAGTGAATGAATACCTGTGATGTGAGAGCTTCTGAAAGCCATCCAAAGATATTGCAAAAAATGTAAATTTCAATGGGGTGACGTGACGTGTCACCCCGGTATGCATTCTTGGGTTAATATATTAATGCAAATACTAACTACCTGGTACTGATAATAGAAGGTGAACCAATGAAATGGTCGATTTTAAAAGTTTAACAATTATTGCACTGATTACTTTGAAACAAAACTTTCACTTTACATTTACAGTATACACAACAGCCTATTGAAATCCCTATTTTCTGAAGACTACATCTCGTAGGTGAGGCCCATTTCGTTGCACATATTCTTCAAGTCTATGTCTATCCGTGTGCCTGGTCGCACCATCCTGTTTAAACCACGTGTCTCTATTGATGAGAGGATTATTGGCAATTTGTGGAGACAAAAATTCTTTAATCATTCGGACATATCACTGTGATGTTACAGTAACAGATGTCCCAATACCGTTCTCAAAGAAATAAGGACCGATGATTCTAAATGACGTCATTGCACACCAAACTGTGACTTTGACACTGTGTAATGGCTCCTCATGCATTTCATAAGGGTTAGTCGGTGACCAGTATCGAAAGTTTTGTTTATTGACGTCAGGGTTCGAATTAACGGGGTGATGGAGGGATTTCCCTCCTGTTGGAAGGTTATTCCCCTCTCATAAATTTATATTAACATCCCTACCAGGGATTACTTCTATCCCCCTTACAAAATGTAATAGTTTTAATACGAGTATAGTTTATAAAGCAGCATCGTGATGCACTTGGGGAGTTACGATAGCTAGCGAAATCCGGTTACGCAAACCAGCTATAACGGCTGGGGGGGATCATCGTGCTAACCACACGATACCTCCATTCTGGTTGGATGATCGTCCACCTCTGCTTCGGCTGGTCGGTCTTGGCTCTTCGTAGACTGTAGCGCCACGGATTATTATTATTATTATTATTATTGTTATTATTATTATTATTATTATTATTATTATTATTGTTGTACAGAGGTGTGAAAATTATTAGAATAATCTTAATTTTAAAGGTTTTTTAATAGTTCCTTCACAAATATTAATTGAATTGATGAATATTGGTATATATTACTATACTGATGTAGGATATATTTACTACTAACAATGCCGGAAAGCATTGTTGTACATTGGTATTTTTCTTATTTTACAATTGTTATGGGAATTCAGAAATTATTATATTATGTTGGCGGAATTGGAAACATAAAACATTTAATGCACAAAACAGATGTATATGTTCATTTGAACCTTCACAACAATGTAAACGCAAAGAACAATTGTTTAAAGCATTTCTTAATTAATTTTTTTTTTATGTTTCCAATTCCGCCAACATAATATAATAATTTCTGAATTCCCATAACAATTGTAAAATAAGAAAAATACCAATGTACAACAATGCTTTCCGGCATTGTTTGTAGTAAATATATCCTACATCAGTATAATAATATATACCAATATTCATCAATTCAATTAATATTTGTGAAGGAACTATTAAAAAAACCTTTAAAATTAAGATTATTCTAATAATTTTCACACCTCTATACTTCATAAAATAAGCAAAGAAAATAATATTGATGTATTATCATCATTATCAGCAAGCTGACAACAAGCAATAACTTAGGAATTACACATCTGATCTTAAGCCTGCTAATGGATATAGGAATTATTATTATGATCAAGATGAAATACAAGGAACTCAGTGTGACCAAGCGGTGAGCCGTATCGAATCAGGTTGAGGTCGCCTCTGTTGCTCTGTTGTCATGGTTTATGTGTATGAAGAGGAGTGATGCAAATGATGCAATACGTAAATATATTTATTTCGAAGAAATTTCGATATGGTTGGATGCTTGTAATGTTCAGCACGACGCATCGTGAACGTAACCCAGGCTATTGTATGTATGATGATGGATTGATGATATGTGAATTAATGATGGCGAAATGAATCCGGGGTTCAACACCAACGAGATATTCTCTATCTTAGAATTCTATCACCCCCCCATCAGAAATCTTAATTCGCACCCTGTAAATAACTATTGAATCTTTTAACATTTGCTATATTTTATTCCTATTAGTTACATACCGTTGCCTCTCTTAAAATCACTTCGAGCACTGAATTACATGGTTTTATATTAGGTTAGATTAGATATAAGGTAATTAAATTTGTGACGAAGCCAAAAATTATGTATTTTTCTTTTGCCGAATACCTTCATCCGTCTTTAGAAGTTTTGGTTAAGTTACATTGAGAATAACTTCTTCTCTAATATCTGGGCTATATTTAGAGAAACTAATAAAATATACAGCTGTTATAAAACGTCAAGTTTTGTGTGTTTTTACTCTTTATTTATTAAGATAGATTTAATATGTAACTCAATTTACAACAATACTAACTTCATCACTGTCATTTCCTGTAACATTCGAGCCACGCCCCTTTGTTTTGACCGAATAAAACATGGCGGACTAAAGTTCAATTTTCTTCAATTAGAAGGCGATGTAACCACTCTATAGTAATATAACTCGTTGGTTTAATTTACAAGGCGTACCAACAACATCGGTAAGGCTGTTAAAAAAACCGATAGGCCCAAAAAATATATGGATACTTGTAGGAGAGGAATATACTGAGAAGCGATGGAAGTTGCAGTTATGTAATACATGTTCATAGGTACTAATTTATTCGGATATGTCTAGACCTTATGTGTTGAAATATCTAGCATGTTAATAATATAGTGCTATTATTATAAACGATAAAAATGTACGCCTAAGTAAATGGTAAATTACTTGTTATCTCAAACTAGGTGCAATATAACATTAAGTTATATATTTGTTTAATCTGGGATTTCACCGTAATGCACAAATTCGTAGTAATTTACCATGTTATAGACGGGTAAACAAACGTTTCGTACGTACAGTTTCACCAAAAAAGAATGAGACGATGGAATATTCTTAAGTTTCAGATGTAAGACACTGCGCATGATCGGAAACCAGAGCACTGATAAACAAGATAACGAATATTTGAGTTACTTAAATTCAGGCTATTTGGTTTGTAGCTAGCATCGTTCCGAAATGCACTTCAAAAACTGGAAAAAATAAGTAATATGACGTAAATAACACACACATATATATATATATATATATATATATATATATATATATATACACACATACACATACACATACACATTACACACACACACACACATAGATCGTCAGTTAAATCGACATTTGAATCTTCATGACTAGACCGACATGTCTTCTGTGTATTGTGTAGATTCTTCGACTCTTAGTCTAACCCAACGGTTATTTTTTGTCTGAATAACGTTGAAATAGAGTTTTACAGAGTTCTGAGATTAAGCGTTAGTGATCACAGACAACATAAAATTACAAATTGTAATATTATAAACGTTAATGCAATGACTGTAATTACACTGTTTATATTATAGATATATACATTGTATATATATACACAGTGTAAATGCATATACAGGGTGTTTCAAAAATACGGGGCATAATTTCAGGTATGTATTTCCCACATGTAGACAATCAAAATAGTTCATTACAACATGTGTTCGGAAATGCTTTATTTCCTAGTTATGGCCTTCACAACATTGAAATTCACCGGAACGTTTTTCTTTCCGCAGGTCGTTGCCGTCAAAGGAGACATTAAGAGGGCACTCTGACAGTTCATTCCGAGGCGAAGGTTACATTCAGTGTTGTGTAGGCGTTAGACTGTGCGACATGTATTCAAATCAAGAGCTGGCAGAGATACACTTCATGTACTGTAAGGCGGACGGCAATGCTGCTCTGGCTCGTCGTTTGTACCAGGAGAGGTACCCATAGCGACAATGTCCAGATCGGAAGACATTTGTACGTCTCCATTGCAGTCTGTGCGAGTATGGAAAATTTAACTCTCCTGGTTTGGGAAGGGGACGACCAAGATCTACAACTCCAGAAGTACAGGAGGAGATTCTGGAGGCTGTGAGCATGACTCCTTCTATCAGCACACGAAGGGTAGCGTTGCAAGTCAATGTTCCTCATACGACTGTCTGGAGACTGTTGAAAGAGTATCAACTGCATCCTTATCATTTGCAACGTGTACAGGCCCTGTCACCAGCAGATTACCCTGCACGAGTTAGGTTCTGTCAGTGGTTCTTGCAGCAGTGTGGTGTAAATCCGAACTTTCCTGCCTTAGTATTATTTACAGATGAAGCACAGTTCACACGAGATGGCAGAACAAATTTCCACAATCAGCATGTATAGGCGTATGAAAACTCACGTGCAACTGTTCCATCTCATCACCAGGTGCGGTTCTCCCTCAACATGTGGGCCGGTATGATTGGTGATCGATTAGTTGGACCCCATGTACTTGTAAACAGACTTACGGGGCAGGCGTATACAAACTTCCTAGAAAACACCATACCTCATGTTTTAGAAGACACTCCACTGATCAATCGTCAACACATTCACTTCTTGCATGATGGCGCTCCTGCACACTTCAGTCGTACGGCTCGCCGGTACTTGGATCGAAGGTTTCCTGATCGATGGATAGGTAGACGTGGCCCAATTTCTTGGCCTCCACGCTCACCTGATCTGAACCCTCTCGATTTCTACTTGTGGGCCATTTAAAATCTTTAGTTTATTCGTCTCCGATTATTATTATATTTCTATATTTTTAGTTTTTATTTTATTAATATTAATGTTATGGGGGATAAGCTCTTTAACATTTTTATAATTTTCGGTGCCTGATTTGGAATCCCTTCGGAATCGAATTGTGGCATGTTCTGAGGATATTCGCAATACTCCAGGAGTTTGGGATCGTGTTCGCAGGTCAATGAGATATCGATGTGAGGTATGTTTTCAAGCAGGAGGTGGACATTTTGAACATCTTCTGTAATGACAACGACCTGCGGAAAGAAAAACGTTCCGGTGAATTTCAATGTTGTGAAGGTCATAACTCGGAAATGGAGAATTTCCGGACACATGTTGTAATGAACTATTTTGATTGTCTACATATGGGAAATACATACCTGAAATTATGCCCCGTATTTTTGAAACACTCTGTATATTAAAAACTAACAATTACAATGAAATTGAAAAATGTGAAATGTTTTAACAACAAATATTAAGAAAATAATTTTAAATAACTGCATTTAAATATTAAACTTATCAGCCGCCGAGACAAGATTGAGAGACAGACATTTATCCAGCTTTTTAGTATCACCGCAGGCAGGTTCCCATTCAAAATACTGACAAAGAACTTTACAGCCAGTGTCATTTAGAAAGACGTTCCCAGAGGGAGAGTGCTGACTTCTCCTCCTCGAGAAGGCTTTACATCAAGTTTTTTTTTATTTCATTTCATTTACTATATTCTGTAAATCTCACATAAGTATTGAAGCTTCAAGATATGGAATAAGTCACAATTTTGTAAGGTTACAGTTGAACAAATATTTGCATTACAATTGAGGAGGCCATATATATGGCACATGAACTGTGTGACAGGGGAAAGAATGAGCTACCAGAAAGAGTTTGTTTCATGATGGTTAATATTATATGAATCTACTGACACGCAACTTCATTCATTTTGCCTCTCTATACCCACTGGTGATATAGCCAAAGCACACGATAAGGTCACAGGACAGGTCTATATCATAGCTCACCTCAATATTAGTTACATGGGTCGGTAGAAAATATCCTGAGTAAATCTGTGACCGGTCAGACTGCCGCACATCTCAAGACCCCGCTTTGAGGACATTATCTACTGTGTGAAACAATAATCACTTGCCAAAGGTTGAAAAAAAAAACATTATTGTTTAAAATGACAATTTGTAAGACCATGATAGAAACCAGGACCACGACAAGAACAAAGACGAGGATTTTTTTAGTAGGTTATTTTACGACGCTTTATCAACAGCTTTGGTTATTTAGCGTCTGAATGAGATGAAGGTGATAATGCAGGTGAAATGAGTCCGGGGTCCAGCACCAAAAGTTACCCAGCATTTGCTCATATTGGGTTGAGGGAAAACCCCGGAAAAACCTCAACCAGGTAACTTGTCCCGACCGGGAATCGAACCCGGGCTACCTGGTTTCGCGGCTAGACGTGCTAACCGTTACTCCACAGGCGTGGACATAACACAAAGACGAGGACGACGACAAGAATCACAATAAGGACCACGAAAATGAATAAGACCACGATAACGATCCTGACAAAGAAAATAAGGACCATTATAAGGTCCACAATAAAGACAACAATCGTCGCGATAAAGACCATGACAAAGACAAGGATCACAGTAAGGACCACGACAAAGACAACAAGGATCAGCAAAAGGGCCCTGACAAAAATAACGAAGACCACGATAAGGACTACGACAAAGTCAAAACAAAAAACACGATAGGTCTAAGTATCACAACGTGAATCATGGCCCTTGTCTTGATCCGTGTCTTGGTAGTTGTGATCCTTATCGTGAACCATGTCGTTGTCCTTATCGTGATCGTTGTCGCAGATCTTATAATGATCTTCGTTATCTTTGTCACGGTCCTTATCGTGGTCACCGTTGTCTTTGTCATGTTTCTTATCGTGGTCCTTATTGTCTTTGTTGTGGTCCTTATCATAATCCTTGTGTCTGCAATGGCTCTTATCGTTCGTTTTGTCTTTATCATGATTCTTATCGTGGTATTTATTGTCTTTGTTATGGTCCTTACAGTAGTATTGGTCTTTATCGTGATCTTGGTTCTTATCATGGTTCATGTCGTGACCCTTAATGAGAACTTTGTCTTCATCGTGGTCCATTTCGTAATTATTATCGTGGCCCTTGTCTTTGTCCATATAGTTTTTCTTATATTGGTCCTAGTTTTTCTTGTCATGATTCGTATTGTGATCCTTATTGTTTTGTCGTGGTCCTTGTTATCTTTGACATGTTCCTTATCATGATCGTTGTTGTCTTTATCGTGGTCCTTGTTGGCATTTTAATAGTCATTATCGTCTTCCTTGCTGTTTTGTGATAGTTCTTATTAGGTATTTGTTGTCTTTATCATTGTCCTTATCGTTGTCTTGGTCCATATCATGGTTCTTGTCGTGATCCTTATCGTGTTCCCTATGTGATCATTCTCATGATTCTTGTCGTGGTCCATGTTGGGATCTTTATTGTGGTCCCTGTCTTTGTTATTGTCGTGGTCCTATAGTGGTCCTTGTCAATCTCATAGTTCTTATCGCAATTCTGTTCCTTGTGATCCTTATCGTGGCCCAATGCCTTGGTCCCTTTCATGATCATTCTCGTGGTGCTCGTCGTGGCCCATATCATGATCTTCATCGTGATCCTTGTCTTTGTCCTTGTTGTGGTCCTTGCCATTCTCATAGTTCTTATCGCAGTCGTGATCCTTGTAGTCTCTATCATAATCCTCCTTGTGATCATTGTCGTGGTTCTTAGTGATCCCTATCAAACTGCTTTTCGTGGCCTATATCGCCATCCTTGTCGTGGTCCTTGTTATCTTTGATGCAGTCCTTATCGCGATTCTTTCGTGGCCCTTTTATGGTTCTTTCCTGGTACTTATAATCCTTTCGTGGTCCTTGACGTGGTCCTTATCATGATACTTATCATTCTCCATGTCGTTTTCCATATCGTGATCGCTGTCTTTATCGCAGCCGTTAGAGCGGTCCTTGTTGTTTTCTCCATGGTCCTTATCATAATGCTTGTTGTTATTGTAAAGTTCTTCATCGCTCCATTCGTCGTCCTTGTCTTGGCCTTTATAGTGGTATTTCTTGTTGTTGTCATGGTCCTTATCTTATTAAATTTCGAAGTCCTTATCGTGGTCCATGTCGTGGTTCCTACCGTGAACCTTGTTTTGTTTGTCATCTATGTCGTGATTCTTATTGTGATCTTTGTCGTGGTATTAATCGTGGTCCATATCTGTGATCTTTATCGTGGCCCATGTCGGAGTCTTGTCATGATGCTTGTCATGATGCTTGTCGCGGTTCACGCCGTGATCCTTATCCTGGTTCTTTACGTGATCCTTATCGTGATCCATATTGAGGTCCTTATTGTGATCCTTATTTTGAAGCTTGTTGTGTTTCATGCTGTGATCCTTAATGTGGTCTCTGTCGTAGTCCTTATCGTGCTTCTTTCGTGATACATATTGTGATCCATTTCGTTTTTCTTAGCGTGGTTCATGTCGTGATCCTTATTGTGGTCTCTGTCGTTAATATCTTTTTTTTTCGTGGTCCTTATGAAGGTCGTTGATTTATTTGTCGTGGTCCTTATCTTTGTCCTTGTTGTCTTTCTAATAGTTCTATTCGTGGTCCTGGTCCTTATCGTGGCCCTTATTGTGGTCCATGTCGTGGTATTTATCGTAATCATTGTCGTGTTTCTTGTCGTAGTATGTTACCGTGGTTCTTGTTGTCTTTCTAATAGTTGTTTTCGTGGTTCTGGATCTTAAAATCCATATCGAGGTCCATGTCGTGGTATTTATCGTAATCCTTGTCGTATTTCTGGCCCTGATCTTTGACCTTGTCGTGGTCCATGTTGTCTTTGTTGTGATCCTTACAATGTTCCTTTTTGTCTTTTCCGTGGGTTTACATTTGTCATTTCAAAATTAATATTGTTCTCCCTCTTTGGCGAATGACTTTCGTGTTACACGGCATATTTCAAACTTTCATATAAGGTAAACGATCAAGGACGTAAAAAGAGACCTAGACCAGAAATACACAGACAACTGATAACATTTTGCACTGTGTACTTTGGAGTAGTATGAAAATAGGTCTACGCATGCACGACCAGATGTGTTCCTGGCTACGTCGATATCGCGTGAACTGTGCTGCAGAACTTTAACTTTCAACGACCAAGAGTCGTCTCATACTTTTTTTGGGGAACTGTACGTGTCAGCTCCAATATCAAGAATGGAAAGGAAACGGAAGCCTATCTTTTGGACCCGTGACAAGAACTGGAAAAAATCTCATGATAACGGATTCAAAAGACAGCTTCCCTCTTTCCTTGCCATCCTGATGTTGGAGTCGATACGTCGCTTTGAAATCTTGTATATGTATGTATCTATGACATGGCGAAAACAAATTTACATAATGTTATATGATATACAGTAACACTAAAATCTCATACTATTTCATAAAACATCTCTCTAGGTTCTATATTCATATACACAAAAAGACTCATTACATTACTGATTGCTATTATTATTATTATTATTATTATTATTATTATTATTATTATCATTATTATTTACTTAATTACTGGCTTTTAAGGAACCCGGAGGTTCATTGCCGCCCTCACATAAGCCCGCCATTGGTTCCTATCCTGAGCAAGATCAATCCAGTCTCTATCATCATATCCCACCTCCCTCAAATCCATTTTAATATTATTTTCCCATCTATGTCTCGGCCTCCCCGAAGGTCGTTTTCCCTTCGGGCTCCCAACTAACACTCGATATGCATTTCTGGATTCGCCCATACGTGCTACATGCCCTGCCCATCTCAAATGACTAGATTTAATGTTCCTAATTATGTCAGGTGAAGAATAGAATGCGTGCAGTTCTGTGTTATGTAACTTTCTTCATTATTATTATTATTATTATTATTATTATTATTAATTATTATTATTATTATTATTATTATTATTATTATTATTATTTATTATACAGGTTTACAATGCATAAGAGCACCTTCCTGTGCCCAATGTTTTCCACTTTTATCCTCTTCCTTCAACTTTCTCTATCCTCCCATTTCAGGTCTTGTTGTCCTTTTTCATTTCTTTCTTAACAATTCCCGGTGGAGTCCATTCCAAAACTCTTCTTTGGTAACTGTTCATTCTCAATGTCCATATCATTTCAACTGTCTGTATTGTACAGAATCCAAAATCGTATTTTATTTATGCATCTGTTGTCTCATAACGTCTGAATGGCTTAAGCAGTCCATTTCCAGTGCTAACAATTTTGATAGCAAATTTTGATTTCCTCTCCACATGTAACTATGTTTTTCATCTATATTATCAACATATCTAAGAAACTTGTTAAAAATTATATTTCAAGTTATATTTTGGGTTCTAACACATAATAATATGAATTGTAGAATTTTAGGAATGTAAACTGAAAAATTATACACAAAAGTTTCATTCATATATCATGCTTGAAATTCTTTAAACAGCACTCCCAGGATATGTGGCTTATCATAATACTGCAAAGACTTCCGAGTCCAATTATTCCTATAACTCATTTTCAACGTTACATGAATGCGAAAATCATACTCTTTTATACTGCCTTCTACCTTCCGTCATGGCACCATACTTCTAGTCCGAAGAGTTACAGTCTAATTTCGTTGGTAGCAGTGTCCTGTATCCAAATTACTCCGGTCATTACTGAGCTCCTATTTGTGATACGTGACTGAGCACTATAACTCGTCTGCTATTACAAAAATACAACTGTGAACTACATGCGGTGCAGTAATTGTAGCGATGGATTTAGAAACTGATACAGCTAGATGCATTACTGTGAAACGGTAGAATAAAAACATGGCTTATTCTTCTGCCCTACAAACCCATCATTACAAAAGCTAATGATTTTATTTTAAAGCTAGTAGAGTTTCCATAAGTTTAGAGTGAATAACACTTCCATGTCCATGGTAGAGTTGTCAGAGTGATTTTATCTAAAGTTGTCAAATCTTGGTGCTCTTTTACCCAATGTTGCCAATTTGCTACTTTAAAAATAAGTAATTTGAATGTTTTATGATAATATAACATCGTTATTTTATATGATATTTATGTAATAAATTCTATAAATTTAGTATTTATGAGTTTTGCATTGGTTTTTGTACCGATCTTCTCAAATTTTCCCCACTTCTCCAATTTTGCACAACACAAGTCATTATCATCCCCCTCCCCTAGAAATTAAACCACTCTCAATATTAACATATTTAAACGAACGAATGGGACTTGGAATAGAAACTACAGTTAGATTGCTATTCTTACGTTTAGAAAATTGTCTACAATGCATCGTCTGTAAGTTATCACGATCAGTTTATTGGTCCTCAGATTAAGAAAAAAATATTGCATTAGGCCCACTTACTGGAGCGAGAATGAAAGAGCGATACTTTTCTTTAAACAAGTATCAAAGATCAGTAACAACAAGTTTCGGCGCTCAACTATATAATGTATATTTTATACAATATAGTTTTCTTGGATTAAAGAAACAAGTTCACGGCGTTAAATATGATAAGTCTAATATTTTCATGTCAATCATTGGATTGGATTAGCGATGTATTAGCAATGGACTACTTAATAAAATAAAATAAATAAACGATTAAGTGATTTTCCTATGTCGCCCAAATTTCGCAAAATGCCGGGCAAAAGTCCCCCAAATGCCATTAGTCACAATTCTTTAAAAATTGGTCTCAAAATCTCTAAAGAAACAAATATCAAGAGTCCTTCAATAACTGTCTATTAAAATTACAAAATATTACATAGGTTGCAGGAACATATTCTGACTAGCGCTTTCGCTATAATAATAGCATCCTCAGGTCAGACTTTTGCGATGTTATGCTTTTCATATAAAGACATGGATAGACTAGTAACGTCGAAAAATGTTAAAGTACATGACGTAAAAATATAAAAATATGAAAAATACAATGATAAGAGAAATAAAAAGACTTATGAACAGTCTGAAATATATATATATATATATATATATATATATATATATATATATATATATGGTAGTAAAACCTTCATGAGGTCTCAAAAAATACATAAAAATATTTGAGATGTGTGCAGGTGATAGATCACAATTTGGTAAAAAATATTGTGATCTATCACCTGCACACATCTCAAATATTTTTATGTATTTTTTGAGACCTCATGAAGGTTTTACTACCATATATATATATATATATATATATATATATATATATATATATATATATTTCAGACTGTTCATAAGTCTTTTTATTTCTCTTATCATTGTATTTTTCATATTTTTATATTTTTACGTCATGTACTTTAACATTTTTCGACGTTACTAGTCTATCCATGTCTTTATATGAAAAGCATAACATCGCAAAAGTCTGACCTGAGGATGCTATTATTATAGCGAAAGCGCTAGTCAGAATATGTTCCTGCAACCTATGTAATATTTTGTAATTTTAATAGACAGTTATTGAAGGACTCTTGATATTTGTTTCTTTAAATTTCTTAACTTGTCGGACCAACATGCCTTTCAAATTCTCAAAATCTCTGTTTATGTAGTCAAAACGGCGAAATATTACCCAATCTGGCAACCCTGTCCATGGTAAACTCCATCGATGTCAAAGAAATAGAACGCAAATGATATTCGACCGTTCCCATAGTCCTAAACACAGAACGAACCAGAAGCAGTTAAAACGTATTTGGTGCTCTGATTATTGTCGAGGTACAACGTATTTTATTCCAGAGAATTTTAATGGAATTGTAGTAGGCCAATTGTAATCAGTTTTAACTTATGACAAAGCTTCCTATCTTATAGGGTTTCTAAAAAAAATCGATTCAATTGGTACCAACATATGCAATAGGCTATATACTCGTACAATTTCAGATTACATATTATATTCTAAAATTGTATTCATTTACAATCTTCAAGACTTTAGAGATAGAGATCGACCTGTCTCCGGATGCCAAGATCATTTGAGGCTGTAGCCGGAAAGTTGACCTATAGGTCTATAGGACTTTTCCAGAACCTTTCTTGGGAGAATGTTTAATTCGACTCTCCGTTTTAAAATATACCGTACTTGCTTACGTATTTTCGTTACAATATCTTGTAAACAGAGGACAGGATAGCTAATTTAATGAACCCATTACCCTTGCGTAGTTGTGGAACTCAGTAAACATCAGTGAAATCATCCTTTCATTCATCATCCCGTTACTTCTTCTGGTTTTCAGATCACTCTACAGGCGGCCCTCCGAAGCTGCTGGCTCTCTCGACCGGCCTCCGTGGATTGTATTCATGTGATGATGGATAGCTTTTGCAACGGAACCCGGAGCAGACCTTCACGGGGGAGGACTTCCACCTCGGACCGTTAAGGGAGCCTTGGGGAGATTGCCGTAGCAGGAGTGGTACATGGGCTCTGTTGGCTGTAGGGACCGGTCGTTAAGGGAGTCAAGTGGTTAGGTCGCTGCGCGTAGAGGATCGGTGGGCGCGCAACTCATCCCATATGGGGGGGGTGTATAATAGACCTTAGGTGTGTGGGATGTTCCTTCCCTCCCTCCTAACAAAAAAAAAAAATCAGTAAAGATGATGCTCAAAGTGAGTGTGAGTCCATCCAGGATGTGCACTGAAGTGTAAACTGCACTCTGAAGGTAAACTTTGAAGTGAGTGTGAATCTATTCTAGATTAATACTAAATAACCTGTAATCTGTATTCTGTACCCAACAAGTATTCTTGATTTTTACGTATTCGGTAGAATTTATGACGTAACTATTATATATATATATATGTGTAAGAAATGTAATTTTACTAAAATGATTATGAACTTGTAAACCTCTGTAATGTGCGCTGTTCAATTCTGATGGTTAGTTTCTGCTAAAATAGAATCATATTGAAATTATTTTGTTAAAATAAACTTGTACTCTAGAAGAAGGGCCTATAAAATGCTCCAATAATATATAATTATATATATATATATATAATTTTATATATATAAAACACTATATAAGTCGGAATGGAATAGGCCTCTTTAACAAAAGCTTGTAGACAACTATTATTGTAACAGTATGCAAATTGTTATTTTGACAAAAGTGCATTCAAATCGCAATTACATAAAAATAAATCTTTCAATCATTGTTTCCTCGAAACATGACTTTTGCTTATATGCCCTTTTTCCGGCTACCGCCTAAATTTCAGGCACATTGAATTCGAAATAAGCCATGGGGTCTACACCTTTAAGTATAAGAAAAACAAAAAGAACAAGTCTTCTCGAGAATGTAAGGAGTACTTACGAATGAATAGGCTACAAACATATATACGGTACTTGTGTGTGCTATCATTTGCTAGTTAAAGAAACTCAAAATCAAGACATGTGGAACGAGTTACCACACCGTAAAAGTGATTACCTGCAAATCTGATATTCCTAGCGTAGGTAAATTTATGAAAACCACAATTAAAGGTTAAAATAGTAATATGCGTGACAAGAGCGGTATGTTGAAATTTTCATGTTCGAGGAAGAGATTGAAAAAGCGAAACATAGTTGAGCTTTTTTAATTTCCGACAATTGAAAGAAAATATACCGCTCGTGTATCGTACACTATTTTGTGCGAAGATCGTTTATTACATACCTGAAAGAGGAATTTCTAATTAGTTGCAATGAAATCTCCATCTTGGTTTCTGTTCAATGACGGCAAATTTGCATAACAAAAATATCTATCTTCAACATTGTTGCTTTAAAATGTTTTCTGTGTTTACTATACTCCAGCAGGCCGTGATATAGTCTGTTCTTTTTCCCCCAGTCTATGATGAGTCTGGAATCTTGTTGATTTTTCACGGCTTCCTTAATGTTAGGGTTGCATCACGAATGCAGTAACTTTAGTGGAGTTGTAGAGTTTACTTAATTTTTGCATACATTTAAAAACACTAATTAACAGTACAATTTAGGGGAAATTGCAGTGGTAAGTTTCCAATTTATAATTATTACTATATTGAACGTCTCTAAAAATAATATGTTAGAAGCCTAAAGCAATAAAATCAATATGTCACTTAAGCGGTAAGAAGAGGGAAATTGTTATGTGTGTTAGGTTGGGAATACTGAATGTGGAATTTTAGACTTTCCGCTGATTGGTTTTGTGCGGAAACCAAGCAAATACGCACGATCTCGCACAAAAGTAATTGCGCCGTATCATTTACCCCTTTAATTGGCAAAACTTCATTTCTCACACTAGTTTATTAAACCGTGGCGGCCTGTAAAGAAAGCAACTATCGCAACGTCAATATTTTATATGTTGTATAATATTATAGTATTGTGAAATTTTAACTTTTTGTTCTATTAAAATTATAGAATGTAGCCTATTAATCTATTGTATCCTATAGGATACTTTGCGAAATTAAGGGTTAATACAGAATCGGGCAAAAGGAACAAATAAAAACTGTGAAATGCTATAGTCTCTAATAAGTGACAGCGGAGAAAGCGATGTTGGCTCTGTCACGTGGTCAAAGGTGGATTCGTACATGTGATTGCAGTACGATAGCACCTTGAGATTGCACATGACAAGATCCATTGTTATAAATATTGAAAAGATAAAACTTGTTAAAATGAAAAGATTAGAAAAATTTCGTAAATCAATCAAATAAATGTTTCATAGATTTTCTTAATTACTTTGAAAATAATTGATTTAAAATAATCGATGAGAGAATAAATATTCCACTAGCAATTCGGAATTTCTTTAGTGTTTTTTAAATATTTAGATATTTAAGAGTACTGTATTTTGATAATTATTACTTTCAAGTTGATAGATTAATAATGATTAATATCCTGAAAATGAGATATTTTTACGAATACTTTTTAGTTCATTACTGTAAATATTTAGATTGCAAATTATAAATATTTAGCTATGAACTTCTCGCAAATTCTTAAGGGATACAAAACAGATAAAGAATCTTTTCCTAACAGACACGAAGAAAAATGGAATAAATTTTAGCGTTGCCAGCTTAACCTGAAGAAGACGTAAAAAGAAAAGAAATCTTTGAATAGCTTCTGATGAAAATGAGTGATTTGCGGCATGTAAAAGAACCGTTGAGGCACGGTAAATGTCTCGGCAAAATTAATGTTCAATTGTCGTCCAAAGTTGAGTTTTGACGCTACATAAACCAGTTGTTTAAAAACGTCATTAAATAAGACAATACCAGATATCACGGATATTTGGCTATTCTTAGTGTTTTTCATTTTTTTGCAAAGTTAAGAATTATTTTATGTCACTATGAGACCGTCTTATGGTAGCTATATAAAAAATAGATCATGTACGCATATATATTATTTATTCGTTATTTTACGACGCTTTTCAACTGCTATACTTATATAGCATCTGAATGAGATGAAAGTGATAATGCCAGCCAGGATCCAACGCCAAAGGTTACCCAGCATTTGCTCTTTCTGGGTTCAGGGAAAACCTCGGAAAAATCTCAACCAGGTAAATTGTCCCAACCAGGATATGAACCCGGGCCAACTCGTTTCATGGTCAGGCGTGCTAACCATTACTCCACAGCGTTAGACTGTACATATATATATATATAATATATATAAGTGCCAGATATTCCTGCAGCAACATTGGAGCTTGTATATGGATCTGTGGTCAGATCATCTATGTTGTATGGGGCGGAAATTTGGGGTTGGGAAAATGCGGGAAAACTAGATAAGGTACAAACGGACTTCCTGAAACGAATACTTGGAATTGGCAGAAGCACAGCTAATTGCGGGGTGCTAAAGGAGTTTGGGCTTCAAAACGAAGTAATTCATATGAAAGTTAGGGTGATAAAATACTGGTTAAAAATCATATTCGGGGATCAGTCGCTTCTACGGTCGATTTGCTACAAAGTTCAACAAAGAGAGGGTTGGGAAAAGGGGTGGGTTTATAAACTGCAGAGAGGGATGCATCATTTAGGAATGGGATGGATGTGGGAGAAAGGAGAGAATAAGAGAAGGAATATATGGCGTAATGTGAAGATGCGTTTAATTGATATCGGAGAGGCAAGAGACTGAGCTCCAATGTTCGCTACATTTACAATCAGATCTCATACTTAACTGGGGGAGGTGTGACTACATAAATTCTTGTAACAAAGACAGCAGAGCAGGTTTAGCGTGGCTAAGATTGGGGGCATGGAAGGGTAATAAAATTGTCAACGAAGAAGGAGAGCGTCTTTGTCCACTGTGCAGAGAAAAGGACTCCTATAAACATATTTTATTACAGTATGTCGAATTGGAACATGTACGGACAAAATATCTACCACCCTCGAAGCTAAGTCAGAATAGGAGTTCGCTTGCATGTCTTGACCTCATGGGGAATAGAGAATACGAACAAAACTTGGATTGTTGCTCTTGAAGGCGAGACAGATTAGAACTTCAGCTGTTGAAGTTTGTGACACGAACTGAGGAAGGGATAATGGTATCTACCCAATTATACACTTTTATGTCTGTTTTAGGTAAGGATATATTATATAATGTTAATAATTATATATAATAAATTTTCAGTCAAATACACTTTTCAATTTATGAGGTCAGATAATCTGTTACATCACAATATTTAACACGAAGTCACGATGTAACAGATTATCTGACCTCAGAAATTGAAAAGTGTATTTGACTGAAAATTTATTATATATAATTATTAATTGTATTCACACTTTTCTGAACCAACATGTCTTTCAAATTATATAATGTGTTTTGTTGTGCCATTTTCATTCTAATATGTGTGTTCTTTTAGAGAGTGGTTGGATATAATCATAGGTGGGGGGGGGATAAAACCTACAAAGTAGGACTTGTTTTAGGTACAAAGCACGTACGGTCAGAAGACCCGTGCATTGGATTTTAGAGAAAATTATGATAATATAAAATCTGTATGTATAATATTACTTAATATTTATTTAGCTCTAATATATATATATATATATATATATATATATATATATATTTGAACATTATCATAATATTCATACTACATAAAGAGTAAAGGTTGGTAATATTGTGTTATGAGTAATATTGTGATAGTTATTTTTGAAAACCTATTACAATTTTATTGAGCGAAAGGAAGATCGGTTTTTTGCGTCAGCATATTAAGGGAATATTCGTGGACAAGTTTCTGCACAAAACGGTCCTTCTCTGACTCAGTAAAATCTTAATAAATTCTTAAAAAGAACTATCACATTATTACTTGTATCACAGTATTATCAACCTTTACCCTATTATGTAGTCTACTGTACTACAAATCCCGTATTTTTAATTGGTTATTTTACGACGTTTTATCAGCTGTTATGGTTATCTAGTGTCTGAATGAGATGAAGGTGTAATGCCAGCGAAATTAGTCCCAAGATCCAGGGCCGAATATTACCCAATATTTGCTCTTAAAGGGGTTGAGGCAAAACCCAGAAAAATCTCAATCAGGTAACTTGTCCCAAACAGGATTTGAATCCGAGCTCACTCGTTTCTCGGCCAGGCATGCTAACCGTTATTCCACAGCGGTAAACCAAATCTCTTTTTAGGGTCTTCATTTATGCCTAAAATATTACACAGATAATATGTTATTGTTTGCATTCTTAAGACCATGTCATATACAGGATGGAAGGTAAGGTAGTACATTAATTGTAGGATGTAATTCCTTAAAATAGAACGAACAAAAAAGTCTAATATCATTTTGCTCGTTTTTGCGAGTATATTCAAGAAATAATTTTATGCCGACATTTCGATCGGGAATTTTACGAATACTGTTTAAAATACGCTGTACGTCCAACTGCACACTAATGCAATGTAAACATCACAACAGCTGATCAGTTGCGAGTACTACGCAAACCGTATGCCGTCTCGACAGCGATGCCAGATTGTTAGACCTTCTGTACGTCACTCGACAATCAATGTTCCCAATGTTTCTTCTATCGATTAATTCGAAATTTGTGAATTTCTTAATTAAAATACTGCTGCAACGTGAACATTACAAACGTTCTCTTCGTAGTTATAGAAGAAATTAAACCGTATTTTAAACAGTATTCGTAAAATTTGCTATCGAAATATCGGCATAAAAGTATTATTTCTTCAAAAATCTCTAAAGAACGAGCAAAATGACATTAGACTTTTTTTCGTTATATTTTAAGGAATCACATCGTACTTTTAATGTACTACCTTACCACGCACTCTGTATAGGCAACAATTTTACCGAGAATAAGCAAACTAAATCTGGATTGAAAGATTATACCGTCAAATGTGTGTAGTTCGCGATAAACGATGCTCATTTCAACATTCTAGCATCACGTTGCGATTGTCGGAAAGCAATGTTTCTGCCGTCCGCTTGCAGTGTCTTGTTTGCACAGTGATGAACTGTACAAACTAAACCTTTTATAAAATTGTGCGTGTAGACCGGTCTTTAAACAGCATATAAAAATATGAGATCACGCAGGTGACACACATTTTCTCATTACACGTTTTACGCGTTCCGCAGTAATTAAATTTCTTTACAATGTTCCGAACGACATTCCTGTTCACAGTTACTTTCTTCAACTATTATTCAAAGACACCTAAATTAAGCAAGTATTTATTATGTACGTAAATTAGAAAATGGCATTGTTTTCGGAGCTACATACAAATTTAAGATATGCGAGTTCATTTATATAAGTTACTACATTTCTTAAATAGATATATGCCATTGTAAATAATTTTTTACAAAATTGCATAAAATAGTTACACATAATTATTTTGTAATAATTTCTGGTGTTAATTTCTGTATAGCCTTGCGAGATGCAAGGTCTAAAAAAAGACAGACGGACTTCCTGTTGGTCGAGAATCGAATGGTTTTCGTCTACAGTCTACATTCCGTTTTAAAACGACGTTGAATATATTTCATTTCGGACAGCCATAACACTCATGAAACCTTTACATGCGGTGTCGATGGTATTTATTAAACGTGCAAATAAGTATTGACACAGTTTGCTTTTGACGTTCGTTATAACCAACAACGAAAGGGGTTACAATGGAAAACGATATATTACTTGATAAAAAAAGTTGCTTCGTTCTTGATGTTAAAGAACAATGGTCATCACCTGATTTGCTCAGTGCATCTCCCTAGCTCGCTCGCTTGCCCCAAACAACTGAGTGTGTAGTAACGGAGCAGAGGTTCCGTGCAGTGGCAGTGTCTCTGTTTTTAATGAGCAAGACATTGGACATGATTTGACTAAATGAACGTTAACTTTATTATTGCATTAGAAAGTCTATGAGATTAACATGGATATAATTTCTTATGAAGTGTCTTTCACATTGTACGACACAATTTGTGTATGAAAAATGTTATCTTTTAAATTATTCCCTAAATGCTGATCAGAAATTACTTACAGTAATAATTTCCAAATGGCTTTGTGGCCGTTTTGAAGAATAATGCCTTACACGATTGTAATTCCTAACGAAGTTTCACTGTCTGGATATTTTTGTTGTAAGGAGAAGTCCCTTTCATAATTACTTCCTATTTATTTAACGTACAACAACTTGTCATCTAGTTACATAAGAATATCCTCATCGTTTCCCTCTGCAGCAAGTGTAACAAATAACTAGAAGCCACCGAAAATATTATTTTATAAAACATACACAACAACAACAAGCATAGTAACTAACGTCCGATTAATGTACAGTAGAGGAGGCAAGACCTGTCCTGTGACCTTATCATGTGCCGTGGCTATATCGCCAATCAGTATGGAGGGAGAAGATAGGTTTTAGTCTGAGATTAACTTCCGTCTCGGTAGATCATGTAATATTAACCATCATGAATTAAACTCGCACAGCTCACATGCCAGGTCTCGCCTCCCCATCTGTATACCTCAATAACAGGAATTCTGGTCATTGTTACAATCCACTCTCTGTGCAAAACATGCAGTATGGAACACGATACCTTTATCTCTTATATGGACGTATAAACAACAACAAAAGTATTCCATAATGATCACCACATGCAACTATCAGAAAGCGGTTCGATAAAATTTTGAGCTAAAATCTATGGGATAATAACATGATTCAAATGAAGTCAGGCCTACAACAGCGGATTTTATCCTTCTGTATCGGAGAATATGTGAAAAAGTCCGTAATATTAATATGTAACGTTGAAAACATCATAAGTTGTGCATAATCTATATGGAAAACAATAAATCGTGCAAAAATATAATGAAGTCATCTTAAAAGAGTCCGCTTTGTGGCTGAGGGGTTAGCGAGTCTAACTTCGAACCCTGCGGTCCCGGGTTCGATTTCCAGTTGCCTGGGTGAGGTTTTTTCGAGGTTTTTCCCTCACTCCTATGGATGAGTATCAGGTAACTTTATCAGGCGATTGGAACCCCATTCATCTTCGCCACTTCCTTTTCTCCCCCATCAACCCTTTCCTCATTATCCCGTTTCTGGTTTTTCAGATCACTCTACCGGCAGTCTCCCAAAGCTGCTGACTCTCTCGACCGGCATCCGTGGAATGTAGCTCAGCGATGTTGGATGGTTTCTGCAATGGCACCCGAGGCGGACCTACTCGGGGAAGGAGTTTCGCCTCGGACCGACAGGGGGGCCTTGGGGGAATTTACCGAAGCAGGAATGGTATATGATTCTGTCGGCTGTAGGAACCGGTCGTTAAGGGAGTGATGTGGTTAGGGCGGTGCGCGTAGGGGATCTGTGACACGCAACTCATTCCATATCGAGGGTTAGCGCAATGGATCTCAATAGGTCGCAGTACTGGGCCATCCGTGCCCCCCTCAGTTAAATTCCATTCCATCTTAACCCTGCATTACTCAGGTGGAGTGTGGTAAACCCCGGTGCGTATATTTCAACGAAAATCTAAGAGATGGAGCTAGTGTGTACTCTGTGCATCTGTATACCTTTCAATCACATCCAGAAGAGTTCACTTAAGAAATTGTTTAAGTGAACTAAGAATAGTATATTTAATTGCGTTTATCTGATTTCTGAAACTTGCGGAAAAATATATTAGTTATTTAAAATGGGGTTTGTGAAACCGCACCTGAGCAATGGTGAGAATATTTATAACATGAGTAACGCAGGGTTAAAAGAGAACATTTCATAGGAACGTGGTTTCCTTGAAAAATCAACCGCGGGTAAATATTGTAAAGCAAAAGTGATTTATAAAAATGTAGTTGCCATTACAAATGCAACACATAAAAACTGATTTGAAAAATACCTTCCTCTTATTAATAACCTGTGACGCTATAGTTGAGAAAGAGCCAAGACAAGAGGATTGTTTATAGGCCTCTTGGGCCAAGGCCTACCAGCCGACTGTTAGCCTCACGTCCACATGCCTCAGCAGAAGTGAAAGATCATTCAACAAATACAGGGGAAACGTGTGCCAGAATCATGATTCCCCTAACCGTTATACATTGCATTCGACACCAGATTTTGCTACTCACTGTAGCTCCTCAAATTTATCACGACGCAGGATGAGAAGCAATAAAATTTCTTACTCCAAGAGGACTCGAGCCATCGCTCATTCCGTACTATTAATCGAAGACATGACGCTTCCGACCATGCAGCTACGGCTCGAGCACATCTTCCTAATAGACGAGTAAACTTTCTACGTGTTAACTAGCGAAAGAACACACTTCGCTACGCTAGCAGCAAAATTTAACTAGATCATTGTTCACTGTGAACTGTGTTGTGGTCTCGTTTAAAACTTGTAAGCAACTCTCATCCTTGTTTTTCAATATAAATCCAGTGTAACATAGAAAGTGTAAGTAAAACAGAATGTTTAAATTTAGTTCTATAGGCTTAGGTGAAAGATTAAGGAACACGGGGAGACGTATCAAGCATGTTTGTTCTAGGAGCCTGAACCACATACAATATTTATGTCTCACCGTATGCATTGGCAGTTAATTAATTTTTTTGGATTTAACTTTCCTTCACAAAACCTGTTCGTGCACAACTTTTCAAAGAGAGTTTAGACTTGATGATCTTGGAAGTGTTATTGAAGTAAATAGATAACATTTGAAATAAAAAGGATAAAACAAAATAAGAGAACACTAGACTAAATATCTTCCCTAAGAAAACAATTGTATAACATAAAACTGCATTATACTGCATGTGACTCATGAAACACTAAAAGGTTAAGTGTTGTTATTATTATTATTATTATTATTATTATTATTATTATTATTATTATTATTATTAGGCCTATTATCTCTGTACGTCGGTCCTTTTTCACCAGAAGTACGAATAATGCGGGTAGATCTTCAACTTAATCTCACAGATTTACAATGTAATGTTACAATGAAAGCTAGATGTAAGTACCTGACAAATGTTGAAACTTTCAAATCTTTGCCAAAAATAAATATCCGAAGCTTCGTTCTTTCGCTTACTCTGTTGAAGCCATGTTCGCTACAACTTAAGTTTGTGAAAAATTATTTTCAACAATGAAAATAGTAAAAACCAAATTTAGATCACGACTGACAGGCAAATACCTTCGTGATCAACTACGACTGGCAGTGACATAATTCCTGAATTTGAAACTCTGTTGCAGAGACATTCTGAAGACAGTTCATTTTAGGTTGTGATAATGTATCCTATGTTTTCTTATTCATTTCTTCGTTACACGTACTAAACATTAGTTTGTAACCTTATACTGTATAAAATTGTATTTAAGTGCTAGACGTAAGGAAAATGAAAATCCGTTAATAAGTCAGACAGTTGCTTCACTTCCCCTTCGGGTGTCCGCCTCCCTCCATAGGTGCTATGCACCTTGCAGGTTACATAGTGGCTCGGCGCACGATCACATTTTCGCCACGGCTGATCTAATGTAATCCGCTATAAATTTTGTTTCGAAAGAATCTCATTTGCGTAACTGTTGTTCATAATTAATGTAAAATTATGAAACTATTATTTTCTTCCATAATTATCACCATTTAAGGAAAGACTCCACTGAAAATCATGAAAATTGTTCCAAATTTCTTTTTAGCTATTTCACTTATTCAGAATTTATATTTTCATACCCCAAATGGATTCAGCTCAATTCTGATTACAAATACTCGTATGTTTACACTTTTTAAATTAAGGCTGGAAGGGGATGTGGAATTTAAAGAGCTGTCAAAATTGTTTTTCATAGAAGAATTCTTTTTTAAAATTTCTGATTACAAATCTAGTAACTTTTTGTTGGCTCCCTGAAGTTACTAGATGAATGTAGCGGAGGAGAATATTAATTTACATAAATATTAATTTTATTTTCAAATCTATTTTTCTGTGTTCATTTTTGTTGATTCAACACCAACTTTTTTATGCCAAATATTAATCAATCTGGATGAAATTTTTACTGCAAGTATTTATGAGATAGCTGCATGTTTCTATGCATTTATTTTGTGAGAAATGCGGCTAGTTTATTTTATTAATATTTTTCTTAATGCTGCTAGTTTATTTTATTAATATTTTCTTAATGCTGCTAGTTTATTTTATTAATATTTTGTTAAGAAAAATATCAACAAAATAAACTAGCAACATTTCTCACAAAATAAATGCATAGAAATATGCAGCTACCTCATAAATACTTGTAGTAAAAATTTCATCCAGATTGATTAATATGTGGCATAAGAAAGTTGGTGTTGAATCAACAAAAATGAAAAATAGATTTGAAAATAAAATGAATATTTATGTAAATTAATATTCTCCTCCGCTACATTCATCTAGTAACTTCAGGGAGCCAAAAAAAAGTTACTAGATTTGTAATCACAAATTTTAAAAAAGAATTCTTCGATGAAAAACAATTTTGACAGCTCTTTAAATTCCACGCCCCCTTCCAGCCTTAATTTAAAAAGTGTAAACATAAGAGTATTTGTAATCAGAATTGAGCTGAGTCTATTAGGGGCATGGAAATATAAATTCTGAATAAGTGAAATAGCTAAAAAAAATTGGAAAAGTTTTCATGATTTTCAGTGGAGTCTTCCCTTAAGTGCTCTCCCGCCAAGCTGTGGGTCCCTGTAAAAGTTTACAAATATAGAGGTGCTTCTCAGGCGGGACCTAAGCTCTTCAGCCTAAATAAGTTGTTGTAGATTTACATAATGTGTCTGAATGAGTTGCGTATTGCCAAGCTAAGCCGGCTTGACGATCCGCCACACCATATATTTCCCTCTAGCCATCAAATCCATATACCATACTTACTCCCGTGCGCCGATCTTCGTTGACGTCCCTCTGACGTGTAGTCGAGGTTGAGAGAGGGGAAACGGGAATAACGGGACAAGATGGCCGAAGCTTAAAGGGGAATGATATATCAATGTTAGGTCCCACGTTGGGTGCCAATTGTGCTCCGGTCTCCGTTGACGTCCCTCTCTGACGTGTCGTCGAGGTGGAGAGAGGGGAAACGGGAGTGACGGGACAAGATAGACAGAAGCTTAAAGGGGAATGATATATCGATGTTATAGTAAAGGAAATAAAGACCGTTTTAACAATATTTATTTACTGAAAATTAACAAGTAAAGTATTAAATGTCGTTCCTTAATTCTAGAGTAGGGGATACGGGAGAGTTGTGATAGAAATTGATAATTTGTGGTAGACAGAGTCATATTTCACTCGGAGTTCATAGCAGTAGGAAAACTGGTGATTCCATAGCGTTTACAGTTTGAATGTACAGAAAGCATTTTTGCGCTTAGTTTACATTAACGCAGTGTATCGGTGCCACTCATTTCCTAGTACATCCCTACATGCTCCTCTTGCATTTTTTAAAATATTAGTTTGTCACAGTTATTTCCTGTTGGTATCCAAGCCATTTGTCATAAAATAAACAGGTTGAAATATTCATTTTTCTAAACACTAAACGTATGCAATTATTTTGTTAGAATTTCCAGTTATGTTCGAACTCTTTTAGAGTTTTTATGTTTAAACAACCAAACAACCGAGTGATAGAAATCTTTTGATTTGTGTAAATATATAGCTAACAGGAAGAGTATAAGTTTTTGGGATGACCAATTTTGATGATAATATTTCGAACAGAAGTTATGTTAAACTAAACATGGGAAAGACAAATTATTCGATGCTATGTGGTTGTCGAATTAATGACAGCGATATTTTCATTCTGTCCCTTCTCCCTTAATTTCTCCTATTTTGGTCAGATCTTAGCTGTAGAGTAAAGACTGGTAATAGGGCGTTTTAGTTTTTTGTTTTTATTTTTAATCGGTTATTTAATGACGATGTTGTCTAGCATCAATGCAATTCAAGATAGTGAAATGGTACATGACAAGATAAGTCCTAGGATTAGCAATGGGATTACCGACATTCACCTTATTGGGGAAAACCTTCAAAAAATTCAACCACGTAATCAAGTCCAAATGGAATTCGAACTCACACCTAAATGCAATGTGAGATAAGCTGCCAAACGCGTTTTCGCCTCTGCTACGCCGTGGCTGTCTCTTTTTTTTCCGTATTACTATAGGCTTATAATAAAATTGTTATAATTTAAATATAAACGTGTGTACCGTACGTTTTTTATGTGTTTCATAACTGCAGTACCCTCCTGTAGGCAACTCTAAGGATATCTTAATACTTTCCATTTCCTGTGTTTACATTCCAAAGCACGCTTCTATCTCATGGAAAAAGACCAATCAACAATAAATGTTTTCCTTTGTGCTATCTGATGAAAGCAGAATTAAGATAGCATAACACAACGCAGAACTGCACGCATTGTATTCTCCACCTGACATAATTAGGAACATTAAATCCAGACGTTTGAGAAGAACAGATCATATAACATAGGCTATATGGGCAAATCCAGAAATGCACATAGAGTGATACAGGTCTCGCAAGTACGGATTACCGACTGAAGGAATGCGAGTCAAAAGCTACGATAAGGAAGAGCGGGCGACAGGAAAGGTCACGAGATAACTTAAATGATATTGAAGAGTACAGTCGGAAGAGAAATGACATCGATAGAATCAGTCTTGCGTTGTGATAGTTACGTTACGACTTTAGTTTGTTCCATTGCGTGCGAATACGTGTCTTGTATCGCACGGTATTATTATTTCATTCGTAAACATATGTTGCGCGTTGAATTAGCTTCGAATTTTTCTCTTGCTACGTTCTTTATTTCCACAGCGATGTCCTCATATGTTCATCTTCTTGGAAGAGACAGTACTTCAATCGGCTCGCACCTCGACCCCTCGGCGTGCCTACATACTGTCGGTGACTCAGGAGAAGACGAGAGCGGACTGAGGGGGAAGGGATGTGAACAGATAACGTACGACATCACGTCAATATTTGTAATGTAGTAAGAGGAAACATTAGGTCTCCTTCAGTTCAACGTAGCTTTAATTTCCATACGCATTGTTAATTACTTAAGTTTCCTGCACGAGTAATAACCTGGATACTGGGATGCTTATCTGAGCGATGTTTATAATAAGCAACAGCTATAGTCAAGAAGGTCACATTCTTGCCCCTCGTCTTCTCCTGAGTAACGGACAGTACACACGTCAAAACAGACAGCAACGCCATCATTGCTTTTCGGTAATCGTTTCTTGCGCGAGCTATAGTTGGGAGGCCGGAGGAAAAAAGACGTTTGGGGAGGCAGAACGTAGATGGGAGATTAATATAAAAATGGATTTGAGGGAGGTGGGATTGAATGTAGAGACTGGATTAATCTTGCTCATGATAGGGACCGATGGCGGCCTTGTGTGAGGGCGGCAATGAACCTCCTGGTTCCTTAAAAGCCGTAAGTAAATAAGCAAATTCATTAAATAGGCAGAATACCTCAGTTTTCGATGTCAATAACTCGGCAATCTTAGATCGTTGTATAATTTGGCTGCGTCATGTAATTTCGTTTTATATTAACTTCCACCAGAAGGAGTAACTATAAAATTATTGATCTCAAAAGCGTACCCTCTCCTTACAAGGAGATTGGTCTCGGAGCAGAGTGTAGAACACATGACAACAGATTTATCAGGCGATATGCTTCCCATTTAGGCGTATTAACTTTGACATTACTAGCTTTGTGATACCGACTTTGAGATTTATACGGTGTAGCCCGCACGAGACGTACTCCAGGTGCACGAGCATTCCCATGTCACCTAAATTCTAGAGATTACATCAGATCCAATCTGCACCTCTCTCTCTTAACCGCCAGACATGCACTACAGACTACAGGTTAGAGAAACAAGATAAAGTCTCTTAAATACAGCTTCATGACGTCACGAAAACTATACCCCAGACATGTTATGTTTACGCCAGAATTAAAATACCATTCATTAAAACTATTTTCTTTCGTTTAGTGAAGAAAAATAATCATTCTGAAAAGAAATAGGCGGCTTAAAAATTACTTTGTAAACAATAATTGCTATACTTAGAGTATATTATGGTTCTAATTTCTACTCATTATTGCCATGCGATTGTAAAGATATAACGCAGATTTTCCAAACTGCACATCCTATTTCAAATTTCGGAAAATCAAATGAGAACTTTTGGCCGATAAATATATTGGCTAGGTAGACATTCTGAGCTACTCACCCCCTGGCATTATTTCACTATTCCTTCCTAGCTGACAGTCATACCCCTCAATAGTGCACTAACATGGAAAAATCTTACCCTATACTAGTTTGTGCAGGGGACTAACCCCAGAGATACATATTACGAATGTTCATAGGGAAAGCTATCACAGCAATTCCTAGATTTGGCTCTTAAATTTGAGTATTCGCATATGATAGCATCGTAAAAGCAAAAAAATGCAACTAGTATATAATGTCAAGTCACTATCTGAACAACAGAATGTCAACTACACAGAATGGCCGAAGAAATATCTATCCATTACAAACTGGCCCAATAAGTAATATAAATATTATAGCAAATAAAGTTCAATGTAACTTAAGTAGTTCAAAAATATGCTGCATAATATTTTAATTGAATTTGGGAGTCGAGAAAGAAACTAACTACACTTCATGTGGTTTTCCATAAATTGAAAAAAAAAAAAAAAATTCGGAAAGTTCAGTTTTTAATGTTTGCGCTTATTCTATTTTTCAGGGAAGTACAGAATGAGTCACTGATGTTAAAAATTGAATGTAAATAGTAATTTTGCATTTTACTGTAGTTAGAGAAAAAATATTCATTGTAGTTAGTTCCTTTCAATTCTACATGAAAGTACAAGACAAAATGGCACTTCAGATTGTCTTTTTCGAAAAAAAAACACATAAAATTAAATAGCAAACTCTGAAATAATAACTGGACATAATGCTAAACAGATCAAACATCATTATCGCCATTACATTCATTACAGAAATAAAATGAATGTGTTTTACTTAGTTATTTTAAATTGTACTTAGGTATCAGGCAATAAATTAGCACATCAGATTACTTTATTGTTATTTTTGCAAAAATACAATTACAGCACTTTTTGTAAGGCCAAAATTCCTATTGCAATCAAAGAACGAAAGTACTCTACCAGGATAAACAGACTGAGATCAAAAGTTAAAATCCTTTTCTGTGGTGTAAAGTGAAGTTTTATGAAAGTTTTTCTATAAATGTCTAAGCGGTTTGAGTCTTACCTTTAAGAAGAAAGTCTTAAGTGATCTTATGCTTTTTCAGAATCCATTACAAACTACTGTTTTCCTAAATAATTCCAAACAAATCTTGAAAAGCTAACAAATCAAACTTTGAAAAAGTACAACGATTTACTCCATGCAGGTACATATTCATTACTTATTTGGTATAACCAAAGCCACCGTTTTTAGCTAGTGAAATAAGTAATGGGAACGTTAAGAGCGAGTATCGTACCTTTGCCGGAGTCTGTAAGCGAGAAAGCTGACAACTGTGATTAGCAGATTGCTGAAGTGACTTGTGTCTAGAAGGTAGTACCACTCTCAACTGAATTGGCAACAGATGCCACTGACTAGGCACTGTACACAAGGACACACCCCAGAAACGCAAAGTGCGAGTATCTTGCCTTTGCCACAGTGTGTGGGCGATAAGACTAACGACTATGATTGGCAGATTGCTGACGTGACGTATATTTGGGTGGTACCATTCTGAGCTGCACTGGCTCACTGACTGAAGGACACGCGCTGAAAACGCTGGCGCTGGCTGTACATAAATGCAACCAGCTTTAAAGAATAGGTTGTAATCTACTCCCCTACGCAGTTAGTTTAGGTAGTTGCTTTCTTTACCAATCGATAGGGTTATCTTTAAAATATAAGAAACAATGTGTAACTCACTTTACAAAAAATGTCAGTTAGTGTCTTAATTGTCAATTATATTTTCTTAATTGCCTACCATCAGGAAAAAAATGAAACAAGATTATTTAAAGAAGGCATTACTGTACTACTTCCATCATTTAGCCTCGCTGTGCTTTGTGATAGAGAGATGGAATATGTTGAGATGAGATCGAGGATCCGCCACTTTATAGGAAGAGAAAATCTCGGGGGGAAAAAAAACCCAACCAGGTATTTAGCCCAAGCGGGAATCGAATCCCGCCCGATTGCAGCTCTGGATCAACAGCCAAATGGTCTACCGCCTGAGTTACGTCTGTGGCATCGTAATGTTGAGAAGCTCTTAAAGAGTAAATACTTATAAAATTAATAACAACGCACCTAAAATGTTATTTTGCGGAACGTTAAAAATTGTGTATTAAAAATTATGACATTCCAAAATTGGCGAATCGCGTTGAACTACAATAAATGCGAAGCAATGACATTTACTTTGTGTTGCCCTGCTAATTCTCCATGCATAAATCTTTCAACCAACGTGATACCGTGGAAACCAAAGGATGAAGCTGTAAAATATCTTGGAGTGCACTTAGATCGCCGTCTATCACGGAAACATCATATCAACAACAAACTAAAATTGGCCTACTCAAAACTCAATAAATTATATCCGCTCCTCAACAAGAAATCATCTCTAAATCTACAAAATTGCATGCTACTTTACACATCTCTATTACGACCTCTATTGCTTTACGTCTGTCCTGTCTGGGGAGGAGCTGCAATAAGTGAAATTAAACACATCCAGTCATTTCAAAATAAAGTCCTACGAATTTCACTCAATTCTCATTGGTTTGTCCGTAACAGCCAACTACACAGAGAAACTGGTAATGATACAATCAAACAGTTTATTCATTCAAAAGCTAAGAAGTTCTACAACAACCCAGAAAATGTTCTAGGCGCCATCCACTACTCTCTCGGAAGAAAATCCACATTTCCCACCAGAATCAAGAGCCAACTTCCAATGGACCTCATATTATAATCAAAATTTATCATCACACCAATCTAGGCTGTTCTCAATTCTGTGTCATGTACTGTATTTATATTTTATTTAGAAATGAACTTTATAGCGCTAAATGCGCTGATCGATCAATCAATTATATAAAAAAGAGAGATTTGAATGCCATTACATACCAATTTCAATAATATAGTATCTCACCCGAAAAGCTTCAACGAGACGAATGAAATGATATTGTTCTTAAAATTCGTACGGCATTTATGATTATTCTTTTTCAAATTATCTGAACACAAATGTAGTCTGATTATGGACCACTAACATAAAATAAAACAAAAGTAAAGAACATTTGTGTATTCCCATCTTAAATATTTTAGTTACTGGAGATTCAGATAATTACGAGTAAATCTCAAGTATATGTGAACCATGAAAGCGATTGGACAATATCAACTTGGATCATGTCTGTGATAATAAAAATTACTTAAAATGATTAGGTTTACTACTAGAAGTAAATAATTTACAGTATATTGACCTGCTTTCAAATTCTTTAAACTGTGATGGTTGAAGATTCGTCATGTCCTTGTTTCTTATGTTTGCTTCCTGCTTTGTTTATTAGAGACCGAAATAGTCTTACATAAGATTGATTCGGGAAAAAACGATACATTCAATCATCGAGATGTCAATACTCAGAGAAATAAATTGTCCACAAGACAACGAGCTTAGTGGGGACTATGAATAGTAGAGCGATACTTCTTTTTTTTTTTTTTGCTCCCAGTTTTCTTCGCTTCTTAAGAAAGTCACGCTAAGGATATTCATGATCAGAAGTCCATGGCCGGGGCTAAATCCGTGTTAATTGGGTCCATAAACACTTCAAATATTGGATCATCGAAAAGACTATGATTCTTTAGGTAAGAGATCTTTAATTTGAAGAATTTTCAGCTGAAATAAGCAATATGAAAGAAGAACGAATCTATGGTGGAACTGAAATAGGAGGGAAAGCCTGTATATTAATTCATTCATTGTTTTACCCACGGGCAGGTATTTCACTGGAAACCCAGCTTTCTACAATTTGTTCTATTTTCTGCCATCCTCTTAGTCTCCGCATATAGTCCATAGGCCTATATCTTAATGTCGTCCATCATCTGATATCTTCTTCTGCTCCGAACTCTTATCCCGTTCATCATTCTTTCCAGTGCATCCTTCAGTAGGCAGTTTCTTTTCAGCCAGTGATCCAACCATATATATATATATATATATATATATATATATATATATATATATGTATATACATTATATCATTATATACAATTCTCAGCACTTTTGTCCACGATAAATTTCAGTTCTGTTGGGATTGGGCAGTTGTCTCCTTTACGATTATTTGCCAGTTTCGTGTAAAAATGACGCGAGAGGAAGAAATAATACTGTAGACAAATTTAAAATACGACTAGCAATCAATGATGAGCATAAATGATTCAAATCTGGATGCATTATTCATATGGCAATTTGGGTCCATGTATTGATATTATAGGCCTATCTGATGTGAGACCAACTGGAAACGTTCATCAAAACGAGATTGTAATTATTTACATTTTGATTGATGTGTTGAATGCAAAGAAGTCAAATGTTAAAAGCTATAATGTTCCAGACAACTGTATTGGATTAACGTGTATACTTTCCCGTGAATATTACAATGTGAATGTTTTAACTTATAACTTGTGTTCTGAATGTTAAATAAACATCTCTCATTGAAAAATAAGAATAAATAGCAAGTGATTTCAAACATTAATAATAATTCAGGTTAAATAATCATAGTTGTGTAATTATTAGGGAATTAAAAATTAATAAGGACACCATAATCAAGTTGCCGCTCTAATTCAATTGGCATTGCACTGGCTTACGATGACGCGGACCCAGGTTCAAATCTCGACAATGGCAGAGTCATATTTGTGGTGGACAGAGCCTAGCATTCGTAGAGTTTTTTCGGATTCTCCCTTTTCTCTCTATCAATCCACCGCCACTCTTTTAATAACTGAATATTCATAATCATTTCAATATCGTAACTCAACACGGTGCGACGTGATACATTATTGTAGACCTGACATACAGATGACATCAGTCTAAGGAGGCGTACTACGTTTCATGGGGTGAAATGACACTTTAGTGGAGTTTTATCGGAAGCAAAATGTTGACTTACGACAGAAAATGTGTCACACATTGATAATTCATCAATAGCGTCCACTGCACAATTGTGAAACTTAGAAGGTTTCATTGCTGATCCGTGCTGTAAAAGCACAAAGTAGGCCAACATAGCCTGCGGCTTGAGGGTAGAACGTGGCTCATGAGACGACATTTTAAGACCTCTTAACACCATATTCATCTCCAAAAATGTTGAATATAACTGTCCTTAGTAATAAAACCTACTCAGTATAATAATACTCTGTCCAATTGGCGGTTTATCGCCAATAATTTGGCTTTTACGAAGTGATTCAATTTTTCTTGCTGTTCAGTGTATATGGAACCTTGAAGTTCCCAAGTATCACAATTTCCTATTCATGTTATAAATATGGTGGAAGACCATAGTCTGATACAAACTAATGAAAGTACAAAAACCGCTAATTTCTAATGAAAACAGGTGAATTTCTATTCCGCCTGTGTATAATTGAACTCTAGTCCTCTTGATTGGTGATTGTAGCAAAAGATGTAATGATCATTCATTCATTCATAGTGTTCTGCCTAAAGGCAGGTCTTTCACTGGAAATCCAGCATTCTCCAATGTTTCCTACTTCCCGCCTAATCATGTTCAATTCTGAAAAACTATAATTAAGTTACATTTGTAAAGTATGTATAAATAGACAAACATTGATATAATATACAGGGACATCATTTTATTTTTACTTCAATTTTTATTGTACCTGAGTTTTTGAATGTACTTCACTCCCACCCCTCTACTAATGACGTTCCAACTGTCCTGCACACAGAACCAAGATCGCAGTGAGTTAGTGAGTATAGTATGTTTCAGAAATATGTTCGCGTTTTCCAGTGACGAAAGAGATTTCAATATTGAATCATATTTTCGCACAGGTACTGTCGTCCGTTTGCCTACGTCGCATCCCAATTTCCCCCCACTTGCTTCTGCTCGTCCCTATGTAAGGGTTAGTGGCTGGGCTGTCTTAGATCTTTTCTGAAAACATTAATTTCTGTTAGGAATTGGACGTGTACTTAATATTATACAATTGTTTAAAATAACTTAAATAAAAGGGTCTTGTTGAGTAATTAACTGTCACGTGATTTTCCCCCTTTCTACGATCCTGCGACATAACCATTTGGACGGACATTAGATAGCATGTCTAAATAATTTTATCTGTGCAGGTCGGGCAGAGGCGAAGATTGAATTTACAGTAGGCCTACGTAAGGTAATCTTTTATAGAGTAAGTACAGAATTATTTCAACATGAGTTACTAGTACGGAGGACGAAACTGGTAATAGGCCTAATTGGAATTAGATACAATAATCTATAGTGCGATAATATGCACTACTGAACTGAAGCCTCTATCGAAATGAACGGCCACCACTTTCAAAAATGTGTTTACATAGGCCTATCCATATTATGATTATTTTTCAATTTAACCTCATTCTTTGTACGCTAATGTGCTGTAGACAGTATAATATACAGTACACTGCATAATGAATACAGTCGCATGGATAGCTCAGTTCATGAGTAAAAACATTTATTGTTAAAACAGTACTGTATTTTGATTAAACAAAAACCTAATGAAAATTATCAAACTCAGAATTCCTATATTTACTAGTTTACGAAATGGATGAACTACTTTTCTTCCCTCCTGTACCTAGTAAAGTGATTTGTTTGTATTCTACGCCAGTATCATCGAACTCCAGTCGTGGAAGGGGTAGCAAACGGTGTTTCCAGTTCTGGATCCGTTAATTCAAAGGTATAGCCTGGTTAATATTAAAAATGTTAGTAAAAATAAAATGATGTCTCTGTATTTGTTGTCAATTAACATACATGTCGTCATGGTGGTGTCTCACATTTCCGTCTTCCGGTCACAGCGTAACTATGTTACCTAATGTTACCATTTTATTCACATTTATAGTTTAGAAATATTATTTTTTTTCCGTTTTACCTTTGTAACCGACCTAAATTTTTTCCCATTTATCATTATTTATTCTACTATGCTACCTCACTACCATAACCGTTTTAATATTATAATCACTTATTTTGCATGACACACAGATTTTCTAAATTTCTGTAATCCGTCTCATTGTCCTTTCATTACTGCCGGTACCAGTTTACTTTAACTAACCTTCTTCACACTTTTGTTACACTACCATTAGATCTCTATCATACATTTTATTTGTTTCATTTTTTTTTCTTGTAAGTTTCCTATTCTGAAATGTCAGCTAATTGATCACTCATCCCTCAATAACATTTCTTTATAACGTCCAAACCTAATTATCCACTTCTTAACTTAATATGTCTTCATATCATTAATAATATTACACATTCCTCATAAACTCACAACAAGACAAAATTATTAACACAATTTATACTAGACTTCATCCCTGTGATATCAGACCAGCTCCTCAAGTTGAAAGTTTTCCAAACTTTCGTTCCTCATAGCTTTACTTGGCTTCAATTATCTTATCTTATCCCCCTCTAATAGACAGACATTACATAGGGAGCAAGAGCAAATATTTCGAGGAGATTTTTTAAACAAAGCTTTAATGTGAATGTCCTCGTAAGTGGTCGCACAGATGGAGATTAAAAGAACTCAGTTATGTACCGCTAGAATGATCGCTTATACACCGACACAAAGCTTAAGTAAAATATTTTATCGATATATTCTAGCGTGAATAGAAATATATATATTTTTTGAAACTTCTATTTTGAATCAAAATTCAAACGAAAGAAAATGTAAACGTCTCAAAGGCATGCTTGTGCTCACGATGGAAAACTTCAGTTACGACTTTTAATTTCGTTGTAACAAATCTTGCATTAACTGTGATTCGACATAACTTTAAATTCACGAGCACGGAGTGTTGGTATAACGTCGTTACACATGGAAATTGATTTGAATGTGGAGGGACACTGTTTCAGGTACTTACAGCGCCAATAATTGAAGGGATTATTGGCGTAATGGTGTGTTCCACATTTCTGCCACATTACGTTATATAATTTACTTCGAGAGACGTACTCTCTATTGAGCATAATGGAATAAGCCATTGAAATTCCACGAAGCAATACTGTAGAGTACTGTTGTACATTACATACATACACCTTTACATCACGATGTGCCACGCATCTCGTTTACTTTTTCATTATAGGAGGTACGAGTATAAAAGGGAAGTAGTGTAATACTCCAAAAATACATTTTCAGTTTTTCAAGTAAATAAAAATTCTGCATTCCTGATATCAAATAAGTGGTTTTTGGTATGTTATTTATCTGTCCTCTATACAGGGTGGGTTAATAGTCACTTTCCCCAAACACTTCCTTACATTTAATTACATTCAATTTAAATATTACTACACATTCCTTTACACATTTTTGTTCAAAATGGAGGTCTTGTTTCTCGATACAAAATTAACAACGTTTAGACACTGATTTACAGATTGCAGAACATAACTCATGATTTTCATCGATTTTCACGAATGGCTGTTCGATCATCTGTCGCAACTGACGTAGATCCTGCGATTTCTGAAGAAAAAAAATAGTTTTTCATGTTAGTCTACCCCACAGCGAAAAATCACATAGCGTCAGGTCGCATGATCTCGGTTCCTATTTTGTTGTGCCACAACGGCCAATCCATTCATGGAATTCCTGGTTCAAGAGGTCCCTCACTCCTATACCAAAATGAAGTCGTGCTCCATCTTATTGTCATATCAGCTGCATATCGGCAAAACGAGAGCTGTTTTCAAAACATGACATCAGAAAAACAATCGACACATGAACATGGATGCCAACCACTTATTACACCAGCTATTCATTTGTTCAAGTTATGACATCTGTATATATGTACAAATATGAAACCTAAGAACGAATATTGGGGAAAGCGACTTTTGACCCACCTTGTATTATTGAATTTTTTTTTTTTTTTTTTTCATATTCAGTATCTATGAATCAATTTTATCGCGCAAAAATGCACATGAATTAAAAAAATTATTTTTACTCCAAATATTGAATTATTATATAAACAAAAGCGCCATGTTGGTTCAAAGCTAGCACGTTGCACTTATAAGCCAAGGGTCCCGGTTGAAATCCAGGTCGATCCACTCTGAATGTATAACTTTAGTTGGGCAAGGCTCCATTTCAAGCAACACAATTTTTTTCAGGGTACTCTAGTTCCCCTGTGACATCTCAACATTCTCCTTGATCATAATTCATTAAGAGTGTAATGTAGATCCACCGTCTGTGGTGAACTCTGCATAGTCTCTGAGGAACTAAGTGCTCTGCATTTATCGACATTAGCGACATCTGTGAGCCACGTTCCAGAGTCGGGGCTAATAATGGCAAAATTAAGGACCTGTCATTGGGAGAGGGAAAGCAAAATGGCGATTTACTCGAACTGAACTATAATGATTTCATAATAATTTCTTTCTTATATATGAAAACGTGATAAACGAAATAGTGTAAAATGTATGACAGCATAGCTCTAAATTTTAAGTCGATTATTTGAAGACACTGTATTAACTACAAGGTTATGTAGCGTTGATTGAATTGGTGATAGCTAAATGTTACTTTTGGCGAGTGAATATTTGTCACGGGATTATCTGACATTTGCCTTACAGATGACGAATATCTGAAAAAATCCAACCTGGCAATAAACATAAACGGGAATACAATACACGCCCGAGAGCAGTTCCGGACCTTTGGGAAAACGCGTCTAAACTCTTCTGTTAAAAAGTTGCATCGTTGTATATTCAATCCAGAATTTCTCCAGACAAAAATTAATTCACTTGCCGGCTACGGAGATAAAAATATTTTATTTTTCAGAGTAAAAATAACATTCACAAAATTAAGTCCACAATTGAAACATTAGTAAAGAAATTTAAAACTTAAATTTATCTACACAAATTACATTGTACTCGTAAAATTAACACAGTTCAATTGTGACATTACGAAATGAACCTTCAAAAAGGTACAGACATAAAACAAATATGATTAGATATCATTACGTTATCTTATTCCTTTTTAATGACATGGTGCTTTTAACTTATGTAAAGCTTATTTTAACAAGCTAGTTAAATGCTTTCCTATCTTTTGAATAACCAAATACTGCAACATTTACTATCTGACCTTTTCATCGTATCTCTTTCAACAGGTTTGTTCGTATTAGTAGAAATGAATAAAGATATTTTATTTGACAAGGTGAAATATATTTACGTATTAAATGTTTTGTTGTACGTTCCAGCATTAAATCCTCCATTACTATAAAGTTAATACAGAGTAAAACGTATTTCAGAATATATATACGCACGTTTACCATTATCTTAAATCAAAAAGTAACTGTGATTATGAAATATTACTTTTATGAATTTTGTTGTGTGTGCAAATACGTTTTTAGTAATAAAACTAAAAGCGTTACTATTTTATTTACTTCTAGTATTAAATTTCCAGGCCACGGTTCTCATCTGTCCAGATGCTTTCATGTGAACTCAGCTGCGAATATTTCGTAAATTACTTTTGTAAATAAACTCTCCTCTCATCAGCAACATATATGCATCTATCAGTGTTAACAGTTGTAATACATTTTTCAAACATTTCTCTAGTAGAATAAGAATCGCTTGCAGTCTTTCTCTTTCCTTACATGAAAAATAATATTCCATGTTACATGACTTTTTTTTGTCTTGGTCGTATCTCATCTTTATTATAAATATTCTTTATTCTGTAATAGCCGACTATTGATGAAAAGAATAACGCATTCTTCCACGCCTTTTCGCAGATCAAAGAAACGCAGTTATATAAAAACTAAAAAGCGCACCGTTGTCTATAGCATATAAAATATATTCTTACATTTTTTGAGAGGTACTTTTTTCAAAATTTCTTATGAGATTTATTTTTAAAGCCACTAGTTGGCGTCGCTTGAAATATTTTCTTTCTCTGTATCATAAACTATCAACACTTGAATACTTACATTCAATAAAAGCAGTGACATATATTGTAAAATGTTGATTTTTAAATATATCTTCCTGAGTTAGTTATAGCTTCACAATTACACCCATTTCTTCAATCAACGTTTGCCTACGTTTTTCTTGGTGTTCTATAGATAAACGATATCTGTTGTAGAATTTGACTTCTGCGTGTTCAAATATGGCAGAGAGAGGTGGGTCTTTAACATGATACAAATTTTTAACGTGACAACATTCGAAAGGAAAGCAGAGTTAGGGGTTACGCGTCGCAGATTTTGAAAAGATAAAGTGCCAGAATACGGAGGACTTTAGTTAACAATCATTGTCGCAACTGTCAACTGAAGGGCTCAGAGCCCTTTATTAAAAACGGAGAAAGCAAGGGTTAAAGTTAAGTGAATACCATAGTTTAATGAAGATTGATATATCATTTAGTTTTAATGTGTATACTTTATATTACTTGCTATATGTTTCCATTGAATTATGGTAAAAACTTCTTTTTAAACCTTGTTTTCTGGGTTTTAGTAAATGGCGCTTGGCCCACTATGGTTCTGAACCCTTCAATTATAATACAATAATATTAAAATACTGTGTTCAATTTTAAATTACAGACCGAGGCAATTGTTGTGCCTTCTAATTGAAGGAGAGGAATTTTTAATGTAGGTACAAAATAATAATACCAATATTAAGTAGAGAAACTGACCGAAATAATAATATATAGGCCTGACATCACAGCAGAAAATATCAGCATGTAGATATAGTTCTGAGATTTATAGAAGACTATAACATAAGAAATTCTGATACACTCAGTGTGACAGAAAATCTATATCACGGCGTCATTAGTTCAGAATAAAATAACTGTGAGTAGGATATGTGGGTACTAGAAACATAAAAGCAAATTAATGTCAATGTAATGGAGACCATAAACGTGAGCTTGTTTATGTTTAGGATGGAGAAGAAAGTAGTTGAAGATCTTGGAGTGGATACACGCTCAAAGAAGAAAAGGAGTAAGTCCAAGAACGTGGAGAGTGAGAGAGAGAGAGAGTGAGTGAGTGAGTGAGTGAGTAAAAAAAATATGAAAAGAACCGTGCAAAGGAGAGAGACTACTAAGATTGTTTTAAATAGTGATTAGGACGCAATCAACGCCCAAGGCTATAGATATAGAATATCGCATCGATTTCCCAAACTCACTTCCTTTGCTTCAACTACAAGTCTTGTTTGTAAGAAATGCATTATTTCTTTCAAAAGTAAAAATATCATTCTTTACAGTCCACACAAATAAATTGTTGCTATCCTTAAAATTACTACAGAACTTGGCAGCCTTCAAGGATACATCTATTAAGAATAAAATATGACTTCAAATCTAACTTTAGGTAAAGCTCCCTGTGAAGCAGACTTGAATAATTTCAAGGGAAAAATTATTCCGGGGCCGAGTATCGATCCCGAGACCTCTGAACGCACCAGCGCTCTACCGACTGAGCACCTAGGAACTCCACCGGACATCCTCTCAATTTTTCCTTTTATATCCACACACCTCGAGTGGGCTGACGACACGCCAGAAACCCACATCGAGTGCACACAAAGTCTTTGTGACTTGTAATTGTGGTTTTCTGTTAATGTACCTACAGTAACATATATATTATGCAAATCTAGTTTTCAGGTAAAGTCCCTGTGAAGCAGACTTTAATTTCAAGAGAAAAATTGTTTCGGAACCTCTGGCTGAACTGAGCTATCCAGGAACCCCACCCGACATCATCTCTACTTTTCCCACTCGAATGGGATGACGAGACGCCAGAAACCCACATCGAGTGCACACAAACTCTGTGTAACTTGAAATTGTGGTTTTCTCTTTACGTACCTACAATAACGTATATATTATGCAAATCTAGCTTTCAGGTAAAGCTCCCTGTGAAAAATACTTGAATAATTTCAAGGGGAAAATTCGTCCGATGCCGGATATCAATCCCGGGACGTCTGGCTGAACGCACCAGCACTCTACCGACTGAGCTACCCAGGAACTCCAACCGACATCGTCTCAATTTTTCCCCTTGTATCCACACACCTCGAGTGGGCTGACGAGACGCCAGAAACTCTCATCGAGTGCACACAAACTCTGTGTGACTTGAAATTGTAGTTTTCTCTTAACGTGCCTACAGTAACGTGTATATATAATGCAAATCTACCTTTCAGATAATGCTCCTTGTGAAGCAGACTTGAATAATTTCAAGAGAAAAATTGTTCCGGGCCGGGTATCAATCCCGGGACCTCTGGCTAAACGCATCAGCGCACTACCGACTGAGCTACCCAGGAACTCAACCCGACACCGTCTCAATTTTTCCCCTTATATCCACACAACTCGAGTGGGCTGAAACCTACATCGAGTGCACATAAACTCTGTGTGACTTGAAATTGTGGTTTTCTGTTAACGTACCTACGGTAACGTATATATTATGCAAATATAGCTTTCAGGTAAAGCTCCCTGTGAAGCAGACTTTAATAATTTCTGGATAGCTCAGTCGATAGAGTGCTGATGCGTTCAGCCAGAGGTCCCGAGATCGATATCCGGCCCTGGAATAATTTTTCCCCTGAAACTATTCAAAGTATAACTTGAGTTTCAAAACTATGTAAATAAGGAACAAGACCAAGTTTGCATACAATTGTGTAAATTCATTAAAATGGGAAGAAATCTAAAATATTGAAAGTCAAAATCACTATGATATCAATGCTAAAGAATCCCTAAGAGATTCTTAGAGTGGCTGGGTATTTAAGCTCACACCTTATGACTGTGAAACAATCGGCAATGAATACTGAACGGCAGTGGAAATGTCAGTCCTACGTGTGGACGCTTTTGATCCCAAGGAAACAGCCCTTATATTAATTTATGTTAGAGTCTGAGTAGTCTCCGGGCTTATAGTGCAGCCGGAAGGAAAGATCAATGAAGCAAATATATGACCACATCGGGAATTGAAACCGCAACCTTCCGGTTTGCAACACAACGCCTCTAGCGCGCATCAAAATGGTCACCTTATACGTAGTTCATTAAATGCGATAAACTAAATACAATACTTTATTCCGTTCAATGTAAAACAGCCTTAATTTACTGAAAAAATAAAATAACTAAATGCCAATGTTTGTTAATTATTTTCGGTGTAGACATCCTGGTACAAATGCAAATCTAATGACAATGGGATGCATGCTGGGAGGGAACATTTAAATCCAAAACGATTTTATTACTGTTAGAAGTCTCTACAATGCATATTAAACAACCGCCGTGATTGTTGTGCACATAGTGCCTACAAAATATTGCTATTTATGTTAATTACATATAAATAATGAAATATAGTAATGAATTAATAAAGAGATTATCATATAAATATTCATCTAAAACTTTAAAAAGAGCCTAATTATGCATCGACACTGAAAGGAATACCTAATATTTGAAAATTGCAAAATATGACAAATAAGGCCACCACATTATGAATAGAGGCCGTATTCTGTCCCAGCGCGTACGGAGATGCGGTTTGTTATTCATCGACTACAGTGGCGTGACGTCATATTTGGTGCGTGGCATAGGTACTATCAGGGAACACCTGTATCTTGTTTGCGAAGGAGCTGACGTTCTATTCATGATTCGAAACTAGACCTCGAACACTGTTGAAAATCCATTCTAGTAATAAAGATTAATACTACGATGAGCTTTCTTAAATTTAAATAATTTGTTCATTTAATTATTTGATTATATTTTATTTTTACTGGTACTGACAGAGTTAAGGCCATGAGACCTTCTCTTTCACTCAACCAGTATAAAAATAGATAGAAAATGTAAATAACATCAATAGAGAAAAAATGGAATAATAATAATGACAATAATAATATAAATAATAAATTCCCTATCTCAAAATATTCTGTAGAGTATCCCCTTCCACAATTTCCTGTTTAATTTTGCACTCTTCTACTGAATCATTCTATGCACTTACGTACATTATGCTGCAGCACGGTACATCAGAACTGTACATTCCACTATTCAGCTTCAGAACTTCATATAGGGGATAATTTGAATAGAAGTGACGTCGACACAACCACAGTGTGGTAAAATAACGAAATTCTTGAGCTTATATTGGTTATGAAATGTAAGAAAGAAAACCGATCCCGACATTCCGATGGTAGGTAAAGAGAAAATGAATCGATATTTGCATTACCAAAAGACTGTCTTCATTCCTTCGTTTACAAATAAAGCGTTTTTGAAGTAACCTCGATCAAACGTAAACAATGGAGAATGTAGCCTACAAGGAAACGACATATTTTACTTATGATTATAGAGGATACGTGTTCTGGCCGACAGCAGTTTTGACAAATACATCTGAACAATCATGAAACTGACATTTTACACAGGTGATTAATTCCAGAAACTTATCAAAAGATGGTAGGTCGTTACAAAGAATTTCTTGTTTATTCAGAATTATTACAACTACAGAAGGATCAATGGGCGAGTCATTTTCCACTACCTGCATAAAATATTACTGCGAACTTCGTTAAATTGGGAGAAGAATTTCGGACCTAGCTTCATATTTCTGAAATAATCCGAAATGTATTTTATCTCATTACATATTTAAGTGCTTCGTAATCTCGTATTACTTTGTTGATTCTCCACTTAGAATGTAATGGAAATGAATGTTCTTACGTAAAGTGAACGCAAGCAAGTTCTTGTTATACTGAAATTCGTCATGGATGAGTTGGTCACAGACATTGTTTTCAGTTCCATGTTTGGTCACAGATATTGTTTTCAGTTCCATTAAGAATACAGAAGATTTATTGTATAAATATAAAATGTTGTCAAAAATTAATTTCACTGTCTCAGCAGAACTCTAAACGGTTTGTAGTGTTCTTATTTTCATAAAAGCAGGCACTAGTTCTTAGTAGTCTAATTATTATGCCTACAATTTTAAAGTAGAAACTGTCCAAATAATAAAACAACTCTTAATAATTTCTTGTGGCACAAAACAAAAGAATGGGATGACGTGTCAACAGGTATAGAAAAAACAAGAAATTCCGTAGGCCTATGTATACTTTTTGTCAGACACACACTCACTGTAACCAGAGTCTTAGCATATTTCTTTCCTAAATTAAAATCTATCGGTGGATATATTATATTCTTAATAATATGGGGTACTTGAGTGTTAGTCATGCACCCTTTTGAAGCCAGTTGTGTAGGAGAACCTAGCTCCCGGAGAAAACCCGTGTTACCTAGACTACGACCTTTTCCAACACAAGTTAATAAATATGGGATACGCCGGGGATCGAACACATGTTTACAGGATTATAACTTCAGCGCTCTAGTCACTAGAACAACGTGTGGATATTGGTAATTAGTTACTATCTATTAAATTTTATTTATATTCAAGAGTACATTCTGCAATTGTTAAACCTCATTGGCGAAATTCTTTCAAAAATTAAATTTCAACTGGTCGTAAAAGAATAAAATTTCATTTTAAATATTATTACTTGATTTCACATGATCATATACATACTATTAGTTACTTCTCCGCAAATATTCGTTCCATACTGACAAATCTGACACATAAGGACATTGAAGAAGTCTGTCGATAGCATACCCACCCAATCTTTCACGGCTGTCTTCACGTTTATCATCTCACATTCACGACATCATCGTCCTGATGTTATATTCAGTGACTCTAGCAGCGTTGGGTGCTGCAGAGTGTTCTGTGGCGTTTTCGTGCATATGGAAGTATGTTAAAGCGCTTCGTTTATTTCCGCTTGTGAATATTTAATTTAATTACTTGATCTGTAAGAGAGACCTTTTATTCGACATATTACAAGAAAAAAATATTCCAAATTTGCTATTACAAAATATAATAGAAATCTACACAGACAGCAAAATAAGTGTCAAAATAAATAACTGTATATCCGAAAGAAAATTAGTTAATAATGGAGTTCGACAAGGATGTCCACTATCACCAACTTTATTTAATATTTATATAAATGAAATTATTTTAAAATGGAACCAAATCTACACATCAGGAATCAAAATAACCAGTGCTCTAACATTAAATACCTTACTCTATGCCGGTGATCAAGTCATAATTTCCAATTCAGAGGATAATTTACAAAGAGGATTGTATACATTAAATAAAATATTAAAAGATTTTGGGATGGAAATTTCAGCACAAAAATCAAAAGTAATGGCATTTTTAGGACAAGACCCAGTGAGAAGTAAGATAATACACAATAACCAATGCCTCGAACAAGTGCAAAATTTCAATTATCTGGGTTGTGAAATATCTTATCAAAATGAAAAAGATGTGAACAAGAAAATTACCAAATTTACACAAATTCTAGGAATAATAAACAATACATTAAAAGCTAAATTAGTCCAAAAATCTACAAGAAAAAAAATATATAATACACTAGCATTACCCACCCTTCTATACGGAAGCGAGATTTGGACATTAAAGAAAAAAGACATGAACAGAATCAAAGAAACGGAAATGAAATTTTTCAGGAGGACAGCAGGATATACTCTTTTAGACCGAAAAAGGAATGAAGAAATTTTAGAACAATTAGAAGTAGAGTCAGTAGAAGAAAAAATCAGCAGATACAAATTCAATTGGCTAGATCATGTAAGAAGAATGGAAAATTCAAGAATCCCAAAAATTATGATGCAATATAAACCTAGAGGACATCGTCGACCAGGAAGACCGTTAAGAAGACTGCTAGATGAGGCCGAAACAGGTCTACGGAGGCCTAATTCGTGAAGGATGATGATGATGATGATGATGATCTGTAATATGCATGATGCTTAAGAAAGGGGGTTACAGACTGTGGCATTAGATGCTATCCAACAAGAAAAATAAAAATTAACTAATGAACAGAGTTTCAAAAGATAAAATCCTCGAAGTAACAGATAACGTTCCATTTGATGGGATAATAAGGTAAAACAACTATATTTGGGGCTAAGAGGGATGAAGTAACAGGATAATGCAGAAAATTACACAAAGCAGCACGTATTGTAGGCCTATTCTTCATCTGACATAATTAGGAACATTAAATCCAGATGTTTGAGATGGGCAGGGCATGTAGCACGTCGGGGCAAATCCAGAAATTCATTTAGAGTGTTAGTTGGGATGCCGGAGAGAAAAAGATCTTTGAGGAGGCCGAGACGTAGATGGGAGGATAATATTAAAATGGATTTGAAGGAGGCGAGATATTTTGGAGAGTGAATTAATCTTGTTCAGGATAGGGGCCGATGGCGAGCTTACGTGAGGGCGGCAATGAATCTCCGGATTTCTTAAACGTCATAAGTAAGTAAATAAGGTAAAACTACATAACATGTAATGTGAAAGACAACAGGTTACATATCATTTGAATGTAATAATTTATACAGGAGAATAACAACTTCCCTTAATAAACTGATTACCAAAATTACAAAGCGTATCAAACAGAAGAAATTGTATTCTGTGTAATAAAATTACAAGAATTTTCTTTTAGTAAATAAGAAAAGTAAAATTAGCATAATAGGCTAAGGACATCATTTAACGAAGTAGCATTCAAGATCAATCAATGACTAAGACTTTGTGTCAATGGACTGTGAATGGCTGTCAGCATATCAAAATGTAATAAACAGCATTTTTGTTTTACAGAAACGTATATTAAGAACCATTTTCAAAATTAAACCCCTCGACTCCTATAAGACAAGAACTTAGAATTCTAACAGTTTCCTCCATAATTATTCTGGAGTGTGCTCACTATGTATACAACTACAAATGTTTATTCAAGTGAAATTCGGACTACTGTTCACATAATACTCGAAATAAAAATTCCATTACTCTCTCCAAGCACAATAGCAACATTTTGAGTCATCTCGTCTTTGCTTGTGTGTCAATTTTTTTTAATTCCTTTCCGGCCAGCATTCGCGACCAGAAATCAACATTTTCCTTTCGAAATTCACTGAAACATTCATATTGAATAACTAACTGTATTTTTTAAGCGGGACGTGTACTTGAAGAAAGATGTACAAACTAACGACAAATTTTGCTACTCCTGGTCCAATATGTTTTTGTATTAATATACGGGATGAACTGTAAGTAATGTCATTAATTTCAATATGTTATTCTTCGAGATATTTGAAGCAAAAAAGTCATACAATTTTGATCGTTTTTGCTTCCTTTCTGCGAAAAAAATTGTCTTATATGAAACATTTCATACCGTGTTTTGGGAGAACCATTAACTTAATTCCCAATACTCAGTCAATTTAACAGAGCAGTATATATTAGGATAATAATTGATTGAAAGAATTTTAGTTTTGTTCTTTTAATGTTTGGTACCAAACCTCAATCCTCATTAATAATATGCATAATTCCATAAGTGAGTTAGCTATTATACTGCAACAAACATTTATTTTTCAATTGTTATTCCATTTTTTTTTATTTCACATAAATTAGTTAAGAAAAAAATCCTTATAGACTTGTATATTTTGTATTATGACATGTAACTGTTTATTGTAAAATAAATGTTAATGTAAGGATACTATTAATGATTATGTTACTTAAATATTTATATTTTAATGTTCACACACTACACCAGAGTTATGTAAAATAAATGACTATTCCTATTACTATCAACAGGAATTGAAGAAATGTTCACTTCTCTGTGATGATGGCTCAATAATATGTATAGACCCAGAAACAAAATTTTGGCCACCTGAATTTTCCAAGTTTCAGTTATACTATGCATGCTCAAAAAGCACTCAGCGTGCGTAGTATGTTATAACTGGAACTTGGAAAATTCAGGTGTCCCAAATTTTGTTTCCATGACTGTACAAATAGGTGGACAACTTATAGAATACTACGAGTATAATTGAAGGGTTGAGAGTCATAGTGGGCCAAACGCCATATATTAAAAGCATAGAAAACAACGGTTAAAATTAAGTGATTACCATAATTCAATTAAACATATAGCAAGTAATATATAGTATGCACATTAAAACTAAATAATATACCAATATTCAGTAAACTATGGTATTCATTTAACTTTAACCCTTGCTTTCTCCGTTTTTAATAAATGGCACTTGGCCCACTATGGCTCTGAACCCTTCAATTGCTCTAGCAATAAAAAGAGAGGCCTTGAGAGTCCGTTGATAGTGTGTTTTGGACCAATGACTATTAGAAGATTTTTGTGTATTTCACTAAATACTATCTGCGTACAATCTGCTGACACAGTTGGCAACCTTTTATAAATACTGTGTATATTCCATAAATCATGTCGAAGCCTGCTTACGTACACTGCGCAACACGAAATATTAAGGAGGACTTGGTTCAGTTCTTCATCTATTCTGTTAACATTATATGACAACATATACTGCTGCTAGTCCCTATCGCTAATATTGAAGGCAAACGGTCTAGCAGAACGGAATTTCTACAAGATTACTTACTAAAAACGAATATAGACATGGAGTGAGAATTAACATATTTATAGTTTTGGCATTTTTTTTTAATTTTAAAGACTTTAAGCAAAGAAAACGATGATGACCTGAAGACACATCATGTCAATATTGGGTCGGCAATCTGACGGAAGGGTACTGCAAGACTGGGATACAGATATTTTGAAATTGTATGATAAATGTATGAAAATTAATTAATGAAGCAAATGAGCACGTTAAAATATAGCTGGCCATGTGTAATGCTGTTATGATATAACACGCCTATGCAATATATTTGCATTTCGCTCATTTATAATAAATCCTAAATTATTCTTCGTTTTCAAAGACCGGGAAAGAAATGTAATACCGCTGTTACATTTCGAAAACTTGATAACAATAGATTTTACACTGATCATATCCTTCTTATTACAAATCTACTGGTGCTGCCTAAACAAACTGGATTTGTATAAAGTAATCTTGACATTTTCCACTTCCAACCAATTTAGCTCATCTTCCAGCTTATAACAACATTTCAATCACACTACATATTTTGTATCTTAATTGATATCCGATGATAGTTTCAAGCAAAACAATCTGAGTAGATTTTAGTGAATTTTAATTAAAAGCGTATGAAATGTCGAGTTTGATTTTAAAGGTGTTATTCTTCTAGAATTTGAAGCTTTCCCGGCGTTGGATTTGGAATAACTATTCTCTTGTCGGCGTTATTCTTGTTACATTTACATGGAATGATTACACGTATTAATAAAATATTAAGGTCTAAGGGCAATTAGGGCTATACCGATAAAAAATTGTATTCCTTGTCTTAAATTAGAACAAGAAAACTTGGGTAACTGATAAAAAGCAATGAAGCTCTCTAACTGCAGCAGGACCGCAATTTCTAAAATCTGCTCAGGAAAGCATGATTTTTTATTAGGATATCAGATATGACCTAGAGGTTACTGAGATAATACAGTGTTTAGTAATGTAAGAAAGCGGATTAGCCTTGTACAGAAAAAGGCAAAACAGATTTGTTTATATTTCTGCATATTCAAATTCAAATTTATTCATTACAATAGGCATTGCAGCCCTAAACAGGAGGAGCTAGTTTTGGGGCGCAGTTAGTATAGTTATACATTAGTTATTTAGGCTACAATTTCAGTATCGTAACGTTTCATTTTACAATACGAGACTGGAAAGTTGTCAAACGAAGACGCAGGCTGAGTTTGATAACCAGTCGGGTATTTATTGTAATATAAAGTTACGATAATTCACTTTGATAAAAAATTAATTTTTGAATAAAAATCATTGCACCATTTTTATTTGTTTGAACATGTAATTTGTGGAGAGGCGATTGCATTATTATTCATTTCTTTCTGCGAGAGGCTATTCGTTTATATTTGTTTTATTAGTTTAGTTTAATCATAAAATAGCTACTAAAATAATGAAGGGAAGCACCAATATTTCAACTATTCAGTCTTCTGTAGCATCGTCAACTGCAGGAATTAATATAATAAAATTGAGAACTTATTGTTGTTAATATTTATAATAAATAAAATCAATTACATTTTATTTTATTTAATGTGTAGTTCACATTAAGCAAAAACCGGTTAGGTAATAGCAGCGTCATTACCCAACTAGTTGCGTAATAGGAAATAATGGCATATAAACTGAATGGAGTATTATGGTTCTTTGAAGAGAAATTTTGGTTGAGTAAAGTCAAAACAAACCACTTGTTTAAACATGTTGGTGGTGGTGGTGGTTTATTGAACAACATTTTATCTCAGGGCTGTTTCCGATAAACATATGAAAATCCGAAACAGAAGGATATTCTTAAACAAGGGAAAGATGAGAAAATATTATCTATAAAATTTTCCTTTACTTCTCTGATTCAGGACGTCCTGCAAATCTGTGAAATGCACTTTTCGATTTAGTCTTCTTTGCAAATAAATTTAGGCTAACGAGTTTTACGTCTCTTAGGACTACAGTGTCCTCAGTTTTGAGTCGATGAGCCTAGAATTGAGTGACAATTGTAACTCACAGATAAAGGGGAAGTAGGCCTATTTGTTATTCTAGATGTAAGAAGGTAAAAAAATTCTAATGCATGAGAATATCTCTCCTTGACCATGTCAGAGACTATCGGACAATATCCAAATTCAAATTTAAATTAAAGAATCACATTCTAGTTCACGTAATTGCTCGTTGAACACCTGTCATAATGCGCAACTTCGGCTCAACCCATGATATATAATAAATATTGTAACTATGCTGTTATAAAATTGATAATTAATATATAATGTATTTATTATTATTATTATTATTATTATTATTATTATTAGTTATCACTATCATCATTTCTATATCTGATTTTAATTCTTTTTTTTTTCTTGTATTAACTCGATGGACTTTATAGTGTTCTTTTGACCCTGTTGACCCTCTATGGATCTTTAATTTAATTTGTATTATTTTCATCAGTGTTTGTAATTATTTTTTGTATTTATATGTGCTATCTGGTAGGATGGAAGAGAAGGTGTTATGGCCTTAATCCTGTGAGATTAAATAAATAAATAAACAAATAAATAAATAAATAAATATATTCCACCAGTACCGTACAAATTTTCTAGGGATATCATACATCACGTTCGCGAATGAACAACTATGTTCTGCTCTGACGAGAAAGCTCACTAACAAACCACTAATGAAGTCAGGGAAACTGATATATCTGTTCGCACGACACATACTGTATCAGCGAGTGTTGCAAAATACGGTCGTATATTATAAACCAAACTAGTAGCTATTGATTTAGATTAATCGGAATTGTCATATTCAAGAATAATTGCATACTGTGTTGCTAACAATGCAGATATTACATTAAACAAGAATGGGCCCGTCTTGCTCATAATAGAACTGATACAGTTGCTGACTGACACATAGTGTAATTAATTTGTAATTGATAAAAATCCTCATGACTAGGTGACAACGAGAATTCACTTAAACTGGACGTTACGTACTGTACATGTCTATTATAATGTGTTCAACGGAACTGTTGCATTATCAAAGCAAGAATGGAAGCAAAATAAGTGAAGAGTTTTTGGGTTTTCACAGTGATTGTGTTCGTAAGTAGGCTTCTGGATATTCCGTCAATGTCAGTGAACACGAAGTATGAAATAACTACAAAGTTTTCTGATTCGCTGCCGAAAATAACGATTAGATTTACTGTCCTTACAAATTAACTGCCTTCAATGAGATTTGCGCCTAAGAATCTGGGTCTCATAGTGATCACGACAATCATTAGTTCACCAATATAAAAAGTTGGATTGGACGGAAGGAAAAACATATAATTGGAGGTAAGAGCATATGGTCAAAATGGAGAGATTGGCGAATGAACGAACGAACGAATGAATGAATGAATGAATTAATTAATTAATTGATTGATTAAAGGGAAGGGCGGGTGAGTGCTAGAGAAGGAGTATATAGGAATAAATCACTGACTGTAGGTTTATTTTACGACGCTTATCAACTGCGATGTTTATCTAGCGTCTGAGTAAAATAAAAGTAATAATGCCAGCAAAATGAGTTCAGACTCCAGCGCCGAAAGTTACTCTAGCATTTGATTTTAACCCGGAATAATTGCGTTAAAACCTCAACTTGTTCTAAGTAGGATTTGAGCCCGATTTCACTTCTTTCACGGTCAGACATGCTAGTCAAAACGGTGAACCCGACTGTGGGGATTATCGTGTATATTAAGGAACTAATGGTAATAGGAGTATATTCAATGAATAAATAAATAAACAAATAAATTTATGGATGAAGAATTAACGAAAGAAAAAATTAATATATGAATGAAGAAATTAATGAAGTAACGAAGTAATAAATAACACTGGACAACAAATTTAAACTTTGTTTCTGTCCTTTAGATGAAACTATGTAATTTTAACTAAATGAGAGGTGCTGAGTTCATTTCTGAAAACCAAAATTTTCTAACACCATTTTAATGGCACACGCACTTCATTTATTTACACAAATTTGTTATACTAGCATATATAGGAACCTTTGTTTGGCCAAAATTCACAAATTAAAATGTCTTTTTTGGTCTTTTACTGTGTAGACAGCTTTTGCAATCTCTCTAAATAGTTACCAGCAATATTCAGCCAGCATACGTGCATTCCACCTTCCATTGAAGAGCTTTTCGAAGGTAGATATTTCTTAATGAAACCTCTCCCCGTGTTCATCACTTACAGCACCAAGGGTTTTTGGAAAGAGGTCCAGGTGGCTGTCAAGAAAGTGTACTTTTATTTGACATGTTGCATTCTATAAGGTGAAAGTAGTGCAACATTTCACTAACATCAAATAACTTTTTATTTTGGAGAAACAGTACGTGCTGGACAAAAACTAACTGCAGATTCGTTTTTGCCACCACAAAATACATCGAATACACATATTTTTACAAAAAGGACAAATTTCATGTTGTACAGTGTAATTAATGGAAGAGTAAGTCAGTGAATGAATAAATGAACAAATGAATGAATATATGAATTGATGGTTTAATGTTAAATTTCATAATTTTTGACTCCACAGTTTTGTTGTAAGATTCGATATTCCATCATTAAGAAACGAACTTATGGGTGTATCATAGTCTTCTTCGGAGGTGGATGTTCAAATACTAAATCTAATTTTCATTTTAGATTTACTACAAGTGTAGGTTTACCTTTCGCAGATATTTCTAACCATGTAATAATTTAGTAAGTCATTTACTGTATGTTTATTTTAATTGAAGATCAAAATAATATTTTCCTAATATAAACCTCATGTTACTAGCAGTTTATGTCGTGCAAGAAGTGCACTGCAGTTAACTGAATATGCAATTACACCGTGGGCTCATTTATATACCCGCATCGTAACTTCACTCTACACATTTGCACGGGCTTTCAATTTACAAAGTTTTGTTCATAGTGAATGTTGGAAGTTGGAAAGAAACCATAATACAGAAGAGTATGAATTATGTTTCTGTGGCAAATTTCTCGTTAAAACGGTAGCAGTATCAATAGAAAAAGTTAACATTTTCTGCAGCAAAATGAGTGAAGTTCGATAGAGACTATTCAAGAAATTATATCTTACTGGAAGAGGAGTTGGAATGAGGTGAGTTGGGAGTCTGCCAAAACGTCTGCTGTCTCAATAGCACAAATGTTGAATCAGGGTAAAAGACGAAAGAAAAACAATCTATCGAACAAGTAATTTGTTTGGCAGAAGGACCCGCTAACAACGAGGCTCGAATCTGTCTGTACACATCGTGTTTTATTCTCTCTTTAGGGCAAGAGGAATGTATTACTTATCTTTCCCTCGCTAAAACATGCGATGTAGTCTTCTTTTTCACTTAACTAGCAGCTGTACTGTTACTCCATAAAGTGGATTAGAGATGGTTTTTGCATAATCTCAAAGTACATCCCTTTTTAAAGGTTCAATCTGTAAGATTGTACCAGTGATAATAAATTATAAGCTGTATTGGAGCAAACGTAAATGCAGGCAGTAGAGTATGATTTTCTTATCCCCAGCACATAATGTTAAAACAGATTACACATTCTAGTACACATATAATGTATAAGTGCATACTTTACATCCACATGTCGTGTATTGAGCAGTATCTTACTATATACGACAGTAGATGTACAGGGTGCTAAAAAGTATCCAATATTTTAGGAGGCGCTAGTATGTATGAAAACTAGAAAATAATGTCTAATAAACATGGGTCCTACAACACATACTTTCTGAGAACTGAACACTTGTTCATAGGAGGTGCTCAATGTGACGTCTATTCATGGCAATGGATTCCTCTGCCTTTCTGCGTAAGGAATCACGCAGTCTTTGAAATGTGTTTTAATACGTTAATAAGAAAGTCGTGATAACGATCCCCAGTTAATCTCTGTGGTACCACGTATGGCCCTATTAATCTATCACCAAGAACGCCTGCCCATAAGTCGATTGAGAATCGGTGCTGATGTTTTGTTTCTTCAATTGCATGGGGATTTTCATCAGTCTGCACATGTTGATTACGAAAATTCAGAACACTATCTCTTCTGAACCCCGCTCATATCCGCAACTAGACTTTTGTTTTCAGTATTCCTTGCGATGTACCATTATTGCATGCCAGGGGTGTCAACTACAGTATGATTATCTGGTAGTCAGCTGTATTGTAGGGCAGAGAAATGCATTGCCATAAATGAACGTCACATTGAGCACCTCCTATGAACAGGTGTTCAGGTCTCGGAAAGTATGTGTTATAGGACCCATGCTTATTAGACATTATTTTCTTGTTTTGCTGCATAATATCACCTCTTAAAATACTGAATACTTTTTTAACACCCTGTATACAGGGTGGAAGTGAAATAACCTTCCAGATTGAAAGATACGCTAGGGTACACGTATGATTAAATGAGGGTTCATTAGAAAATTAAGTTTGAAATTTCAGCAGTCCGGAAACATTGTCGCTAAAACACTCTACTCATATAAAGATGGAGGTCAACGAACTCGGGGAGTCTCTGTACGGCCAAGACGTTTCCACGCGTTCGCTTTGTGTAATAGTTTGAATTTAGGGGTTTTTGAAATTAAATGTACATGAAAACCGCGCATGCTATTGAAATACGCCAGAGGGATAAATTATTCTTTATTAGATTTCCTATCGATGTGGACAAAAATCACGATCCTACTCGCAATAGTTACCGAATAAGAGATTGTTAAACATTTGGGAAAGAAAAACATATTCTGAAAAAAAAAACCTATGAACTTTCCATCTATATGATATTACAGCTTTTTTTTTTTGTTACATACAACATGAGCTATATATATATATATATATATATATATATATATATATATATATATGTTCAAACGGGGAATTGGTTTTCTAAAGTAAAGAACCTATAATAGTTATTTACGATGCAAGTGTTAAAACTGACATTTCATTTTGTAAGTAGCCAAGAAAATTCTACGAACAAACGAAAATAATTTTTAAGGTGTGTAGCACACTATCTATTAGACAGCAATTGATCATACTGTTAGAGAGATACTTCTCAACTTAACTCCAATGTTGTATTCTCCCTCACGGTAATAGTGAAATTTTAACACATTATAAATCAGCGGTGATATAGCACAGTGTTAGAACATCGGGTTGTAGATCGAGACGACCCCGGTTCAAACTATGGTGTCCCTTAATTATTATAATTAAAAATAATTCGTAATTATTATTTCATATAGTTGTCAATAAAATAGTTGTTGAAGCAATTTATTTCATTTGTTAATTAATTAATTAATTTAATCTGATAGGATTAAGGCCATAGGCCTAAGGCCTTCTCTTCCATCCTACTAGATAGCACATATATATATATATATATATATATATATATACACAAAGAAGAAATACACACACTGATGAAAATAATACAAATTAAGTTAAAGCCCTATAGAGGGTCAACAGAGTCAAAAGAACACTATAGAGCTCTCATCGAGCTAATACAAGAAAAAAAAGAAAGAAAACAGAGATAGCAATGATGATAGTGATAACTGATAATAATAATAATAAAAATAATAATAATAATAATAATAATAATAATAAATACATTACATATTAATTGTCAATTTTACAACAGCATACTTACAATATTTTCTATATGTCATGGGTTAAGGCGAAGTTGCGCAACCTGACAGGTGTTCAACAAGCAATTCCATGAACTATAATGTGATTTTTAAATTTTTAATTTGAATTTTGATATTGTCCGACAGTCTCTGACATGGTCAGGGAGAGAATTCCAGAGGCGTGGAATAGATATGCTGAAAGATGATGAGTAGAAGGATGTTCTGTGCAGAGGAATAGAGAGAAGGTACATGTTCCGGGTTCGAGGTAGTGAAAGGTAAACAAAACGAGATGCTAGGTAAGAGGGTGTGGAGGTGTGGATGATTTTAAATAGTAATAAGAGAGAGTTAAATAATTTGTACATTTCTTAACCAGAAAGTCATTTTTTTTTAATTATTTTCAATTATTGATGGATTGCGGGTACTATTGTGTGGCATCTGCGAGGAAACAAATGACAACCGGCGTGAACAATTGACATTCAGTATTAAAAGCACTTTTCGCACGCTGCCGTATAATATTCAATTTTAACACGTTTTCCTAGCGCTGAAAGATATATTTGTAATAACGGCTGTCTAAAAAAAAAAAAACCGTTGCGTGGCAGCCCATGGAGGGCAAAGGCCTAGCGCCGAATTCTGGTCTCACGCCCGCATGTCTAAGCAAAGGTGAACATTTATCCAACCAGTACAGAGATAACCTGTAGTTATAAAGATGGTCCCCCTAGCGGTTCTACCGCAGTATATTTGATTTGTGATTTTGGCAATTACTGTACGCTCTGTAGGTCACTTTCACTTTGAAATATATACCTGAATAAGAACTTACAGTAATAAAGAATTTTCACTTGAAACTTACAGGTTTCTCATTACTTCTTAACATACAGAGTGGGCATGAGAATTTTTCGATCTCATATAATTAATATTACAGCACCGTACGGTTTACGTAACCAAATGAATCACGTATAGATGTGTAGGTACAGTTTAGTCACAATACAGAAGTTATCGGTGACATATCCCTTGTTGGTTGTGGGAATATTAATTGAAACGAAATCACTTGAGCAACCAGGAAGGAATCTTTGACACAATTTTGCGGTATCAACACATTGCAGAGATCCTTTTTGTAATGTCATTTTGAAATGAGGTAAGAATTTAATGAACACGGTGGTGTAGAGAACAAATATGATATTCGTACTCTCATGTGTAGAGCACTGAAAGTGTGACGAAGTGCAGAAAATTTCGACGAGCTCAGCCATGGAGGTACTCAGATGTGACCGAAATCGTCAGAAGAGTTATACACGAAGAAAAAATTAGTCATCGACATTTGGTTTTAATAGGATGATGCTACATCACAAACTGCAAGGAAAACCAGGAATATCCTTCGAAAGGTGTTCCTAGGTCTATTGCTTTTATGGTTTGAAAACATTTATGATCAGCATGATCATAACATCAAGTTAAAAATTAGTATGAGTATGTTAATCCATCACTCTGTAACTGTTCATTTAATGTTAACACTACACACAAAAAATTAAACAAAGTTGTCTTACTCTGCTGCATAGCATTGTTCAGATGTTTCTTGCAAGGCTGCAAAAATTGTTGTTTGTAATGAAAAACATTTCAGCTCCACCTCTTAGACATCAGACTAAAGTAATGTGAACAAATGCACTAATGCTCGTATATTATTTTTAATTTTAAAATATTTTAGTTGGTTATTTAACGACGCTCTATCAACTACTAGGTTATTTAGCGTCGATGAGATTGGTGATAGCGAGATGAGGCCGAGGATTCACCATAGATTACTTGGCATTCACCTTACGGTTGGGGAAAACCTCGGAAAGAACTTAACAAGGTAATCAGCCCGAGCGGGGATCGAACCCGCGCCTGAGCGCAACTTGAGACTGCTAGACAAACGCCTCAACCGACTGAGCCACGCTGGTGGCTTTTTAGGATATATTTGTTGATTAAATTGTAATGAAAACAGAGCCTACCGTCCGTCATACTCAGTATAAGAAAGCTGAATTACGCTTCGATTTTTTAAGTTGCATTAGTGTATTTCAAAATGTGTGCTAAACTGACGCTGAATAACTTGAATAACAAATAAAATTCCTATCCGTCCACAAATTACGTAAGCTAATTTTGTCCCAATATAACAGAAAAGTGGATAATTTTCTGCAGTAAGGACTAAGTATGTGTGTGTGCGAGAGAGAGAGAGAGAGAGAGAGAGAGAGTGCCAGAGAGAGAGAGTATATGTGTGTGTGTGTTTGTTTAAGTAGAGTTTTTCGTTTGTTGTCTCACAAGATGGTCTTGCGCCAAAATGACCCTATGACCAGGGGGAGTTACATTACTATTGAAACTTCAATGTAAGCTTAATCGCACCACAAGATGAGGACGGAACGAAACAAATTATAGTGTTTTAATTGGTTATTTTACGACGCTTTATCAACTGCTATGGTTATCTAGCATCTGAATGAGATGGAAGTAATGATGCTCATGAGATGAGTCCAGGCTTCAGTGCTGAAAGTTACTCAGTATTTGCTCTTAATGAGTTGGGGAGAAGTCCCGGAAAAACCTCAACAGTCCTCGGACCGATTTTATTTTTAATTATTGACCTTTTAATGGTAGACCTTAAAGAATATGAATTCGTATGCTGATGATAATGTTTTATTTTTTAGTGGAAAAACTCACACTGATGCTTATTATAATGCAAATTGCGGCTTAAAATTAATCAAAAATGGTTCGATTTAAATTCACTTGTAATTAATAAAGATAAAACCATAGCAATCCCATTTTCTTTAAATAATAAAGGTAATAAACCAATTTTATCTACACTAAAAATTAAAATGCATAATTCTGAATCTTCCGATATAAATTGCAATTGTTCATTTATTAATGAAGTTAAATACTTAGGTGTAATTATTGATAGTAATTTAAAATGGAATAATCATATTCATTATATTTTTAATAAATTACGTAAAACATTATATTACTTTGTTGTTCTAAGAAATATTTTGTCAATTAACTGTTTACGTATAATTTATTTAGCATTAGTTCAATCTATATTTATCTATGGTATTATAGGTTGGGGTGTAACTTATAAATCCAACCTTTATCCGTTAATTTTATTACAGAAAAAAGTATTAAAAATTCGTTTAAAAAAAGCAGAAAGATTACCCAACTGAATTGTTGTTTAAACTTTCAAGGTTTTCAACATTAAACAAATGTATTATTTTATTTTATTAAAATATTTTCATAGAAATCTTAATAACTTTGAAAGGTATATACATAAATATAGAACTATAAAAACGAATTCTCTGCGTTTGTCTGAACCCAAATGTAAAACCAATGCAGCTTTTTATCATAGCAAGAGTCCAGGTCCCAGATTATTAAACAAATTTTATTCCAATAATATTTTAATCACGAATCCTCTCCAAATTAATAAAAAAATAAATAAAAAACTTTGTATTGGATTTATAGTTTGGGTTTAAACACATTAAATACTTTTTAATCTGTATTCACTCTCAATTTCAATTTTATTTTTGTCTACTGTATTGGAATCCCCTCCTGAGCACGAGTCTTACTCATTCATGAGTGGGCTAGTTTAACTTTCATTGTATTTATTAACTTGTATTCATTTCAAACTTACTAGGAATAAAATAAATAAGTAAATAAATAAGTAAATAAATAAATAAGTAAATAAATAAAATTATCCCAACCAGGATTTGAACCCGGATTCGCTAGTTTCACGGTCAGATGTGCTAAGTGTTACTCCACAGCGGTGAACGATGCTGTGTTTGAGATACAGTATATTATCATGCTGACAGAGATCATTAATTCTCTGAGAACAATAATGTGAGCATTTCAAATATAAGTTATTAGTATAGATGCACGTTTCCTCTTCGATTACTAAATAAGTTCGTGACATTAAATACAACTCATAACAACGCGTAAATTGGAGCTATATTTGCATTTTTGACGCCAAGCAGACAGAAGGCGAAATGGTTGTCACGAATATACCTGCGTACTGTATACACAACTGTGCCATAGTTTTGAATACTGCAAGCTGTAATTAGCACAGTACAGTCATGGTTTATGAAGATCGACCCACCCGCATTATGGATTTAACGATGCAATATGGTGGCGGGAATCTGACAACACGAGCGTGCTTCCACACACGCACGCATATACACACATGCACGAGTTAACGCACTATACACGCCACATACTCAGCCTACAACGAGAAACCGAAGCCACGAACACTAAAGCGATATAATCGTATACAAACTTGAGTGTGGTTTATATTAACGTGATACAAGGGAAGGTACTACTGCAAGGCTGGGACAAAGTAGGTATTGAGGCGCGTCTCGTTACTGGGTGCTCCGAAATGTGTTGTGTTATTTCCTTTTGTTAACTGGCGTATTCCAACTGTTAGATACCAAAATAGCAAACTATTTTCCAGGGGAAGGCATAGCTTCAGTGATGAATAAAACACATGAGCACGAGTTCGAATTCTTCCTACGATGTGTGCGTTTATAATTAGTCAATACAAATCCTCGCGCTGTCTTACTTTGAAACTCTGTCGTGTTGACATAGGACTCCTACCACGTGCCGTGTCTATATAGCACATAGTTAAAATTACACAGAAGGATAAGAAAAAAACACGATTCTGATAGTAGTAGTAGTAGTAGTAGTAGTAGTAGTAGTAGTAGTTGTAGTAGTAGTAGTAGTAATAATAATAATAATAATAATAATAATAATAATAATGATTTATTTTAGCTGGCAGAATTAAGGCCGTAAGGCCTTCTCTTCCACTCAACCTGCAAAAAGTATATATATACATATGCATGAACTTACAAAGAATTCAACAATTTGATTTAGATGAGAGTTACATGTAGGGGAGAGTCGGGTATTATCGGACATCGGGTAGTATCGGACACTGCGTTTCCTTCATCTACCACCATATGGTAGTACCTGAATGACATGGTTACGTATCTCTATGCGACATCACAGAAACGTAACCATGTCAATCAGGTACTATAATCGTGTGGTAGATGAAAGAAACTCACTGTCCGATATTACCCGATGTCCGATACTACCCGACTCTCCCCTATACAAGAGTTATTTACGAATTAAACAACAAAATACTATGAACTATTAATTAAACACTGAAATAAACTGTATAGCAGAATTAAGCTAAAATACATAGAATGTTAATATATTTCAAATAATATTAGATAATAGAAAGAGATTATTATGGGACAATTTTGAAAATACAGCACTATCAGGATGATGTCTAAAGAAAGAAGTAACAATGTAGTCAGTGATAGTTTAAATCAGTATGATTGGAGTGAAATGCTAATAAGGTTATCTTTTAAGCTGTTTTTAAAGGTGTTTATTGTCTTGCAGCCCCTAGTAATGATAACCTGAAGAAAGAAGAGAGAAATGAAGTAAGAGAGAAAAGAAAAGAAAGATAAGAGAAAGGAGAAACGGAAACAGAGAGACAGGCAGGTACATAGACAGACGGATAGAGAGATAGATATAAAGAAGTGTGGACAAAGAAAGAAGGCAAAAAGAAAGAAAGAGAGTATAGGAGAAAATAAAAAGACAGGAAAGTAAATGAAAGAAATTGAATTACAAAAAAGGAGACAGAAATACACAAGTAGAAAATAAAAGAGAGAGAAAAAGAGACAGACAAAGAAAGAAGAAACAAAAATTATACTTTAGAAAGACAAAGAGAGGAAAATAAAGAGAAAGAGACGGAAAGAGAGAAAGAAAAGCTGAATAGAAAAAGTAAACAAGAAAAAGAAATATATAAAGAAAATAGGGAAATATAGAAAAACGAAAGAAGACAAAGAAAAGAATAAATAGTCAAGGAGAAAAAAGGAATGAGAGAGAGACAACGAAAAATAGACAAAAGAGAACGAGAAACAAAATAGGTAAAGAGAATTAGAAATAAAATAAACAGAGGTGACTAAAAACAAAATAGGAAGGAGAAAATGAGAAACAAAATAGATGAAGAGGGAACGAGAAACAAAATAAATAGGGAGACAACAAGGAAAAAATATATAGAGAGAACGTGAAACAGAATAGATAAGGAGAGAACAAAAAATAAAATGGAGAACTAGATATAAAATAGAATGAGAGAGAATGAGAACCAAAATAGAAAAGGAGAGAACTAGGAACATAAAAGATAAAGATAGAACTAGAAACAAAATTGAAACAGAGAGAACGAGAAACAAAATGGAAAAAGAGAGAAGGAAAAAGAAAATATACAAAGAGGTAACGAGAAACAAAAGATACAAAGAAAAGAGACAATGAAAAGGAAATATATAAAGAAGAACTAGAAACAGAAAATAAAATAAAATGACAAACAAAATAGACAAAGAAAACGAAAAACAAAATAAAGAGAGAATGTGAAACAATGTAGATAAAGGCAGAACAAGAAACAAAATAGAACAAGAAAGGACGAGAAAGGAAATAAACAAAGGAACTAAAGCGAAAGGATAAAAGAGGATAACTGCACAGATATAAAGGGAAAGAGAAGGATAAGAGAAATAAAAAAATGCGTTGAGAAAGGAGAAAAGGAGAAATTTAAGGAAGAAGAAACTAAATAAAATAAGAAAGCGAAAATAAATTATTTTTAAACTCACCTTCGAAGACCGAATTTTTTAATGAAATTTCCTCAATATGGTGAAAAAATGCTTAAATATCTCTAATATTCTTCGAGTTATCATCTAAAACGTGAGATTGTGTTAACAGACTTGGTCATTTAATCATAGACAAAACTTCTCATTTTCACTTAGTTTGTCACTCATTTCCCGTAACTTGAATAGAATATGTTTTATTTTCGCTGGTAGAGTTAAGGCCATAAGGCCTTCTCTTCCACTCAACTAGCCTTAATCAATACAATACATATTTAAATTACTAATATTTACACTACACTTAAAAGATTTTCCAGCAATATTCTTCAGTTAAGTTTTAACGACTAGTACATCTTAACTTACGTCTTCTAAATCCGTGTTCCTCATACTTTCCAAATTTTTTTTAGATAAATTTATGAAATTCTGCATCCAAGTGTATGTTATACTGGAAAAAATCATGCCTTTAGCACTGTTCTATCATTTCAAATCCTTTTTTTCCATTAGTAATTCTTTATGTAAAAGTAATTAAATTTTACAATTCATGACAAAAAAATCGCAAAAAATTTCTTATTCTTATATTCAACTAATAACGGCAAGATTTATTAATATTCAATATGAATAAAATAGAGAATAAAGTATTAGCAAATATATTCGAAATTCAAAGTTGGATAGAAATAGAGAACTAGACAATTTTCCATGCACAAATTGCATCCTCCAATTTAAACATATAGCCTTATTACTCTTAACCATAAACGTCTTTTTGGATTCTAAAAAATGGTTTATTAATCTAAAAGTAGTGTCTAATCACTATACCAAATTCCAGCGATAAATTAATTCATACTACATTTTGTTACTTTTTGTAGATTTATTGATATATTACAGCTATCGATTTAGAGCGGGAATGTGACCTCTTAAAGAAAAGACTAGAGACATACTTAAAGTTGTCGAAATGAGCTACATGAGAAGGTGTTTACAGCTAACACAAAGAGATAGAAAACGAAATGATCAAGTTTGGAGGGTTACAAATTCAGTATCCAAGACATTAGAAAATAGAGCACTGCAGAGGTATGGACATATCCAACGCCTACAGGAATGTAGATGATCAAAGAAAATTATAAAATGGTCCCCAGTAAGGAAAAGGAGAAGACGTAGACCGAATTTGTATGGGAAATATACAGTACATCAATAAAGCCATGGATGAAGGGGGCCTGGTATCTGGTGATTGGAGCGACCGAGATCTGTGGAGGCTAAAAACGGCGAGCTCAAAGAGGGGAAATGCCGAAGAAGAAGAAGAAGAAGAAGAAGAAGAAGAAAAAGAAGATGAAGAAGCTGTTGTTGTATTTCTATATTAGATCTTAGTCATGACATAAATTTTCCAGTTGTCTATATCCCCTTGTCCATGTGGTAGTCTTCTAATGAGGGAAATTTCTTTTTTTTTTTTTTTAATTTTTAGTTGGTTATTTAACGACGCTGTGTTAACTACTAGGTTATTTAGCGTCGATGAGATTGGTGATAGCGTGATGATATTTGGTGAGATGAGGCCGAGGATTCGCCATAGATTACCTTGCATTCACATTACAGTTGGGGAAAACCTCGGAAAAAACCCAACCAGGTATTCAGCCCAAGCGGGATCGAACCCGCGCCCGAACGCAACTTCAGACAGACAGGCAAGCGCCTTAACCGACTGAGCCACGCCGGTGACTAAGAGGGAAGTTTTCCTAAATGAATAAATATAAATTAAATTATGAATTTTACTTAATTTATACCGGCGAAATATGTCCGTACCCCCTTAATTATCGAAGTTTAAAGGGTAAGCTCATATCCGGATGAAATTTTATAAATAAAGGCATTTCACTTTCTGCCTAAATGTTGCTCGTTTCCTATCCCGTTGGAGAGAGGATGCATATTCATAAAATATTTATTGAAGAAGAGCCTTCTGGACGAGGTTGCATGTATGAAACTGTAATCCCTTACGCTTCCTTCGAGAGACTTTGCCCGAAGCATACACACGAGTGTGAATCCCACATTCTCTCACATACCGGTGAATTAAAACATGACGCGGCTATATGTTTCAGCATCCTAACACCACAAAAATTTTATGTGTGGCCAGTCAGTCTGGCTGAGTGTTAATTTTCCTTTTGGGAGTGACAATGAAAATGTCGGATTCAATACATTCAGTGCCATTTCTGGAAACAGTAAAAATGTAGACTACTATTAATACAGTCAGTCATTAAATGTATTGATCGTTGAGAACTTGTCGAAGATTTGATACCGACTGTTATCTTTCAATGAGAAAACCCTTAATGTACCATAATGTAAACAGATAGACCAATATATTAGAATCCAGACGTGCTAGGAATAATTTATTTTGACTATTACACTCTTACTACGTCATACTACTTTTGACCAATAAAACGGTACGAAAGGACGTATTTCAACCAATCATGGCTGCTTATCGCACAATTTTATCGCGTCCCTAGCATTTGTTTAATTTTATCGCGTCCCTAGCATTTGTTTCTTTGTTTGCCAACATTTGAAACTGCGCTGGTCTGGACGTAAAAAAAACATATATATATATATAAAATTACAAACCACTCCAGTTGATGCACAGCAGTTTCAAATATGACTCGCATTGGCATTCAAGAACAAGAATTAATAAAAATCACTGATCATACCTATGCATCTTCTGAAATCCGATTTACAAATAAATGAAGAGCACCATTCGGAAATCCTGAATAAGTTGAATACACCATGTAGGCCTAAATAAACGAGTTCCACTTCTATTACGCACACGTCCAATATAACATCAAGTGAACCACCAACCACATTCAAATTTGAAAATTGTACATTCAATAATTATTCCTTTTAAAATTATTCATTCGGAAATCCTGAATAAGTTGAATACACCATGTAGGCCTAAATCAACGAGTTACACTTCTATTACGCACACGTCCAATATAACATCAATTGAACCACCAACCACATTCAAATTTGAAAATTGTACATTCAATAATTATTCCTTTTAAAATTATTCATGTTTATTTTTTATGTCATCGTCGTTAATTAAAACTTTTCTAACACTTGTGTATATTATTTAGGTTATGTTATAGCTTCTGCTATATGATATTATGGATTGTTTAATACTGAGATTATTGAAAATCGTCTGTCAAGTGACGTTGATTACTGGGATTCGGATAACTGAAGTGGAATGTTGCATTTTAATAAAAACGAAACTGAATCAACAAAGCCTTCTTGACTAGTAACCGTCTACAGAGTTCAATGAAGATTCCATAGTTGGCACAACTGCCATCTAGCGTAATGGTGCAATAATACATTTGAAGACAGGTTTATTTTCGTAAGTCAATTAATATTTTATTGTACTGGAGTACTTTGTTACTTATAATCTTTATATACTTTCTTCTAATCGTGTAATAGTCAATTAAATCCCACCCGAGTTTTGATTTTCTCTAGATAAATCAAAACCTCCAGTGAGATTACTATTGAGAGTCTGCTTGTTATTCATAAGCGGTGATATCGATAAACTACATAAGAATTTGTGCAAAAAGATCCAGATTTTAGAACTGGATTTCGTCGTGAATAAAACAAATTCAAACGTCAAATAAATCCGCATCATCTTATAGCGAGCTTTATCAACAGTAATCTCTTCGTGAGGTATTGATTTATCTAGAGAAAATCAAAACTGCAGAGGGATTTAATTGACTAATAACACAATTAGAAGAAATTATATAAAGATTAGAAGAAATAAAGTACTCTAATACAATAAAATATCAACTGACTTACTAAAATTCTATTTCAATAATGTTTGCTTCACAAAAACGTTTGAACGGAGCCGCCATTTTCAGTTGACTATACAGTATATGCGGGAAACACATAACGATCGCAAAGCATGTCTTATTGTAGGCCAACCTTAAGAGTTTTCAGTTTTAAATGTTGGCAAACAAAAAAACAAATGCTAGGGAAGTGATAAAACTCTAGCGATAAACTGTCCTGATTAGTTGAAACACATCCTTAATGGTAAAAAATAATTTTACGAGCGCTGCAAGAAAATCCAAGGAGTGGGGGCTGAAGGCAGAGTGGCGCACAAGATCACACAAGTTACTGCTGTTTTTTTTCGTTCCGCGCAGAGGTAAATATCACATGGTTGCTAGTTTTGTAACGACTTGAAGTGCACGTAGCTTACATTATCTGTTTAGTTTTCTTAGTGTACATTAAAATTAGTGAAATATGTGGCGACCATTGGAGCCTGTTGAAGAGAGTGAACGACATAATGATGACAATTTATTGTAATGTTTATACTTCTCCCGTTGGAAGAGATCATTCATTAGAGAGACAAGCTGCACATATAAAAAATGTGTACAGTTGTCAAAAAAAAAGTGGCCGCACTCGTGAACAGCGAATATTTTCAAAGTCCACTTCGGGTCGCGGCGATGTTACACGATGCATGTGCTTGTACAAGCAGTTACGGAACTATGAAAGTGTTCCATATCTGCGCCTCGTAGACCAGCGGTAGAGTGCTTGTTTAATGATTCAAAGGTCGTGGATTCGGGCCTTCTTCAAGTTTTCATTTTATTTTTTAATCGTTCTTTAGCGATGTAAATGATAGGCTATTCAAATTATCATTTATATCCAGTTATCGTTCTTTATGCATATCACGTTATTTATATTTTGTTATCGTTCTTTAGGGATATGAATAAAATTAAAGTCATCATTTGTATTCTGTTATCGTTCTATAACGCTATGAATAATAATAATAATTATTATTATTATTGTATCTCCAATGGGGGTTAAACCTATTTTACATAATTATGTATGTTAGGGCTATAGTTTTATACACAAAAAATATAAGCATAAAGAGAAATGAAAAAGAAAATTAAATTAGCTTACGCGATGTAAACAAAACATAAACAATCCGTAAATTAGGCATTGCGATTTCAAAACAAATATCAGGTATCAATTTGAAACATACAAAAACATTAACAACACACATACGTAACACTTCTATAACACAAATATGCAGATTTCCGTACCATACATCATAAATTAATACACAATAGTCACACAAACACAATCAAACTATAATTACGACATTGCGACGACATCAAGCATCCCATAACTGACTCACATACATAACAAATCAAGCATCCGTTACGACACATACACTTCAACATTGTAACCACACTTTTAAAAGTTACAAATTTGGCTCCAAGAAGAATAAATAGGACACTGTTACTAATTACTATTCTTCTACAATTTCTTAAATACATATGTAATAAGTCTGTGAAATTCCGATATGAATAATATTCACGTTTTTTATATTGTTATCGATCTTTAGCGATATAAATAATATTAAAGTTATCATTTATATTCTGTTTTGCTTCATTAGCATTATAAAACAATATTCAAGTTATTTATATTGTTATTGTTCTTTCGCAATATAAATAATCTGTATTTTATGTAAGTAATTATTATAACACAAATAACCATCTTTCTTTGTAAAATAGGTTATTTTATTTAGATAATTAAATACGTATTACATAATATCTTATATTAATTAAACAAACCGATATTTATCATTTATATTCTGTTATCGTTCTTTAGTGATACTGTATAAATAATATTCGAGTTATTTATATTGTAATCGTTCTTTAGCGATATAAATAACATAAATTTAATATTAGGTTTGGAAAAATGCAGTTGCATAATGCTGGTATTAGATTTTCTTTTTGTATTATTACATTATACTATCTTGAACCACAATAAAATGAAAAGGAGTAACGAGGAATTGAACCTGTGACGTTGACATCTAAATTCCGACGTTCGTCCGCTGAGCTACGAGGGCAAAAGTGTGGAAACATTTTCGGAAAAATTGCCCCAATCACACCTTAAGATTTTCTGATGATTTGTAGAAGCTAGTCCAGGATGCGGGGGGCAAAGGCTAATTGAGATTTCCCGGTCTCTGATCGGGTCAAACATCCTGATAGAATTAATATTTAACCCTTGCCGTGACTTTCGGTGAAGTCCGGAGGGCTCAATTAGTCAAGTCCACTCTCCTCATCTCCACGCTTGGGCCCCCTGGAATTTAATAAGATGCGAAAGAGATAGTGGTGTGCGGATAGCAACGGGATGTTACCGCATTTAGGCCTATCCTTCCCAAGAAAAACTGCAAACATAAACAAAGGAAGCTTTTAATAGAAGAAGAAGGATCTTCTGCGGACCTCTGGAAAAAGAACTAAGGAAGAGACTAGTGAAGTGCTTTGTGTGGAGTGTGGCATTGTATGGGGAAGGAACATGGACATTACGACGAAATGAAGAGAAATGAATTGAAGCATTTGAAATGTGGATGTGGAGAAGAACGGTGCGTGTGAAGTGGACAGACAGAATAAGAAATAATATTGTGTATGAAAAAGTGAGTGAAGAAAGAATGATGCTGAAACTGATTAGAAAGAGAAAAAGGAATTGGTTGGGTCTCTGGTTGAAAAGAATAATAGACGACATTAGGATATGTGGATCATATGCGGAGACTAAGAGGAAGGCAGAAAATAGGAAAGATTGGAGATTGCTGGGTTTGCAATGAAATACCTGCCCATGGACAGAACACTTATGTATGTATGTTCAGAATGCCTGGAATATCTTGTCTAAGAACAGTCGCTATTTGCAAAGACTAGTCAATTCCATGCCCACTCGACTGCAAGATGATCGAGATAAAAGGAAGATAGACTAAATATTGAATTGTGGCGTTTTGTTTTGTTTTTTGAACGTTTAATTGTTTGAATGTTTTAAGGCAGACTCCAGTAAATTTGTTTTGTTTATGCCACGAAAGATATTTTATTGAGAATAAAATCTTTTTTCTTTCCATTTGCAGCCACAATATCATAATGATAAAGTCATGGTATAATATATTAATGAACGTGATGTTAATTACTAAAATAATCATAAAAGAGAAAGGAGCCATTATGTCTAGTTTGTCTCTCTCAAAAACAGAACAAAAAAGAACATAAAATGCACATAAAAAGCACGAGGTTGTAGTCGAACGCAGGACCTCATGAATAAGAGGCTTGAACGCTACCATTATGCTATCGAATAACACACATTATACTTCAATTATAACTGTAGATATTAGGCAACGTGGTCCAACAACATGTAACATCGCCTGTCTCCGAATTGTAGCGAAGATACCCGAAGGGAACTTTGTTTCAGGAGAGCGGCCACTTTTCTTTTGACAGCTGTACCTATTTTTCAGTGAAGGAGAAGGCAATGCTAAAACTGTCCACGCTACGCGTCTTTTAAGATCGTCAGTGAAGAAAATAATTTATATCAATATAACACTCCTAAAAAGAAAACTCAGACTACATTACGAAATTAAAAAAAAAAAAACTTGATTTCGGACGTGATATAATACGACGCAGCATTTATGAATGTTACAACAATCACATATTCCCTACATTGGTTATCATTTTAAGTGCAGTACAAGAAAAGACACAAGGCACAGATTGCGAATTGCTATATTGGTGAAAAAAAAAAGTATGACTCAATTGTTATAGGTTATATTACATTGAAATTTGTGAAATTTACAAATTTATGATGTTAACTATATAGGAGAATAAAACTCTTATTATATAACTGAAATATATTTTTAACACATTTATAAAATGGGTCGGAGAGACCCAACACTCGTGCAGTTACGTAACATTTCATGACCTGTTCACTGGCGGGTTAATAATAATAATAATAATAGTCTAACAAGAATGACAAATGTTATTAGTGAAAACAGACATAGTTCATAAGTGGGACGTTTAAGTGACGCACTCTGGTAGATGTTGCAACGCTGCTTTCTCAGTCGCGTATCGAGTTGTGTAACAACCACTGATTCGGTAGCTTACTCACTTATTGCACCCCTTCTCCTGGTTTTTCTCCGAGCGAAAGTACAAATATGACGTAGTAAAAGTGTAATAGTCTAATCTATGGTACGTATTTATTTATATCCGAAAAGTTTATTTTTGATTTAACAAAAGTCTGATGATGATGATGATGATGATGATGATAATAATAATAATAATAATAATAATAATAATAATAATAATAGTAATAGTAATAATCTAAACACAAGTATTAAAGTCAGAACAGTTAAAAACGAAACTCACTCTTGGAGATTCTGTCTCTGATGATGATGATGATGATGATGATGATGATGATGAACATATGACCAAAGTGTACATAAATTTTACATATAATATTGAAATTTAACTTCATGCATTTGGAACACAAAGGACAACTGATGGTGACAACTTTTATAAAAAATATTGGCTATTGTGAACACTTGATAAACTCTGTATGTCATAGAAATCAGGGGCTTTTCTCGATGCTACTGTGAACTTACGTATCTCGAGCTGCTAGCTCTCACTTGCAAACATAATGAGGTAGTAAGTAGCCTTCCTCAATGCTATCTGCGCTACTCAACCACAATGAGGCGGATAATAGAGTCTGCGATCTGTGCATTGCTATGTACACAGAGATGTCACGGCGAATTAACCTTTGGTCTGCTTATCTCGCCTACTACAGATGTATATTGAGTGTTCTATTGAGAGTAATCACCACACGCACATCTACATAATGCATAATGTGCAGGTATGGCTCCTACAAAATAACGCCTCAAGCTCCACATGAATCCCATTCGTTTCGATGTGCCATAGCACATTCGACATCATTAAATGGCATTTTCTTTCTCAGAAAATTTCACAGATCATTTTTTACATATTAAAGGAAAATTATCATTTTATCACCATATTCTTTACAAAAAAAAAATATTGATGAGAAGTTTGGGATTCAGGCCTTCGTCACTTAAAGGAAAAACATACTGAGAAGACACAGTAATTGTAACACAAAATGTTGATTGTGATGCTAAAGAATAGAGTACACAATTAAGAGGTTAGGAATAGAAAACTATCTTAAGGGTGTATGTAGTTAACACAGCCACACTATGCTTTCCCCTCCAGCAGTCTTCAAATCCATATCCCCGTCAGGCAAGCAGAACCCGGGAGACTTCTGTGTCTTATACAAATCTCGAACTCATAACCAATGTATCTACGAGTATCAATTTTTGGACAAACCGCGAGGAAAAATTATTCTGTCGGACGGACATTTCGGCGTCACGGAACACAGTAGGTGCCCTATTTTTTTAGAACAGAGATCATAATGAGAAAGTAATTGTAGAGAGTGTTATGGAATGACAAGGGAATAATCCTCATAACTTATGTTTGATAAGGTTAAGTAATGTTAACCAGGTCAATTTAAGTCAGTCGAATCATGTAGACGAGATGAGAATAGGTTAAATAGGTCGGTCTTCCAGATCAAGTAACTTCAGTCAAATGAAGTCTGAGCTCTAGATTCGATTGACAAAATTAGTAAGGTTCGTCAGTGAAGTCAAATCAGATAAATTATTCAACTTTTTAATATTTCAAACACTCTTCTTGGAATATTTTATAATGTAATCACTTAGTTACATGTTTTTCGCGATAAATATATTATATGTCAGCACTAATGGAGGGACGGTTTTGGGATGATGAGTGAGAAAGATCCTCCAACAGACTGCTCTCATTACAGTATTTATTCTTTCCACTCGATGTACACGTGTATTGCTTCCGACAAAAGCTTTGTTTTAGCCTTGGTTTGATGGAAGACATAGGTTATACAACAGTAATGTCCTGTAATAATGGCTAGTAAAACTGTCTGTATTTTCAGAGACAATTCATCATTGTGTTTATAGTTATTAAAGAGAATGGAAAAGTTTCCTGACATGCATATCTAATGCAAGGAAAATAATCGACTAAGAACCTCTTTGCATACATAGCTAAGAAGTCTTTAACTCTTTGCGTACTAGATCACTTTTATCGTAAATAACAGGTAGTCATTCTTTAACTTCAATCTTATTATTCCAACTTAGAGCATCCGTAGCAGACAGCTTTCTAAGTTTGCATTACGGCTTCCGATCAAAAGAAACATGGAAATAAACAGCAAGAGTAGTCAAGAAATAAGACCATTAACGTACTACCTCTTTACGTTTTTAATCCACCGTTTAAGCTATTATCGACGACAAAACTTGTTACACTTCTTTAGAAACGTTGTCATAAGAGGAATAGTGGTTGAACAACATTGAGATTTCGATATCTGCGACTCTTTAAAAGCAACCGCTACAAAAAAATTCCTGCAGAGAGAGAAACTCAAGTTAGAAATAGCTCCTCTATATTGAACTATCCTGCCAACAGAAAAGTAACAATGATAAGTCAAAGATACTTTATAAAGTTGTGAGCGATAGAAAGTTGGGCTTTGTCGTCTCTTTTCTTGCACGAGAATCACCTTTCATTCAGTTTGGTCCATAGAAGAGAAAATTGCACTAGGAAACTTCTTCAGCTATTTATGATGTCCGCGAATCTTTGGTGAAGACAGCAAAGAAGCACTTTCAAAGCTGCCTATTGAGCTACAAAATCTTTTCAACATATCTGATTTATCTTTCGTTGATTGTTTCAGTTTTCAAATTGTATAGAGGCTGACACATTCTTTTTATACAAATGATATTTGGCGATAATTCTACGTGAAGCTTCCAATGAAGTATCTTCGAACTCTATCATTTTCATCAAGAGTACCTAACGATGGAGAATACTTAGATTAGGTCTAATAGACAATGGAATTGAAATGTAAATTATAAAAATTTAATTCCACTAATTTCTAGGAATGTTATTTAATAGCAAAACGTACTAAGATATATTTGGGGAAAATTATTTATTTATTTATTTAATTAATTTATTTATTTTTTTGCTAATAATTGTAACATAAATTATAAAATATACAGAGAAACTTCAGCTCGCCCCTGAAAGAGTAGAACTCGTGCTCAGGGGCGGATTCCTGAATTGAAATTAATAATTATACGATACAATTATAATTAGAGTAAATGACGCTATAGATAAATTGAACGAGGACATTGACTCGATTGTGACATGGACAAAGAAACTCCGTCTTAAAATCAATCCTGGAAAGACACAAGCAATTATATTAGGACACAAACGGCAAACCGACGCTGTAAAACACCTCGACATTTCCCCTGTTAAAGTAAGTACAGTGCATATCCCTTTCAGTTCTTCAGTAAAAAATCTTGGCATTCACATGGATAATAATCTCAACTGGGACATGCAAATCACAGAAACCTGCAGAAAAGTATATTCTATTATACATGTGCTAAAAAGGATAAATGTTCATCTCCCCTCTTGCTTAAAAAAGTCCCTTGTGCAGACACTTGCATTCCCCTATTTCGACTATGCGGACATTTTACTGACTGACCTCTCCAGCGACAACAAAATGAAACTTCAACGTGCTCATAATTTGTGTGTACGTTTAGTAAGCAATGTTCGTAAATATGATCATATTACCCCATCCCTGGAAGCAATAGGTTGGCTTAAACTAGATAAGAAAAGAAATTTACATTCACTTCTCTTTCTCTTCGAAATCTTGAACTCTTCTATTCCTTCGTACCTGTCGTCTCGCTTCACTTACCTTTCTTCCCACCATAATCTGAACACACGCTCTCGTCATGAAACAATACTAACAATACCATCCCATCGCACCTCCTCATACTCATCTTCTTTCACAATAGCCCTGCCAAGACTCTGGAATTCGCTACCTGCTAGCATCAGGGACTGTCGAAATAAAATTGAATTCAAACGAAAACTTACTAGGCACTTGGTCAGTAATTGATTACTTGTAAATAGTTTCTTTAATCTATCACAAAATATTTCAATATTCAGTAATTTCATCACTATACAATTTTGTTATTCTAGATTTAATTTGTAATTCAGTAAATATAAAATATTCTTTGTTTCTCTATGATAAATTATCTAGTTTTAATTATTCAGGTAATCTTTTCGTACTTTGATTTTATTGTAATTGTAAATTTAATACTAACTGTAATATTATTTGTAATTGTAAATGTAAATTTAATACTAATTGTAATTTTATTGTTGATATTGTAGTTGGAATCTCCTGGTAGAGGGGCAGAGAAGGCCTGACGGCCTTATCTCTACCAGGTTAAATAAATAAATACTACTACTAATACTACTACAATACAATTTGCAATTATAGTATATAAATTTAAAATTACAATTTTTCAATTTTTTATAAAATCCATACATAAATTTTTAAATTTAACTATTAGAATTGACAAGATTAGGATATTTAAATATAAATTTGTTATATATTCTTGGGCCTAAATTACTACTATGATTAATATTGTAACAGTGTTGCATTTTGGTTCAAACAATCTTAAAGAATTCATACCTTTTGTTTCATAACTATGAGAATACAATTCAAAATTATTTCGATTTTTATGTATGAATTTTATTAATACAATATAATAAATTTGTCTTACGTTAAGTACATTAAAGTCTATAAACAAATTTTGAGATGGAAAATCAATAGGTTTATGAAGACATATTTTAATTATTTTCCTCTGTATTAAATAAAGTGGATTAAAATTGGATTTAAATGAGCTACCCCATCCTATAATACCATACATAATTACCGATTGAAATAAAGTTAAATATACTGTACGTAATAAACTTATTGACAAGTAATTCCTCAATAAAACAAAATAATATACTATTTTACGTAATTTATTACAAAGGTAATTAATGTGTTGGTTCCATTTTAAATGATTATCGAAAATTATGCCTAAATACTTAACTTCAGAGGACTCTTTAATAATCGGACATTTCCACTGTATAAGACAACAATCAGAATTATGTAATTTAATACTTAATATATGAGACATATATATATATATATATATATATATATATATATATATATGAGAAACGAGATAACGCCAAGATAACAATAACAAATCTGCATTACTTTATGATACTGAGACATGAGTGCTGATAAAATAAGAATCGAAATATATGAAATTAATATTTTAAGGTACATCTACACAATTCAACTTTTCTTTCAACTTTACGGATTCGAGTACAGCATGCAAGAGTGAACGAAACGCATTCAATTGTGCATGCCTTTTTCCACTAAAACTGAGTGTGTATGCAGCAATAGAAACTTACCGATAGCCGGTGGGTATCTTGTGCGTTATTCCATTCAACAGCAGTATGTAGCGAGCAACTAAAAATTGTTTTGTTTGGTGATGAACATTTTAAGCTGAAAATGGCGGCAAGTACGATTGAAGATTATCGCAAATACGAGTGCCTATAGAATGACGAATCACAATTTTGAGAATATAGTAGGCCTAAGTATTAGATTGATATCTAATATTTATTAATTAATATAGCCTTATATAAGTTACATAATATATATATATATATATATATATATATATATATATATATATATATATATATATATAGTGAAGATGACGTTCAACATGACGCACCATGTAAACACAAAATATGCATTTTAATTGAAAGTGCGTTTCCAAGTTGATTCTTTCAATATTCTCCCCACATTGCATGGTTACGCACATGGAAAATTGAATCTTATAGATGCTGCTTTAATGTTTTTAGTAGTGGTTACATTAAGGAATAAAACTAACAGTAATTATAACATACCAACACGAGAAAAGGCATGCAGAACGTTACAGAAAAATATGGGTAATATTTTGTAGTTTAATTTTGGAACAGTGAAAATACATTCTTTGAGCAGAAGAAGATTAGATATTAGAACAAAAAAACAATATACCAAATAAACTATTTAAAATATTCCAATGAATCGTACGCTAATATTCAAGTACAATATATCAAAAGATTTTCTAGAGAGAGTGGAGGAATCGTAATAGGAAATACTGACATTAATGAAATATCTTACTTGATTTAATATTGGTTGAGGCTAAAATTTAATGATGTTAATTTCTTTACATTTATTTTTATTTCGTAACTTTGCATAAGTTACCGCTCTATTTTCTGAGGTTTGCCAAACGAAATAATATGTCAAACATTTGTTAAATCGGAAAAAGGTACTTATTACAATACTACATATATATATTTTAAATAGTTCATTGCTGTGAATTAGGACTATAGCACATCCGGATTTAAGTCTCATTTTAAAAGGCCTGGGTGTGACTTTTGTTTTATGTTTGTTCTTTTTTGCGTTAAGAAAGTTAAAATAGTTAATTTTATATTTTATGCAGCATAGCCTAATTATTAAGCATTGGATCCTGATCAGATTGATATACAGTTTCATCATACTCCAATATTTTAAATACCCTTTATGAATTTTGAAGGGACCTTCTCGTAAGACACAGTAATGTGAGTTTTTCCTTGAAAATCTTCTTTCTAAAAATTATATTTCACAAATTTATATTCTGAAAAAGTACTGCAGCTAATGCTTTAGAAATATTTCACATTAATAAAACATTCCATTAGAAACAATCCTACATATCAGAAGAGTAGAATAAATCTCAAAATTTTATAAGATATATTTTATCATCTCGTTTTTGGAATTCCAAATCTCATGATTTAATGTATTCAGATATATTTGTGTCCTAGTTAGTATGAGTAGGCCTATGACCTGCGCACTTGACCTGAATCTTACCAATCTAGTTTTCTTCATGCTATGAGTCTATATAAAATACCGCAATATTATAATAAATAGAACTTTCTGGTGCTATTCAAATGTGTGCCCCAAGTTAAGAAATAGTTGTTCAATATTTTATTTTATTGACGATGTTGTTATCCAACTTTAGCTAAATTAGTGACAGTATAATATCTGGTGAGATTAGACCAAAAACTCTTCATGATAATACTGTACCTAGCATTCGCTCTACAGTTTAGGATAACCACGGAAAAATTCAATCTAGTAAACAACCCCGAACTCAATTCAAACGTATTGTATGTTCGAGCCAATGGATTGGAAATACTACACAAATGTTAGACTTAAACATAATTTAATATGTGAAAACTTACAACCACTGTTTTAACAGCCCAGTTGCATTGAAAGATGACCTTGCATGATGCCGATTACATGAGATAAAACTCTCTCCATATTTGTGAATGTCTAGCGGTAACTGGACTTCCTCTCGGAAGACTAATAGGCGACGAGGCTCAGTTCCTGAGGAAAATGATATACTAGTAATATATGGCTAAAGATTTTCTTGGGTACTTTAAGTTTATCGTACACGACTAATTGTAACATAATTTAGACCAAGAGCATGAAATTTCACTTAAAATATAGACTTATTAAAAACACGCAACTTTAATGCCGTGTTATTCACGAAGACAAAGTGAATTACTAATCCGGGAGCATTGTAACATCGTTCTTTTCCTCTGAAATCTCAGTGTCGAAGGACGGGTATGTTATTCTGCAATGACAGGTTCGAATTCGATGTTGGGTAGAATAATACTCGAGATATCTGGCAATATCGAAGAATAATGATATTTTCCTAGTGTTCTCCCGTCTTCGTGAATATTATAACTTCATTCTATTATCACTTTATATTTCACCTTACTTTTACACTTCATGAAAAGAATAGCATAGGATTGTGTACGAGCCTTGGTGATACCTGACGGAGGTGGCTAGCCACATATTCGCGTTTTATATCTAAGCAAGAGCGGGAGAAATACGGGAAGACAAAGAGGAAACAAAACAAGAAAAATGGGGAAAAGAAGAAAGACGAGGTTAAATAAGGGGAAAAGAAAAACGAGGAGGAGGAATGTAAGAATGCGCGGAGGAATTCGAAAGAGCAGAATGAAAAGAGAGCATGGGAATGATAAGGAATAGCAGGACGAAGAGAAGGATGAATTCGAAGACTACGAGGAGGGATAGCACAAATTGGGCAAAATATGAATAGAAAGGCGAAGAGGAAGATGAACTGAAGAAAGCAAAGGTCAGCGATGAAGAGGATGAAAAGGTTGAGGAATAAAAGGACAAAGAGAATGATCAACAGGAGAATGAAGAAGATGGATGGGAAGAGAAAAAAGAAGAATAGAAAAAGGATGAGGAGGAGAACGAAGAAGATTGATGGTAAGAGAAAGAAAAGAAATTGAAAGACAAAGAGATGGATGAACAGGAGAACGAAGAAAATGGATGGGAAGAGAAAAAAGACGAATAGAAAAAGGATGAGTAGGAGAACGAAGAAGTTTGATGGGAAGGGAAAGAAACGAAATAGAAAGACAAAGAGAAGGATGAACAGGAGAACGAAGAGGAGGAAGTGCAGAAATAACAGAAGAAATACAATGATTAAAAGGCGAATGAAAAGGGGAGAGGAGGGCGAAATGTTGGAGGAATAGAAAGACGAAGAAAAGGATAAGCAGAAGAACGAAGAAGATGAATGGAAGGACTATAGGAAAGAATATGATTTAAAGGCGGAGGAAAATGAGAAAGGAGACCACGTGAATTTCTAGTACATATTCAATTAGATTTTCATATATTTAAAATAAAACGCTGTCGTAATTGATATATAGACGTGTTTATCGATTGGGACATGGCGCATCACTGAGCATTTCAGTCAAAAAGTTTTTTGTGCACCCGTGACGGAAAGAGTTGCGGGCCGACTGTGCTGCCCTGCTAAATCAGGCCCACTATCCGCACACTACGCACTATTTTTCAGCCTTCTAACCGTAAAGCCTTGGTTTTTCTGGACCTACGCATGCGACGTGCGAAGTGCGAGTCCCGCCTCGCACAAATCCGGACTACACGAGAGATAGTGAGTGGTTTCTATGGCTGCGAGGTGAGCAGATCTCGCATCTCGCAGTTATAGAAACCACTCACCATTTCTCATGTAGTCCGGATTTGTGCGAGGCGGGCCTCGCACCTCCCACGTCGCATGCGTCTGTTCAGGAAAACCAAGGCGTTATACCATATCCCCGACGTTTATATGCGGTTCCTCATAGATCAATATATTACCGTAAAATCGAGAAAAGAATCTGTAGGGCTTCGGTGTCTTTCACATACTGTAAAACTATGAGTCGCCTAGAATCTACCACCACAGCCATCTAACAATCTTTTGACAGACACGAGGAACGTTACTGTTTGCTACAGATGCCCTATTTTTTCGAGACAGAGATGATAATCAAAGGGGAATTGGGGAGTGTGTTAGTGAAATGACAAGAGAAAAACGAGAAATTTCTAGAAAAACTCTTACATCTTAACTTTGTCCTCCATAAAATAAAATACGCCCTCTCAGAAATTGAACTCGGATCCATGATCGTCGAAGTCCAGCGCTCTGCCATCTGAGCTACCAAGGCGGCTACTTTGTCATTGTGCCATATGTTAGGCCTTAAAATCGATGGAAATTCTATTTACGTCTTACTGTTATTTGGTACACGTCACGTTCGCTCCGGAAGTCCCAAATTCTTTGATTCGTGGAGTCACGATGCAGAAGTTTTCTACAGTTCATGCACATCCAAAAATGATCGATGTACGCATTACTTATGCCGTTGTTGTTCTGACGGACATGTGTCGCTGTATGAACTATTTTTGTGATTATTTCACGGTTGAGAAGGTAATTAAATATTTAATTTGTAATGTAGTGTGAAATATTCGAACAAACATTTGTGAGCACATTAGCTAATAAAACCAGTTAGAATTAATTTGAAAAAGCAATAGTCCATTAACATAATAAATTATTCCATGATGCCCTCTGGACTACGTTTCAATCGAATGAAACATTATGTTTCATATTCCTGCACGTAGTATAACGAAAGTGAATTAATTTCGTAATATGTTATCACTGAAGAGCAATGTCAAAACTATCATTTATTTGTAGTAACCGGTCACTAGGCCTATATAAGTTAAACTCAATTTTGCTTAAGAAATTTATTCCAAATCTAGAAGCACTAAATCCTTTCCGTACTCAATTCTGACTTGTCACAATTTAATGTTTTACACATATAATGGTAGGTATACTAGGGCATTCGAAAAGTAATGGCAACAATGTTGTAAATCAGCGTTCCTAGCGGTGACCATTGGAATATTTTAGTTTGTAATAGAGCAACGATTGTTTCATAAATCTGCAATATTGAAAGTCTCGAAGCAACCATATTTTGTAAATACAGTGACTGTTTCTGATTTGGAGTAAGTAATACAGCCCTAAACATATTCAGTATTCATAAAAATCCGAGTTTCAGGAGGAAAAAATGCAACTCAATGGTTTAGGGCATTACAAGAAGTTTGTGGGAGAGAAATCCTACCATACAGAACTATTGAAAGTTGGGTGGAGCGAGGCAGTCGCTTTCAATCAAAAGTTGACTTCCGAAGAGCTTTAGATCGATCAGTGACATAGATATCCAGAAATTATTCTGCAGATGGGGTCCGCTGTCTTCCAAGGATTTGGCAACGTATTGTTGACTTGGCAGGGAGCTATATTTTAAGTATGTAATGCCAAAAGTAACTAAAATAAATTTTGTGTGAAACAGTAACTATGTTGTCATTACTTTTCGAATGTAGAACTGGCAGTTAAGTTGTGAAATTTACCTCCACTTACATAATATACAGTGCTGAGTGTGAACGATATAAATGTAAAATTTATCCAGAGCTTACCTGATTTAGCCAAAAAAATGTATTTGCAAGGTATCTTGTAATGGTTAGACAACAGGAATGTGAGGAAGGAAAATAACACGATGGGACGACGAATTGAAGAAACATTGGCATCTAATGATCAGAGGTAGCAAAATATAATGAAGAGTGGACGATCACAAACGAGAAATGGAAGTTAATTTTTTTATGGGATGACTATTTGGGAATTTATTGTATTAGTTTGTTTTGGCAGTGCAATTTCATTCAATGACTTTTTCAACTGCAGAGTTTATTCAGATTCGAAGCATGGGCAAGAAATGATAGACAAATACTTCATCCAATCCTTTGCAGGGAAGAACGTTCTTTTACGAGCAGAAAAACTACGACACAGATCTCTCAGTTTTACTTCACTCCCGAAAGGAGATACTTTAAGAATTGTATCGGCATTTAAAATCCATCAACCGCAGGCGGGTTTGAATCCGCAAAACTGAGACTCAACGGGTAGCACGATAACGGCAATAGGTATCACCGAGTACGACTATTGCAATGCAAAACGACTCAGGTTTACATGCTTTTGTGGATAATAATAATAACAATAATAATAATAATAATAATAATAATAATAATAATAATAATAATAATAATGAAGAAGAAGAAGAAAGTATCTTTTAGACTGATGAAAGCGCACGCAGGGCTCAGAAATAAAGCGTCATCCTTTCATGATCTCGACGCTACAACTACGTAGGTTTTGTGATGTTGAAAATAATAAACTAACGAACTAAAAGCGTTATAATGATATGAATATATAATGTTGTTTCATAAAGTACGGGGGAGAGATGAGAAAACAAAAACTGAATTCCCTTATGCAGATTATATAATATACAGTACATTTTGAGCAAAATATAATGAAGTGTACAGCACACATGTATCTACTACTGTCGGTGACTCAGGAGAAGATGAGAGCGGACTGAGGAGGAAGGGATGTGAACAGATAACGTACGACAACACGTGCAATATTTGTACTGCAGTAAGCGGAAACATTAGGTCTCCTTCTGTTCAACTTTGCTTTAATTTCCATACGCATTGTTAATTATTTATGTTTCCTGTACGAGTAATAACCTGGCTACTGGGATGCTTATCTGAGCGATGTTTACAATAATCAACAGCGATAGTCAAGAAGGTCACATTCTTTCCGCTCGTCTTCTCCCGAGTAACGGACAGTACAGTTAGAAAAATGAAATGGGTCGCCTTATTTTTCTAAGTTCCAGATAAAAAAGCACTGCGCATGTGCAGTAAACAAGAGCGCCTGTATATATGCTACTTGTGGATAATCTTGCAAAACTTGTTGCGTACATACAGGAAGACTGCCATCAAGATTCAGCCCATTACTCTTTTATGGTACTGTACACATACACGCATACATACATACATACATACATATATACATACATACATACATACATACATACATACATACATACATACATACATACATACATACATACTGTACAATACAGTATATAACCTTACATGCAATTTCATACTTCAGTCACAAACAGGCTTTGACCGCCATCTGTGCTACAGAATCCTTATTTTCACTGTACGATCAATAGCCGACAAAACAGCAAGAAGCACAAATGCCATCTATGGGCCAACACTTGAAATTTTGCAGCAGCGTCGCGACGCCACCAACATAAGTAATCGATACAAAGGCAGAAATCGAGAGTCTCGATTGGTTCACTAGAGAGATGCCATTATCCCAGCACCTTAAGATGCTCTCTCTAATTCTCTCTGTTTTCAGTAGAGTGGACAAAACATAATACACATTTCGTTAGTATACCGAGCTATTTACGTGAATTTAGACATACTTAGAATATGAATTATGTTGTATTTGATTCATTTATATTGTCTGTAGTCTTTATCAAGAGGTAACAGTTTTCGTTGCAACTAAATATCTTACAATGTTATTGAATGGAAATTGCTTTAAATTAACAGTAATTTTTAACAAGGTCAGGAAGTTTTATTTACTGACCGGCATGCTGTGTTTTGGAAAATATTTTGCGACAATTTCTAAGGAGAAATTAATAAACCTGCCATTATGACACGACAAGTAAATATTGAATGCTCCAGAAAACTGAATACGTAAAATAACATTACCGGTAATCAATATTATTAAGCTTACTATGCACTGTGTGTTACATTTTAGTTACCTGGGTTTTAATCTATCACACTGGATAAAATGTGATATAAAAATGAATGAAGTTTCGGAGGGTCTGTGGACGAATAAAGTGAATAGTGAATTATTTTAAGCGACTTCCTTAAACTTTGTTTTATTATTCTTTTTATTGTTACGCAAGTCAAAATTTGATATTTAATCGCACAGATAAAATAAGAATTAAGATTATCAAAGATGTGATTGTATATTGCACAGCATGACACACCATTTATAACAACAAATTAGAGAAATATAGCCTATGCGAATTCAACTGAGTGAAGAATGGTAGATTTTTCTGAAAATCTTTCCTTTCAGGGGCAAGTTTCTTCCACGTTAATTTAAATCTTCGCCATGGCCGCAGGCTTTAATTCCCTTTCGAAAGAATTCATGATAAGGATTATTATTAACATTAAAAACCATAGCGAACTTGGGATCTAATATAAAATAAGAATATCACGAATTGAAAGTTAAATTCAAACTATTCAGTTTCCTGGTAATTATACTGATGTTTATACACATCGACGGGCCAGTTCAAAAGGGAAACAACTGAATCAAAATTTAAAGTTTTGAGATGACTGCAGGTTAAAGTTTTATGTTGTTATGAAAAATCCAATTAACATCACTCTAAGGAACTTATAGTACATAAGAAACATCATTAACGGAATTTGGAGTAATTTCAGTGAACCCTCAATTTTTCACAGCAACATGAAACTTTAAAATGCAGTTTTATCAATATTTTAAATTTTGAGTTCTTTCCCTTTTGAACTGGCCCGTCGATATATTAAAACACTTATGCGATCACTCTAAATCTAAAATATCATTTCACTATTTGTACAGTGTCTACTGTATTTCCATATCCAATACAGAGATTTGTTGAACTCACTTCTGATTACTATAGAGCCCTGACCTTAATTCATGAGGTCGATCCAGGCCATTCTACCTCTTGGGACATCAATTTCAATACAACACTGATAGTAGAGGTAGCATGAAATTCATGCATCCCGCAAACACATTTACACTGTTGCAGGCTGTTTAATGAAAGACAGAATTAATATTTTCTTGTATAACGATACAGAAACAAAGAAGATATCATTGTTTGGGGAATATAATAGAAGTACATAACGTTCTACTATTTCATGTACGTATTGTTTATGTCTGACGTAAGCAATTAATTATAGCTTATTCTATTGATTCATACCAAATACAATATAAAGCGCGTGTGCTGCATGTATTCCGTAACACAACTCTCCATTTTAACCTCGATTATGCTACAGTGAAATGGGTATCAAAATTACATCCTATAAATTGTCGAATTCATATATTTATTATTATTATTATATTATTATTATTATTATTATTATTATTATTATTATTATTATTATTTGTAACGTATACAAACCATTAAGAATTGTATATTGGGGGAAAATATAACTTGCAAATCATCATATAAAGTCCATTTACTACATGATTCCTCTACTAAATGGTTATATCACAACAGGTTGATTGGGTTTTTTCCGAGGTTTTCCCCAACCGTAAGGTGAATGTCAGGTAATCTATGTCGAATCCTCGGCCTCATCTCACCAAATATCATCCCGCTATCACCAATTTTATGGACGCTAAAAAACCTCGTAGTTGTTACAGCGTCGTTAAAATACAATTAAAAAAACAACAGGTTGAATGGATTAAATAACATACCAGTAAGTGAAGAGGTTGAAGAAGAATGGAAGAACATTACAGATATTGTTAAACAAGCAGCATTCGAGAACATTGTTGCTGAAAAGAAATGGCAAAGAAAACGAGATTTAAGGAAATGGGATGAAAACACACAAACAATCATTGAGGAATAGCGAAAGGCATATAAAAATATTTGACGACAGGGAAGGAAAACGACAATGATTTTTATCACTTCAAAAGGTCAATTACTAAACGTGATGCACGTAAATATCATAATCTTGGAACAAATTTCTATTTTTTTTAGAAAATGAAGCAACACGCCCTCAACTTCAGACATAACATTCTCAATTTTTTTTTTAAATAATGACAATAAAGAGTCTATACCCCTTAATCTAAAATCTTAAGATAAATAGCTACAATATTATCAAGACTTACAGAGTCAAGACATCTCAATTCAATGGTTTTCAGAATTAAAATCAATTCATGCGAGAAAACCTCTGATTGAAGTTCTGGCTCATATATCTAATATCAGGCAGTACATCTCACTTGACGATATATGTTAGAGGAAGAACAATAAGAATTATTGCATACAATTGAAGTCTAATTAGTGAATATGTTACTACTCAGCGATGTATGCATTATCTCCTGGCTTAGTTGCCTCAGAGTGATGTTTTATTAAAGTTAAGTGAAGTAAATTAAATGTTTATTTATTTATTTATTTAACTAGCTAGCCAGTGAGTACAAATTAAAATTATAAAACAAAAATGTTTCTAGCCACTACCGTAAGAGCCAGGCTCGTGTCCGGTGTGGTCTTAGCCAATAATATAACATAAAATTTACAAGGACAGTTTACTAAATACAGTATGTAACTTAATTCAAGCCAATAAATAACACATAAGAGCAAATAAAAGCAAATAAGTGTTATCCCAATTTTCCCCATTAAATGTTAATATAGTATTATCTGCAAAAGAAAATATATTACCACCGTATTTCTTTAGATCAATTTTCAATGAATTATCAATATATGTTATAAATAAGATTGGTCTTAATACTGTACCTTGTGGAATTCCAATATCGATCAATTTATAATTGCTATTATAATTGTCAATTTTTGACTTTTTATATCTATTTCCTAAATACGAAAGAAAAAGTTTGAGTACAACTCCTGTAATACCAATGTTTTCTAATTTTGAAAGAAGAATATCGTGATTAACTGTATCAAACTCTCCCTTCAAATCAAGAAATATTCCTAAACATTTATTTTCCATATCTAATTTTCTCATAATATTCTCTGTAATATCTAGAATAGCATCATTTGTCCCTTTAGATATACGAAATTCAAATTGAAATTAGCTCAAAATAATGTTTTTTTTTTCTAGATAGTTTACTAACCTTTTTGAATACATCTTTTTATTAGTTTAGCAAGAGATGGTAACAGAGAAATAGGTCTATAATTGTTTAATTGGTGTTATTTTTGAGGTTCCAACCAGTCTTCGTACTGTTCACTAAACATACAAGAGAGAAAAAATATTCACATTGTATTTAGTTAATGCATTTACTTCTAGCTAAAGGATATCTAGGATTCCATTTAACTACGTCCTCTACATTAGAAATCAAAGGATCTTTCCCATTTCTATTGCAACATAGTTTGTCACATATTTGAATATTCTACTTTACAGCACTTTTAATTATTTTCCGTAAGAAATGTATTCTAGAAGATTAAATTTTCTAAGGTTTATGAATTTTGGATCTCCCAGTGATTTAGGTAATGCTCGCGATTTATGTCTTCATGAATCCATTGGAGCATTCAAGAATTTATTTCCGGGAAATATATACCGAGTTCCATTGTGAATAGTACATTGTATTCGAGGCTTGTACTGGAATATTCACAGCAGCGAGTGAGATATGGTGCTTTGCTTACAGTCCCAGCTAACAAAATGATACAGAATGAGCACGGCAATGGAATATTGTATTTCTCTGTTGCCGAGGTAACAAAAGGACGTGAATTAGCCTACTGCCATTGTAATAAAAACATGCTATCAGGTATGTAGTAATTAGAAGATGCCTATTGAAGTACTATAATTCTTTAACACATAATCCCTGTCTTAAAGCGAAGTCAGATATTTGTACAAGCATGAGAATTTATAAATTAAACAGAAATATCAAGCGTTTGTAGGCATTGCGTTGAAATCATGCTAGCTGGATGCTTGACACATGGAAAATTCACCACTAGACCAAAATGATAATGAAATGTCTCAAGATTTTCATTAAATTCCAGACTCGGGAGTTCGAAGTCCGTGGAGGAAGACAATTTATTTGCATGATTTTCTTCAGTATAGAAATAAAGCAAAGAGTTCAGAGTCACAGACTGATTGTTGTTGTTTAGTCAACTGTCCGAAGACAAATTTGAACCTCACAAGTGATACCAACATAAAACCACCTATGAGGCACCTAGGTCAGGAGATGATGGGGTAGGATGGCCAATTCCTTTCCCCTTCCATGCATACATCGCCGATTAGCTACACATTACACTAATCAGACTTCATCACAGACTGATGACAAGTGACAAAATCATAGTCCTGAAAGAGAGAACTTCAGGAAAACATACAGAACCCTTCCAAGTCAACAGTCAACCAAATTAGTCAAAATCCTCACATATGATTCGATTCTATTACAGGTAGTAAAGCACAGACGCGGCTGAATATGTCTTACAGTTACAGAATTAAAAAAAGTACTTTTCTATACATTGTTTACTGCTAGAAATATATAATAAAAAGAAATTGTAAATTTACAAAATTCTAGTCCTCCCCTGAAGAGAGTGTTGTATATTTTTGTTTAGCATAACTGATGAATTTTTTAAGCTTATAAATTGAATTAATCTATGTACTTCATATGAATTGTACTATTTTGCATAGCTTAATGAAAATAATTTTGTAAATTGAACTAATTTGATTGTATATGTTTGTATAGTTTGGCTGATGAATTGTATATGCTTTTAAAATGAATACTAGTCTGTATAGCTCTACTGATGAATTGTATATGCTGTAAATTGAATGGTAGTCTTTATAGCTCAAATGATGAATTGTATATGCTGTAAATTGTGTAGTAGTCTGTATAGCTCAACTGATGAATTGTTTATGACTATAAATTGAATTAATCTACTTGACATTAATTGCACAAATTTGTATAGCTTAATGAAAGTATGGCTTGTAAATTGAATTAATATGCTTACTTTGTATTGTATATTATGTTTGTATAGTTTTGGCCGATGAATTGTATATGCTTTAAATTGAATAGTAATCTGTATAGCTCTATTGATAAATTGTTTGTGTTTGTAATTTGAAGTAGTTTGCATGATATGTATTATCAATTTCTGTATATCACAACTGATTGAATTGTTTATGCCTTAAATTGAATTAACTGCTTGTTTTGTATTATACATATAGCTCAACTGATGAATGATCCTTTGCGTTTGTAAATTTAATAATCTGATTGGCTATGTATTGTATATTTTTAGTAGAGTCATCGATGACGCTCAGTCGGCAGACTCGCTAGGCTGTTGATCCGGAGCTGCGTTCGGGCTTGGGTTGGATCCCCCTTTGGTTTCATTGAATGATTTCTTCCGAGGTTTTCCCCAGCCGTTGGACTGAAGCCGGATGGTCTATGGCGAGTCTTCGACATCACTTCATTTTACCCCTTTGATTTGATTACCTGGTTGGGTTTTTCCGAGGTTTTCCCCAACCAAAAGGCAAATGCCGGGTAATCTTTTGGCGAATCCTCGGACCTCACCTCATCTCACTATATCCCACCAAAACGTTGTAAAAAATTACACAAGATTGTAAAAATTGTGGAAAATTACTAAAGTGCAAAACTGTAACAAATTGTAAAATATTGTAAAAATTTGTAAAAATTGTAATTGTAATATTGTAAAATTTTGACTTGTTCCACATCTTAAAGCTTCATTGCTCATGTAAGATCTATGGAATATAAGAAATGAATGAATGAATAACATTCATAAATTACAATAAATTAACATCTAATAATAATGATTACTCATAACAAATTGCTTACATGCATTTTTAAATTTCAAACTGTTGGAGGTAAATAGTTGTGGGTATTTCCTTATTAATTTGTTATACATTCTACGACCGATATTTGTACTATAGTTGCAAGCAGTGCTCATAAAACACTTGGGTTCAAATAAACGTATTGTATCCATATTTTGGTTTTGTGTTTGTGAGTGTATGAGCTGAAATGTGTGATTTTTATATATAAAATATAATAATGCATTGATATAAATTGACGTATTTTCAAGACTTAAGGAGCTGTTAAAAGTACTGTGAATTTCTCATTAATATTCTCATGAAGGTTGCCGGGCGAGTCTGTTAACGTCAGAACACCGAGTAAAGCACTCTATTTATTACTACATTAATGTGGTTTGGAAGTTAATTAGATAATAATTACATTACTCTCATCCCATGTAGGTACAGGCAATATAAGTTATCAACTTCGCTCTTTCCGCTCCTTTCACAGTTTGTACACTAGTACAAGTATATTCTAATGACAGCGTCACGGAGATGCAAACAAACATAATCGGGTTTGAATAGTCAATCATTTTTTTGCTTGGTTATTTAACGACGCTGTATCAACTACGAGGTTATTTAGCGTCGATGGGATTGGTGATCGCGAGATGGTATTTGGCGAGATGAGGCCGAGGATTCGCCATAGATTCCCTGAAATTTGCCTTACAGTTGGGGAAAACCTCGGAAAAACCCAACCAGGTAATCAACCCAAATGGGAATCGAACCCGCGCCCGAACGCAACTCCGGATCGGTAGGCAAGCGCCTTAGCCGACAGAGCTACGCCGGTGGCTAATCAATAATAATAATAATAATAATAATAATAATAATAATAATAATAATAATAATAATATTATTATTATTATTATTATTATTATTATTATTATGTTTAACTAATTTTAAATAATTTATTTTATATTCACGTTTCGTGATGTAAGATGTTGACATTGAAATTTCCAGGCAGAAATAAATCTGACTCTGAACTATATGGCAAGCCAACATTTACCGATTATACATTTACACAAGCTATTTCAACATTGGGGTGGAGAGATAAAGCGAATCTGCGGGTATTGTTCCCAGCTGCATCAAACTGCATCAAACGCGATTGCTCAGTCCTTGCGTATCTTCCTCGTATATGGGTGTCCAAAGTGACAATCAGGGCGAGAACCAATTAAAATTCCAATGCTATGAGGTTCTCGTCTGTAATGGATCGGACTTCAATCCGCGACAGAGAATGTTAAAAAGGAAAATAATAAATTTTAAACTTCTTCTTATGTACTAGCGCAGGCTGCTATCTTCTTCAATTCCACAATTTTTTTTATACTTTCAGGCTTTCTTGGAAGTTTCCTCTCTAGGATTATCACGTCTCTTCCAGTCTTCGACACTATAATGTAAAATGCTATTATAATATTTATTATAAAACCTAAGAAACAAATTACATGCGATGCGAGTGTGTATGTACAAATGTGTCAATCTGCATGCGTGAGATTTCCATGAATGCGGTCAATATTATGCCCATGCACTATTATTGTTATGAAACTAACGAACAAGCACAAATTTAAATGAACTCAGATATGAACTTTGTATGAAGAGTTTACGTAATATATTGTATCCACTTTGATTAGGTAATGTGTACTTTACATCAATAATAAAAATGTTTTAAACACATTTATTACGCAACTAGTTAGGTAATTATACTTCTATTATGTTAATTAGATAATGATACTGCTATTACTCAACTAGTTAGGTAATGATACTGCCACTACCTAACTAGTTGCGTAATGTGAACCACACATTAAATTATATAAAATGGAATTGATTTTGTTTATTATAAACATTAACAACAATATGTTCACAATTTGGCCTCGTTTGACATCTTTCCAATCTTGTATTTTGATATGAAAACATTACGATACTCATATCGTAAATAACTAATATTACTCAAACAATATAGCCCTACGACAAAACACTTCTGCTTAAGCCCTTGTCGTGTTACTGCACATGAGAACAGCATCCCTATTTTTATTGCTAGGTATATGTTGTAGAAACTGGATAAATCTTTCAATTCATATGGATGGATTAATCTTGCTCAGGATAGTGACCTATGGCGGGCTTATGTGAAGGCGACAGTGAACCTCCGGATTCCTTAAAAGCTGTGAGTAAGTAAGTGAGTAAGTAATTAAGTAAGTATGTGTTATATCTTTCTCGTGTAAGTTGATTATACACTAGCATAGCGGTTTAAAAAGGAGGCCTAATGTCGTCGTTATTGTTTGTGCTTATATAAAAATATTCTGGGGAGACAAAATAGATTTCAAGCACAACTAGAACGAAACTCGTAATCTCCCAGAATTGTCTACGACAACTACAATTTTCTCGAGCTTTCTTTCTAGACCGGAAGTGATAGGCCTACTTCTGTTTTCTTTAACTACGCTGCGTAACTAATAAATATTTAGTCTTTTGCTTCACTTCACAGATTAGGACAAAAACTCATTCTCAATACATGAAATAGTAATATGCGTTACAAGAGCAGTATGTTGACGTTTTCATGTTCGAGGAAAAGATTGAAAAAGCGAAACGTAGTTGACATTTTTTTAATTTCCGAGAACATGAAAACAAACATACCGCTCGTGTATCGTATATTATTTTGTGCGAAAATCGTTTACTACATACCTGAAAGGGAATTTCTAATTAGTTGCAATGAAATCTCCATCTTGGTTTCTGTTCAATGACGGCAACTTTGGAAAACAAATATATCTATCTTCAACAATGTTCCTATAAAATGTTTTCTGTGTTTACTATACTGCAGCAGGCCGTGATATACGTCTGTCTTTTTTTCCCCCAGTCTATGATGAGTCTGGAATCTTGTTGATTTTTTCACGGCTTTCTTAATGTTACTTGCATTACAAATGCAGTAACTTTTGTGGTGATGTAGAGTTTACTTAATTTTTGCAAATATTTAAAAACTATAATTAACAGTGCAATTTAGGTGAAATTGCAGTGGAAAGTTTCCAATTTATAATTATTACTATATTGAACGTCTTTAAATATAATATGTTAAAAGCCTAAAGCAGTAAAATGAATATGATGTTAAGCGGTAAGAATAGGGAAATTGTTATGTGTGTTACGTTGGGAATACTGAATGTGGTATTTCACACTTACCGCGTATTGGTTTTGTGCGGAAAGCAAGCAAATACGCACGATCTCGCACAAAATGTTTTTACGTCTTCTCGGCCTTTCCATAACTCTTTTTCGCAGTTCAATTGCATCTCTCGTACCTTTTTGCTTTCTGAAGCCAAACTGCTCTTCTTCCAACTGTTTTCCATCTTAGAATATAAACGTCGATTCAGTATTCGCAGAAGAATCTTCGCCGAGTGTGATATCAGGCTGATAGTTCTGAACTCGTTACATATCTTGGCATTATTTTTCTTCGAAATTGGAAGCAATATTGTCTCCGTAAAATCTTCAGGCCATTCACCTATTTCATATATTTCGTTGTATAATGATAGAATTTCCTTCTTGTCTTCACCCAAGCATTTCACTAATTCAGTGTTGATTCCATCATCTCCTGTTGCTTTCTCATTCTTTATTTCCTTAAGCGCTAGTTCAACTTCTTCCCTTAAAATAGAAAATCCTTTTTTGTCTTTTGATACGGCTTCTTCGTCTTTTGTAGCCAAGTCATCTGGACGATTCGTCTCATGTAACTCATCTACACATTTCGTCCATCTGTTTAGTATTCCTTGTCTGTCTGTCATTTCATTTCCGATGTCGTCCTCGATCAACCACATGGATTTGCTTTTCTTATTTGTGAAGTCTAAACATTTTACTTCGCGGTACATTAAATCACATCTTCCTTTTCATACTTGTCGTTCGCTCTGTATTTATACTATATATATATATATATATATATATATATATATATATACACATGGACAGTAGCAGTAGTAGTATAGGCCAGCCAAGTTCCGATTACCGACGGCAGAAGTCCGAACTACTGAGCTAGGATCAAGTTTCCTGTTTGTAGTGACAGCAGCGACCTTACGTCCAATCGGTAATAAGTTGGTGGGCTATAGTAGTAGTAGGCCCAATAATAATAATAATAATAATAATAATAATAATAATAATAATCATCATCATCATCATCATCATCATCAACTTCAAGTAATGTTCGGTTTTCAAGTATTCCTTTCAGAATTGGTCTTTCCATCTTATAATAATAATAATAATAATAATAATAATAATAATAATAATAATAATAATAATAATAATTTATTTTAGCTGGCGGAGTTAAGGCCGTAAGACCTTCTCTTCCACTCAACCAGCAAAAAGAGTCTGTGGTCCCCCTCTGTCTCTCTTCCCTACTGCTCTATATGTGTATAGTTATTTAGGATGTCTATTATTATCCATTCCTTTTACGTGGTCCAACCATTTCTGTTGATGCTTTCGAATTTCGTCCACCAGGCTGTTTACATTCAATCTTTTCTATTATCATTATTGTTTATTCGGTCTGCTCTTGTAAATCCTAAAATTGATCTTAAAAATTTCATTTCTTCAGTCTGTATTCTCTGTTTTTGTTGTTTTATCAAGGTTCAGCATTCTGCTCCATAAAGAATTGTGGGAACTCCCATCACTCTATAAAATTTTGAAATTTTTTTCAATACTCGCTTTGCCATTTAGAGGTTTTCTTGGTGTTCCACATGAACTTTGGAATTCTTTAATTTTAAAATCCACATATTTGTTATTTAAACTTAGAATGTAACGTAGGTATTTAAAATCATTAACCTCTTCAACAGGAGCGTCTGATAATACAATCTTTATTCGTTTGTGGTATTTTCCTGCAAATGCTTGTACTTTAGTCTATTGTTAACCGATATTCCAAAATTGAAGTTTTTTGCCGTTATATATAATTCAAGAATTAACCTCTGATAATCATTCCCTTTATCTCTCAATATAACTTGCTCGTCGGCAAATAACAAATTAATCATTGGTAAATGTTTATTATACTTTGAAAATCATTATTTTTTCAATTTTGAAATTAATTCATCAATGTAAAAATTGAATAACGCAGGTGATAACGGATATAATAATAATAATAATAATAATAATAATAATAATAATAATAATAATAATAATAATAATAATAATGTAGGGTAGCCACGAAAATCCACAGGATAGCGGGAGATAAGGGTCCCATCTTTTCTAGACAATCGGCGTTATTAACGACAGGGATGCTTTTCCTGCGTGCTTGCCATCTATGCGCTAAAGGAAATGCCCCTGATACTCATTTCTATTAGAGGCAGAGTAAACCTCAGGGCGATAGTCAAGTTAGAAGGATTAGATCAACAGAGAAAATACATGAGCCCCTCGGGAATCGAACCTGCAATTTTCTGCCTTGTAGTGCAATGTCTTAATAATCGGCCTAATAATATATAGCAGCCATTAACTAAAATAATCTAAAGAAAGAGAAACCTTGGTAATTTTCACTTTAATTTATGAAATTCACCAAAATCCACTTTTAAAATATTAACTTCCTTTCCTTTATTATTAAATGTTTATAACCTATTTACGTATTCTGCTCACAAATACATCGGAAAATATTCGATTTGAATTGAGATATTTTAACTCTCGAAAATACCGATAATGACACTTCTAATTCTGTGAATATAGACTATATAATATTCCATCAATAATTACAGTCACAAAACACCGAACTTTTATATTATAAAATTAATACTTAACATTACACTAATATTAATAATTTTAATGCTTTAACAACCAGTAATCTGCTGATAAGAACTATGAGTAATTGAAAAATCTATTTTAAAGGAGATTTGATTAAACTTTGCCCTCTCCTGACTGGCAGACGGGCCTGGTGTCCCGAGCGGTATAATTACAACCTGGTTTATCTCAATCCCGTGTGGTGACGGATTAAACCGTATGTTTGAACTGCTCAAAGTAAACTTCGATGGTGTGAACTCATTGCAATAAAACTAATCTTACTTTACAGGGTAAACCGAAATGCTAAGGATGAAGAGCGTTTAAACTTTTACAGAGAGCTCCTGGGACTATCCCACGCAGCCGTGGTTGCATCAATGCCTGGCGTTCACCGAATTGTAACGTGGTACGTCTAACTCGTTAGCGAAAACACATTTTGTTCGCAGGTAGACCATGAAATCCATGCGCATTCAAATAGAAGCTGCGTGTACACGCGGATTTTATAAACATGGCGATAAATATCTACAGCAAATGTGCATCTACTATGCAAGGTTATTACATTAACTTAACAGCGTTTCTCAAAGTTTTATCTTACACCAGCAATTTACCATTATTTTGTTAGTAATATATTCTTTTTATACAGAGTGTTTCTAAATTAGACCAACAAACTTTTGGGTCGGATAGATAACCTTTCAAACACTTTTCTTAAGGAACTCATAAGCTCGGACCCTTCGTTGCAGTGCAAGAATGGTTTAATGCTACCACCCAGTTTATTTATTCCGTCAGCACAGTGTCATTCTTCGATCCGGCTTGCTTATTCTCTGAGCTCAGTATAATGCATTAACCAATTTGGTTACTACCTGTGGTTTATGAAATTCCGGTTGACTCTGAAGAAGATCTTGCAAAACGCACTGTCTCCGAAAGTGGCTGAAATTAGGGAATTACCTGGCGTCTTTGAAAGGATATGACAAAGTATGGCACGTCGATGCAATGCTTGTCTGGAAGTCAATGGATATGTGTTCCAGCACTTGTTGTAGTAATGAGATAGTAAAGGAATGGGTCCATCCTTCTAATTTAATACTGAAGTGAATGTTTTTCATTTACATGCTGTTTATTTCGTTTGCGTTTTTCTGTATGTTTGGGTCAATAAATTGTACCTGTAACATTCATGATTTATTTATTCAATTTTCATGTAACTAATTACTTCGATCCCTTCCTGTATGATAGAACCATGTAATGACATAAACCTCTCTTGCTCTAAAAGGAAATGTCGCAGCCCATGGGTTCCTTAACAAAAACTGTTTGAAAGAAGGTTATCTATTTGATCCCAAAGTTTGTCGGTATAATTTAGAAACACCCTGTATATCACGGATTAGACCTCATTATATTTTATTTTATTTTAGTAGGTTCTTTTACGACGCTTTATCAACAGCTTAGGTTATTTAGCGTCTGAATGAGATGAAGGTGATAACGCCGGCGAAAGGAGTCTGGGGTCCAACACCGATAGTTACCCAGCATTTGCTCATATTGGGTTAAGGTAAAACCCCGGATAAAACCTGAACCAGGTAACTCGTTCGACCGGTAATCGAACCCGGGCCACCTGGTTTCGCGGCCAGACGAACCTCGTTATAACTTTTCAATCTTGAAAACATCTCTATAATATGTAGTGCCGGTTACTGTTGAAATTTGTAGCCATTTGTTTGAAATTCTTAATATACCGGGATGAGCAAAAGCAGGTATACAGTTGTTAATATTACTCCTTCATGATTTCATAATATGATAAATTTATATCAGTAAAATAACATAAGCTATACAAATTTCAGAACTTGATATTGACATGGTGAAGTTTGTAATCATTACAAAAGTTCAGAAAAATCTGGCTGGTAATTTAACCAACACACAACGAAAGTGAATAATCAAACAATACTGGAAGATAGAGAATTATGAAATTATTAGGTAGAATTGGGCTCAAGAATTTGATACACCATCACCAACTAGACTAACAATTTTATTTACAGAATGTGTAATAAATTTGATCGAACTGGATCCATGTTAAATGTGCCAAAGAGTGATCAACCAGTCAGTATTACTATCCCTGCAAATGAAATGAGTATTGCTCTGGCATTTACTCAAAGTTCCAATAACAAAGAAGAGGGCTCATGAGTCAGGAATTTCCCGCAGATCTTTGGTGAAACGCCTAGGTTTGAAAATGTATCAGCCGCAATTTCTTAATGATTATCAGACGATGATCCCGAATGCCGCTTACAATTCTGAGAGTTAGTTTTGAATGAAGAAAGACATAATAATGACACCATTCGAAAAATTACATGGTCAGACGAAGTATGTTTTAAACTTCCAGGTGCTGTTGATAGGCATAATTGCCTCCACTAATCAACAGAAAAACCTCTACCTAACAATGGAACAACAGTTGAATCAACCTGGGTTTACAGTTTGGGCAGATCTTTTATATAAAGGAGTTAGTAGATCATCATTTTTCATATAACTGTTAACAAAGATCTCTATCTTAAGGGGTATTGTTATGTCACAATAAACGGCTGCAGCATGGTAAATAATTTTTTTAGAAAGATAGGGCTTCTCTCCACTATGCTGTATGGATGTGGAATTTTTTACTAAAAATTAAGCTACTCTATCTGTGGATAGGTCCCGATGGACAGTTTAATGACAACCATGATCACCAAGCATCACTTCAATACACTTGGAGTGTTGTCAAGGATAAAGTATTCACAAGAAAACGACTCACTGTTGATGACATTGTTCAATTCATGACAGAAACATGCCAAGAAATTATTGCAGACAATATAGCGCTCTGTGCCCAAGTGTGCTGAGTGTAGAAACTAGACTAATTATAGGAATTTGTAAATGGTGAAGGACTCCAATTCGAACACTTAACAAAATGAACTAAATTTTACTGTTGTGTTATTATTTTATTTTGTGTATGTCATCAATTCTTACTCTTAGTATTCACATTCTTACTGTTACTAAATAAATAATAATAATACCTGTATAACTACTTTGGCTATCGCAATGTAATCATATCAGTTATTATCAATACTTCAATCGATACAATAAAGTATTTGACCACTAGACGACAAAGAAAGAAAAACAGACACAAATATTTTTCTTTTTCATTTTATTAATTGTATTCCATAGATCTCACATTATCATTGAAGCTCAATATTACAATTTTTGGCGAGATGAAGTGCTGTGATTAATTCTGCAATGTAATGTTCACACGGTTTAAATAAATGGCAAAGGCCACTAATTATCAAAGAGAAATTTCGAGTAGAAACTGCGAAGATTAAATTTCTAAGGAGAATGAAGGTTTGTTTAATACAAGAATAATTAATAAAATGAATATGTAAGGATCGAAATGATCATATATTGCAGCGACGATAAAACAGAGAAAAATATAAATGATTATAAAATAACTTATAGAAAGCATGATTTATGATCGAACAATGAAAGGAAAAAATGCTTAAAAGTAAGAGTTTTAATGCAATGTCCTGTCGCTGCCAGACTCCGCACACTGCAGAGCGATACAGAAAGTGTAATGAGCTTATGATTCGTTTAATTGATTCTTCAACAATGTATTTATGTTTAGTTTTGCAAACTACTTCATTAAACGTGGCCACTTATAATACGTTTACTTACACACAACAGAAACAATGTACAGTAAGGTTCGAAAGTCTCGTCACTCTCCCTTGTTTTTGTATGTTGATGTGCATCCATTTTGAACATGTCATAGCAGATGTCTGACAATGGTTGATGCTTCACTTTCCAGCTTATTTAGTGATCCAGAACATCAGTATGGGCATCATCATTGTCGCAGCACAAAATGATGCGGCGCCATGTCCTGTGTAAAATTTTCCGCAGCGGTGTGATTTCCTTTTGGGGAATAATTAAGCAGCATGTCTCGAAACATCGACACTAGACAATGAAGATTTGAAGCAAGCTGTTAGGGAGGCATTCAAGGAAATCACACCGCCTTTGCTGCGGAAAATTTCACACAGGACATGGCGCCGCATCATTTTGTGCCGCGACAATGATGGTGCCCATACTGATGTTCTGGATCACTAAACATGCTGTAACGTAAAGTATCAACCACTGTCATACATCTGCTATGTCATGTTCAAAATGAATGCACATCAACATACAAACAAGAGGGAGTGACAAGACTTTCGGAACTTACTGTAGAATTAGGAAGTTTGGTGTTTCCAAGTTTTTAAGTTTAAAATGATGAAGTTAGCGACAAAGAGAATAATTCAGCTAGTCAGAAGACAAAGATGACACAGTAATGCAAGTTCGAAAATGGAATCGAAATTGAAGGTAAACATATGATTATATTATTTTCAGACCTATTTTTAGCCGTTAAAGACACAAGGAACCGAATAGAAACCTGCTTACAACATCAGGATTAGGGGCGAAACTCCTTCAAACGTACTATAAGCAAAGCTAATTGTCTTAGCAAAAGTACTCAGTCGACTTCTTCCCGCAATCGATTACTTCGATCAATAATACCACTAAATAACTAATGAAATTGGCTGTTCCTTACTTATTATGCGTTTCTGATTCTGAATTCTGGAGTTTTCCTTCTTACCTTTCTGTTTACTTCAGGCTGTTCTTTATGTTTGCGTTTCTATTGTGAATGTGAATGTAAATTTACAGTCACAGAATTTGAGCTCGCGCTATCGGTCAAATGTAATGTGAATTCATTCAACCTTTCTCCGGCAGCGATGCATCGTTGACCTCCTGGCGGGATCTCAAAGAGATGAAACACCGCGCAGAAAACAATCTGCTTAAACCAGTTGGATGCAAACTAAAGGAGAGGCTTGAAAAGTGATTCGATTGAAAAAAGAACAAACTGAAAGTGTATCATATTACAAAAAAACAGAATTATTTGAATTCTGTCATTTCTTGGTTTCTTTTAATCTTATGTTTTATTTAACGACGCTCGCAACTGCGGAGGTTATATCAGCGTCAACGGATGTGCCGGAATTTTGTCCCGCAGGTCTTCTTTTACATGCCAGTAAATCTACTGACATGAGCCTGTCGCATTTAAGCACACTTCAAAGCCATCGACCTGGCAGGGATCGAACCCGCAACCTTGGGCATAGAAGGCCAGCTGGTTTTTTTATCTATGTTCTAATAATGTAGTGAAAATTTCATTTTAACGACCTTTATTCTAATTATATCATCTGCATTAAAAGAACTGTGTTCTAAAGTTTCAGTGAAATGTGTCATAGTGCCACTACAGTGAGTTAGATGAGAGTAAAGTGAAAGATTATTATTAGTACCAATGTGAAACTTATGTAGGGCCTATACATATGTAGGTCGTAATGTAAAATTAGATTCACTTATTAATCAGGTTATTTTATGTATTATTATTATTATTATTATTATTATTATTATTATTATTAATTGTAATTATTTTGTACAACTGTATTGTGTATTGTTTATATTGTGTATACTACTGCCATCGGGTACTTGCCCACTTGCAGTGTACATACATACATACATACATACATTAATAGAACGGTAATTTATAATACAAGAAAGTAAAATTTGATTTTATCCACGAGCGCAAAAAATGCTTTTACTTTCGTGTGCTATACAATGTTTTATCCATTACTGGTATTCTGGTATTTAAATTTAATTATAATTGTAGGCATTTTCTATGTAATTTGTTGTTTGTGAAGAAGTTATGAACGAACGAAAGAATGTAAAGATTTTATTTTTACTAATATATTTTGGTTGTTATGGAGAGAGTGATTATCAAAAATTCAATTCACAATAATTGTGAGTTAAACTCTTTTAATTCACTACTGTAAATAAAGCCATGGTTCAGGTGAAATAAAGCTCAGTTCAGATACAAAGCATGGATAAAAATTATTTTTCGCACTTCAAATTAAAACTGGCGCTGTCATAGTTTTATAAAACATTAGTTAAGTGCGAATTATCTTTGTTATTGCGGTAAACACTCTTTGATAATTATTTAATTTTAAACTACCTGAAGTTTTATTAACTTCTACAACTTATTCTGTATTATTTTTTTACTATTTCTTTTATCTTTTCAACATCATGACTCCCGTTGTGTAATAATATTTTAACCTTAGTTAAAAATTCACTGTTGGCCTATTTTTTTTTTCACTTGAGATTGTTTCTTCTTCATTACGTAAGTAGATAATTATGGACAATTTATGTCATAGAATTGTAAACAATAAAGCAAATCACTTTCAATATTAAAATTGTTTAAATTTAATTTTCGTATGTGCTTTCCTATTACTTATTTGATTTTGATAGTACAGACAAGCTAATGGTCATGTTATATAAATAGCTCGGGGAACCCACACTTGAATTTGTTTGGGCTCGTCATATTGATTTCACACACATGGAATATTCGTATCCTAAATTTTATACAAAGCGGAAACGCAAGCACCGACCTTCCAATCATGCTCGGGATGTAGGATTCCGATTTTCAGATAGTGCTGTATAGTGTATAGTAACGAGCGAGTGACAGCAGATTGTCTGCGCAATGAGTGCATTTCCGTGTATGCACGTGCGACGCCATACGCGGTCCGTCATGACTCAGTTCACTCGAGAGTGACCAAAATTAGCTGTCACCGCGTAACATGGCGAAATTAGAGAAATGACGGTTTGACAATTTTTCGGAAAAGTGGAAGTCCGAGAGTTTTCTTCATTGTTTTCTTCTACGAAACACACAGAACATAGAGGACATTGCATCCCGAATTGTTTGTCGTACCATGCTTGCCAACTCGTTAGTTCAAATCTAACCAAGAGCAACTGATTTCTAAGGGCGATAAAATACTAGAACGGCTTCCTTCAAAAGAGTAATAGGCAGGAGGATCCGTGACGTAAACTCACGGCATGTGAAAGAACATGTCTCTGGATGAGGAGGCTCGAGGCAAGATTTAAAGTAAAAATTCTGAGGTGGCATATTGAGTAACTTGTTTTATACATGTAAGGAAAAGTTTAAATATCTATGAACCAATGAAATAATATAAAGTAATGTGATTGTGGTATAAGAATATCTGGACAGTTAAAGGAATATTTTAACTAAAATAATTTAAAAGTAGGAAATTTCATCCTAGGACCTTAAAGTGACATAGTAGAGATTAACAGCTGTTTCGTATGCTTTATCTTATCTAAAAAAATTGAACTATAGCAGATAGTCAAACAACATTTTCGCATACCATAAATCAGAAACAACTGAGTTAACTGACACCCACAATAAGTAACTATAGTTCCGTCGCTCTTATTTCCGGCAGCCAATCACGTTGCAGTTCGGCTACATTTAAACGTGTGCGTCTTGTGATTCGCTGATGACGACGTTATTCATTTCCTAAGGCTCGATAAATACTTAATATAATCGCCCGCCATTTTGGCTCTTTCGTTGGCGTTCGCAGAAGCACATGAGGACGTTATTTGCCGCTCAATTATTTGCTGAATTACAGTGCGGTTGATTTATTGTCACAGGAGCTACGACATGATAATGTTTAACGGTGTGGCAAATAGATTCCTCGTTTGGTAGCTCGGCAACGAAAGAACAAAAATAGCGAACGATACTACCTCCTAGACTTTATAGAGCCTTCACTTCCCAAGACGTAAGCAAAGAGGAGGAGCCACGCCGGGAATAACAGTGTCGCGACTATAGGAATATCTTATTTCACCTAACAATAATTAAACACTGGAGTGAAAATTTATAAATTTTTCATTATATTATTATTAATTTATTATTTAATATCATAATTTTGATTGCGTTAATTGAAGCGTAGGCTGGAACAACGCTGTAAGTTACAAAATTTTCATTCGGCGTGTTTCCGTGTAATAATGTTGTATGTCATGCTACTTTGCTATACTCCTTGGCTTGCAACTGTCCATCAATGCAGTACGTGAAATTTGTCCACTCAAAAGTTTGCTACCCTCATAAGAACAACGCTGTACGCGTAAACATTTTTGCAGTTCCTGTAAATTTTACCAAATGTAACTTATAACGTTGTTCCAGCCGACGCTTCAATTAATAAATTAGAAACAATAATTAAGAATTTATGCCAAAAAACTTTCACCTCCAATTTCAAAATGCTAATAAAAGATATATAAAGTTTTTTTTTAAGGTTTGACAAATCGATTCTGAGAAAATGGTACAAGACGAAAAGAATTCAGACATTTATACTCCACTGTTTAATTACTAACAACGGAAATAAAATAACCCTAGTTATTTATAGTGGGTATAAATCAACTCAGTAGGTTTTGCTTCATGATTCGTGATAAATTTGTCTATCTGGTATATTAATTTACAGTTCATTTTTGTTCAGATAAGTCTAGTAATATAGTACAAAATATATATAAGTTCAATCATAAGACATATCTCTTTGCAAATGTTTATTTGCTATGAAGGTATTAAATATATATTAACGTTTTCGCCTTATTTGGCATCATCAGATATAATAAAATACTTGATCTGAAACTTGAGTAAATTGATAAACGAACAGTATAATATACGTGATAAATGAATCTTCATACGTTTTATGTATGAAGCTATATATAAGGTTGTTATAATTGATTTTGATACAATACAAGTTTGAAAGAATTGAAAGTAATTGTATATACATGTAACTCATGTTACAGGTATACATACAAGATTAAATAGTGAGCAATTGAATTATGCAAGTGTCGGCGGTGTTAAAACGTCAATTAAAATTTGATTATGAATAAAAATGAAATTTGCAAAGGGTAAAATGTGTTAAAATATTATATAATTAGTGTAATACTATGTTACAAATCTTGTGTTTTATGTTGACAATTAATCATTATCAAGAACATATGCTTGTGGTTTCTGCTGTGACGTAGAATGTGGATTTGGACATGAATATTCTATTTGATATTAATGCGTGCTAACATAATCCAAGCGTACACATTCTACGTCACAGCAGAAACCGCAAGCATATGTTCTTGGTAATGATTAATTGTCAACATAAAACACAAGATTTGCAACATAGTATTACACTAATTATATAATATTTTAACACATTTTACCCTTTGCAAATTTCATTTTTATTCATAATCAAATTTTAATTGATGTTTTAACACCGCCGACACTTGCATAATTCAATTGCTCACTATTTAATCTTGTATGTATACCTGTAACATGAGTTATATGTATATACAATTACTTTCAATTCTTTCAAACTTGTATTGTATTAAAATCAATTATAACAACCTTATATATAGCTTCATACATAAAACGTATGAAGATTCATTTATCATGTATATTATACTGTTCGTTTATCAATTTACTCAAGTTTCAGATCACGTATTTTATTATATCTGATGATGCCTAGTAAGGCTAAAACGTTAATATATATTTAATACCTTCATAGCAAATAAACATTTGCAAAGAGATATGTCTTATGATTGAACTTATATATATTTTGTACTATATCTGGTATAGGTCTGGAAAAAATTAAATTTCTTTTGAGGTAATCTAAAGTATGCGGAACAGTTGGCAATCTCTACCAAGTATCCGCATATTAAAGCATTACAATGGACCCTACGTTAGTCAGAAGATTGAATAAGGGATGCGACTGTTAAATAGTCAAAAAACCTGACAATGACGTTTTAAAAAGTAATTAATATTGCCGTCTATTATCGTTGTGCATTGAAGTCTCTTGTAGCAGCAGTAGTAGTAGTAGTAACACATTTTATGTAACAGTGCTGTCAACTATACAGGATATTCAGAATCAGAATTCAAAATGGGTGAGAAATGTCCAACATAGTTTGCTCGGAGTCCTGTTTCAGTGGCAGGAACACTTTTAAATATCTACGACGCGGGATTCACATCTTTATTTCCCTTCCTGAATAAGTCATACTAATGATTTTATCGCTTTTTTAAAATCCATCGATCTTATCTGGGTTTGAATCTCGGATCCAATGGCCAGTACTCTTCTTATAACGCATCTTATCACGTTTTCCTTCGGGCTTTCTCCCCATAAGGTATTGAAAATAAACCGAGTTGATAATGAGGTAGATTATCAGTAGACAAATGGATAGAAAGACAGACTCTCATGCAAAACTGATACAGCCGATATGTGCTGTATAAAAGAATTACATCTACGTAAATTTCTAAATCTTTATTTTATATCACAATAAATTTGTCTGTATAATTTTTATAAGAACAAAGTAAAAATAAAATAGATAAAATTAACCATAAAACATAAATTTATTATTACTACGCAATAAAGAAAAATATAAGTTTAAGTAATCATACAATAACAATACCAGCTAATAAGCAGAGATTAATTAAATAACAATGTATTCAAATTGAGAAACTGCTTGACAGCAGAATCCCAAATATTTTATGATTAACAATTATTGTCAGGTGTTGAAGAAAACATTTTATCGAAATTCCTTTTGGTGAATTTGGTTTTGAGTAATTTCAAACCAAATTCCTGATTTAATTAAGGTTATAATTCAGGTATTCTGAATTGTGCAACAAGTGACAGTACAACAGAACACAAACCACAACTAACTTCAATACTCCACGTGAGAGTCGAACTCCAATAACCACGACCGCAAACACGCGTACTATTTAATGGTGACGACAGACATTCTACCACTTCGCCATCGTTGAACTTGGAACCTCACTGCAGGACAAGTATTATTTGCGTGATAATTGTTACGTCGATGAAGAAACGTGCACACCGACACTTAATGAAATATTTATGTGTGCACTTGTAAAATACAATTTCATAACACAACCGACAAGCATTATTTAACTCCTCTGTAGTCACAGAAACATTTCGAAATCTTTATCAGTAAGAACTTACGTTCCCAATAATATCTTTTGGCCACCGACGTAGCTGAGGCGGTAGCACGTTTTCCTGCTGATCGGGCGTGGGTTTGATTCCCGCTTGGACTGATTACACGGTTGGGGGTTTTCGAGGTTTTCTCCAACTGTAAGGCGAATGTCAGGTAATCTATGTTGAATCCTCGGCCTCATCTTGCCATATACCATCTCACTATCACAAATTCCATCGACATTAAATAAGCCAGTAGTTAATACAGTTAAATAACCAAGTAAAGAAAAATTATTCTTAAAATTTCTATGGATCACTTTTTTATTTTATCAGGTCATTTGAATTAAAATTATTACAACTTATCTGCAAAACTCTTTATAATGATGACGACGACTGTAAAGCCTCATCTCTACTGATAAACATTTAACAATAACAACAACATTTAACATGTATATGGACATTTCAAGTCTCAATTAACTTTACATGTTGACTGAGTATGTTGAAGTTAACACTTTTAACATTATGTGTTTTCCAGCAGTAATGGAAAACATGTCAAGTCAATTCACTTGCTCGTGCAGCGCTAATACAGTTCGTCAAAGTTCGTACAGTTTCCATAGCAACATCTAACTTCCGATTTTGTGGTGGGTATTTTGTTTATTTTTATACGATCCTTACTGTATTTTAGTAGGTTATTTTACGACGCTGTATCAACATCTCAGGTTATTTAGAGACTGAATGAAATGAAGGTGATAATACCAGTGAAATGACTCCGGGCTTCAGCACCGATAGTTACCCAGCATTTGCTCATATTGGGTTGAGGGCAAATCCCGGAGAAAACCTCAACCAGGTAACTTGCCCCGACCGGGATTCGAACCCGGGCCAGCTAGTTTTGTGGCGAAACGAGTTAACCGTTACTCCACAGGTGTGGATTTCTTGGTGTTGGCTGTAAGTTGATCGAAGTAATGGGGTGGGCGAAAGAAAATACGTCAGAATAAAATTTATTAATGCACTGATGGAAAGCCTTGTTTGTGGGATGTGCCTCAAAAGAATACAGAGACAAGACAAAGGAGGCTGACTGTTTTAGAGAACTTGAATTATTATTTAACTGTTCACGAGAATACAATAGAGAGTTTTCGCACCCTCGCCGTACGCTAAACGTTAATGCTATGTTGACGTCAATAACGTCATATTTTGTGACGTATATTAACGTTCGTAAAACTTCGGAAACAATTTATCTTGTCGTAGGTCTTGTGATGGTCAATCAATCACGCTGTAATTTTTTTAAAATGAGATGAAATATCTGCTCTTAATTGTATGTGTTTCTTTGGTATAAAAGGAAGTATTTTTGCAGCACTATATTAAAATCTTGTTCTGAAATTCTCAGAACGTTCTTGAATTCAAATCGATCTTCAACTTTAAGCTCGTTTAGAATGTCTTCTGCATTATGTCTTTTACAAAGATATTGCCGCACTCACATTCCCATTTTCTTCCCTTTCAAGGCCTTGTAACAAGCAATAGAGACAATTACAAAAGCCAAATTATCATCTAAGTCCATTGTTCAATTGTCCAAGGTTTAAAAATAGGACACTACCTACATTAAAATCTTATAGACTGTTTATGGTGGACTACGCAAAAAACGTCAAATGTAACATGTTTAACAGTGTGGACAAAATGTTAAGTGAAATTAGCATTAATATATTCAAAAAAATGTTGGGATGTTTACAGTAAACAGCTTAACATTTAACTTCAGTGGAGACGAGGCTTAATAGGGAATGAAAATGATGATAGTGGCTATTATAAAACATTCTGAAGGGGTATAATAATTTGGCTTTTTCCATAAGTGTTATAAAGTACACATAATTTAAATGTCTCGAAGATTGAATCTACCTTCGTCTTTAGTTTAACAAACGTGTGAGAACATATCCTACTGTTTGGTGCTATTACAAATGGTTAAATGTCAATTATAGTGACTATATAGGCTATTCATTTTTACTGTGTACATTTATTCTATTATTTCTTTTTATTTTATCAAGTAAATCGTATTTTATTCTTACATAACACTAAAACTTAAACCTGATACATTTGTATGATGGTTTATGTAAGCAAGTTTTACTCCTGGTTGAGTATACAAGAAAAGGCCTTATGGCCTTAGCTCTGCCAAGTTAAATAAAATTACCATTATTGCTGTTATTATTATTATTATTATTATTATTATTATTATTATTATTATTATTATTATCATCATTATCATCATTATCTAGCACCGATGGAATTAGCGATAGGAAGATGGTAATTCTAAAGCTCTACATCAATCTGCTGGAAAGTTCGTCTTCATTTAAAAATATACAGAGTGTGTCAGGAGGAATGTAAAATTAGGACAAATGTAGTTTGGGTTAAACATCAATTGAACCTGATATGCCTATGTCCGAAATATAACGGCGAGGAAGTTAATTATGGGTGAACTTTTAAATGAAGAGAAGCATCATAGACATATTTGTACGTTTTAGAACATTGTAATAAGAAACATTATTAAAAATTCTGCATCTTGTGTTGTTTCAATAAGTTTCTTTCATAATTAAGTACAAACTCAGCAAGAAAATAAAATAGTTACATAAGACAAATTACTAAGGTTACCCTTCTTATGGATTCAATGAATTATAAATTAATATCAGATACCGGTACCGGTTCTCTTTTCCGACTCTTACGAAACACTTGATAGTTCGCCGGTTTCAGATAACATTCGGTAAACACGAGAAAACATACAGCTAAATGGAACCCTTCGATTGGAAAAACGTGATGTGTAAATGTTGTAAAATGTTATGTTTTATTTAATGACGCTCGTAACTGCAGAGGTAATATCAGCGTCGCCGATGTGCCGGAATTTTGTCCCGCAGGAGTTCTTTTACATGCCAATAAATCTACTGATATGAGCCTGTCGCATTTAAGAACACTTAAATGCCATCGACCTGGCCCGGAATCGAACCCGCAACCTTAAGCATAGAAGGCCAGCGCTATACAAACTCACCAACCAGGTCGACTCATGATGTGTATTCCTCAACAGCAGCCAATGCAGTGTCATTACAAAATCAATAAACAAACGCATGTTCTGCATATTCACTATGGGAATAAACAAATTAAATGTCAAGAGAGCGTGTACTTAGTTGTGTGTGCTGAGCAGGCGATGCTGTACCCAAATGCTATCATGTGCAAAAGAATTTGCGTAACATGTCACGTATAGTGCACAGAACTGCAAGGCATTCCAGTATTTCTCCCTTTAATTTCTCCCGCCGTTAGACTTTGGACATAAGTGGACCTATATTATATTATCCTCAAAATATTTTACGTTCCTCCTGAAACATCCTGTATGTTCGTGCATTCTTCATAGACTATTCAGATAATAACAGGAAACGTCAATCATCAAACGGATAAATGCAAAAAAAAAAAAAAAAAATGTTGTGAATTTGGTGGAAGGAGCTGTGGATGAAGTAAAGAATACAACTTTCGACACCTAAAAAAAATAGTTACAGAAGAGAGGGATGATCTTTTCTTTTGTAACTTACACGAAACAAAATCTATTGTAGCTATCAGTATGTGACTAGTTGATTCAGAATTCCTTAGTCAAGAACTTAAAATTTTTAACTTTGATCTAAGTACAACAAATACACACCATTTTTCGAAATTATGTAATATTTTTCATCATCTCCATGCCAATAGTTCATTTTAGGAATGATCCATTCATTTTGTAAGACATTGCTGTATCTCGACCGTAATATCGAGTGTTCCACAGTGTGCCCCAATTTCTTCAATATTTCAGTATTCTTCTGTATGATTCTGTTTAGGAGTACTGTGCAATATTTATGAGTTGAGTCGTCTAATTAGAAGCAAATCTCTGCGAATTGTTAATAAATTTTACGAAATTATATATTGTTTACCTTTTTGTGAAACTGAACGAATTTCGAATTATTCTATTGTGCATTATAATTTCACAGGGGTCAGTATTCATATGAAAGAAAATGCAGGTTTGTCATCCATATTCAGAATATACACAGTGACATCAATGTTCCGAGCTCTATTGCCCCTGAAGCTCAGTTAAAATTTTGTCAGCAGAATACACCGTCTTAAGAGGAAATGCAATGCAATCCCAGCTTGCGAAGTAGATACTTAGCCACCGTTATGGAGATATGTCGCGCTTGCGGTCAATCACCGACTACGATAAAAGTATTCTTACGCCAGGGATCACAACTGGACTAATCACATTGGTCCAGTGGAACTAAACATGCATTTTAATTGGTTAAATTAAATCACGCATTATTCGCACTCTTTTCTTACGCGTAGTCTCATTAAAACGACTTATTACTGTATTGCACTGAATCGACTTAAGTGTAACAGATATTTGATTAAGACAACATCCTCAAGCACGTGTAAACAGAAAGGAGTTTAAAGCCAATCTGACCTGTTAGATAGCGTGGGTGGCACCACGCCGGGAAGCCGGTAAGAGGACATAAAAAGCGTTTTGTTAGAAGATTGGCGGACAGACAGTGATACGGTCGATCACTGATAGAGAATCAAGAAGGAAGGACATAGTAATGGCGTCAGCTCCAACAAGATATATACCATATGAGTAATTCATTATGTTAATTTGTATATATTTAATAAATCAATCCGTTCATAATTAATTCAGTCTAGAATCTAAGTTCAGTAACGATGTAGTTTGCCTATAATATCCTGAGAGATCCAGCTCTTTCAGTAAATCGTTTCTTTTCCATTATAAATATAATTGTGGTATCAAAATCCTGATAAGTGTGAACGGGAGTCCACAACTGTGGAGTAAGGGTTAGCGAGTCTGGCCATGAAACCAGGTGGCCCGGGTTAGATTCCTGGTCGGTGAAAGTTACCTGGTTGAGGTTTCATCCGGCGTTTTCCCTAAACCCAATATGAGTAAATGCTGGGTAACTTTCGATGCTGGACCTCGGACTCATTTCACCGGGATTATCACCTTCATTTCATTCAGACGCTAAATAACTTTAGATGTTGATACAGCGTCGTAAAATAACCTACTAAAATAAAAAAGAAAGTGAGCGAAAGTCGATCGCAGTAGTCATCCGTTCAGCAAGTCATCAGACATAAGTTGTTGTGCACAACATTATATTCTGAATTCGCTTTTGAATTGTATGCTAGATGTCATGGAACATACTGCATATAAATTAGTCTCTATAAAGCTTGTGATAAAGACTAGGACATCCGGTAAAACGTAACGCAATTATGACTTCCCATCGAGCGCAATTTATCAGTCAATTACAGGACGCATAACTTTCGAGATAACACACGATTGCTTTAGTGTCAGTATGAACAATTTTCCTACATTTCTCACCGGTCTGATACGTAACGTTTATTGTAAACACATACAAGCAGCTCATTTTACCCATTTTAATAGCAATAGTGTTTCAAACTGCGGCTAATCTTATAGGTTTGCAACTAAAAATACAGCTAATTGTCTGCAATGGAAATGTATCACTGCCCTATAGGAAATAGATATCTGTGTCCCTTGCGTGTTACCTGTAATCTCAAGTGAAGGCCTTAGACCATGCTGACCACAGCACCAATGATCAGAAAATCTTGCTATTTGTGTATGCCTAATGTTAGTTTAAAACGTTAACAAGTTGGAGAATTTAAAATGCCAGAATCAAATCTTGAAGACACATGACGGTATTAATAATTGAGACTGCGGAAGTTTTTATGCTCTAAGTTCTAAAATATGTATTAACTTAAGTACTTAATACAGCTAGAATATATAATATACGGAAGTTACAATGTTCAAAAATTACAATAAAAATTACTATTTGTTCAAAATAATTAATCGTATTCTAGTTTAACTACATACTAATTCTGTAACATATTAAGACCTCCAATAAATTTTACAAGAAAAACGATCATTTTTCATGTTCGAAGTAATATAAATATCCAGAAATATTTCAATTTGCACTTTAAACAAAATCAGTGTAAAATTATACATTAGGTGCATATATCATTTTGCCATTAATCCAGCTGCAAACCACAGAAAAAATGTCCCTGCTCATATCCTATTTTTTCTTCTGTTGTCTGTATACACTTTTTAGATGAGTTCAGTACTCATTACTATTCTCAGGTGTGGATTCTAAAGTAGCGGTTTTCTCTTGATAATTTGCTCGAAATTTTCTTCTTACTTCTTCATTCTTCAGTTTTTCCATATTCAATTTCTTCACCACTTGTCTTTCTCTTATCTTCTTCAGACGAATATCTACTTCGTCTATCAGAGGACATGATCTGAGTTAATATCTGCTCCTGGTAAAGTTTTCTCATTTTTAAGCAATTTCGAAATCTTTCCCGTATCAGTATGTAATCTATCTGGTATCTACTTTCTTTTTATTTTAGTAGGTTATTTTACGACGCTTTATCAACAGCTTTGGTTATTTAGCGTCTGAATGAGATGAAGGTGATAATGCCGGTGAAATGAGTCCAGGGTCCAGCACCGTAAGTTACTCAGCATTTGCTCATATTGGGTTGAGGGAAAACCCCAGAAAAAACCTCAACCAGGTAACTTGTCCCGACCGGGAATCGAACCTGGGCCACCTGGTTTCACGGCGAGACTCTACTTTGTCCCTTGGGCATGTCGTTTATGTTGTTAGAATAATGTATTTCCAACAATCATTGAATTTATTTTACACAAATTTACCAAAGATTCTCCTCGTCATTTCTTCTTCCCAATCCATATTTTCCAACTGTTCTTCCCTCTTGACCTTCTCCTACAACTGCGTTCCTGTCACCCATTAGGATTATGCATGCTAGTTTCTGCTCCTTCTCAACTATCTCTACTATTTCGATATCTGTACATTATGAGACCTGAAGACTCCAAAAATGGAAAAATAAGTACGAATACATGGTGACATTAAATACACTCTTGGCACACTCATTATAAATGAAAACATACTTTTTGAAAACAAATTCAAAATATTCATTTTTTCATCTCCTATAAGTTTTACATAGATCTGGTATAGAATTTCTTCATATAATTAAAAAAGAGAAGCTACACGTAGTAACCCATACTTGTTACTCTGCTGGTATATTCGCCTTGAACTAAAATTAACACTCACATATAATTTCAGCAAATCATCATCATCATAATTATAATCATCATCACCATCATCATCGAATGATTCTGACTAGCGAAACATTTACTCAGTAAAAATGTCTATTCTAAAAACAATGTCATCGGGAAGAGGAAGTATATGAAGAAATAATATGCAGCATCATGTACAGTTTATGGACGCTAAAGATAGTGAAATGCATAACGCTGATTAACTAGAACATAATTTTGTCCTTGTACTCGTCATTTGAATAAATATATTATTAAGCCATCCTCATAATCATCGTGATGCATTAATATCATTACCACTGTTATTAACTTACTCAGTTTTATCATGAGATAGGAAACAGAAATTAGCATTCTTTGAAATATGGATTTCATTTGGTAAAATTACATACATTTCTTGTTATAATTTCTGTAGTTGAAGACTCATCCAACGTGTTGACTGACTATCATGTTCTCGAAAAGCAAACTGGGAGTCCTTCTTGCGCAATGTCCTGCATAAATTAGTTCGTCTAAGCACGCTAAATGGGACAGCAGGAAAACATGACGTGTTCCAAGAAACAGAACGTTATCAGTTTTGCAATGATATCTGAATTATAATACTGTTAAACTTTTACTCATACTATGGGTTATTGTTTAACTTAAATTATACTTCAGTACTACATGATAGAACATTAGTGAAAAGAAAAAAGTGTAAGTTCGTCAATGGCGTCTGTTAGTGCTTCTTTAGTTGTGAATTACAACTTATAATACATAACACTGTGAATTCGAAATAATAAATGTTGGCATTACACATTGTTGCAAATGTAATAAATGAAAGTTTCACATGGAGTAGAAACCCCTATCCCTCGCATTTAGTGGAGGGGGGGGAATAAAAATGGTAATTTTGGTCAAAACACCAATTTTTTGGTCGAAAATGGAACTATGATGTCTTCTTTACACTTTGACGAATTTTTAGAACTCTGCAGCAGTTGTGTTATTAATTACGCCTCCTTTAAAAAGGCTGCGCCCATGAAGTTTAAAATATGTGCGAACGTTTAAACTAATTTTTCCTTAGGTACTATTTCTTGCCCACTTCTCAGCATTCACGTTGCTAAGAAGTCAACAGATTTTATGCTATGAACCCGAAATTTTTACTCCATGCGTAACGATGTTATGTTAGGATTTGAAAAAAAATATATAATCAATTTTTTAAAATAAAAAATAAAAATATGTGCTTTTACTCTGTAAATTTAATAAATTTGAATATGAGTAGGTTTAATAGTTTCCTTATATATAGAAGATAAAACTAAAAAATGTGAGAACATAGAAGTTTTCTGAAGAGATCAAAGGTGTTGTAAAAAAAATTAGATACTATCCTTAAAATCTGGGGAACAAGAACCATTTTGAAAACATACCAATTGTTTTTAAAATTTAAATAACTCTTCCTATAAACATGAAACTTAACACATCATTACTGATATCAATAGGAGTATGTGCACAAAAATAATATCTCTAGCTAAAACATGTATAAAATAGAAATTTCATTCATTGCCTTCCCCTCTTAAAATCTGAACATGATACATAAAATAAGAAAACCGTGATCTACAAAAAAAAATACATGGTGCCAATTAAACTTTCTTAAAATCTGAACATGGTACATATAGTAAAGAAAAACGTGATCTACAAAAACCATGGTGCCAATTAAACTTTCTTAAAATCTGAACATGGTACATATAGTAGAGAACGAGATCTACAAAAACCATGGTGCTAATTAAACTTTCTTAAAATCTGAACATGGTACATATAGTAAAGAACAACGAGATCTACAAAAACCATGGTGCCAATTAAACTTTCTTAAAATATGAACATGATACTTATAGTAAAGAACGAGATCTACAAAAACCATGGTGCTAATTAAACTTTCTTAAAATCTGAACATGGTACATATAGTAAAGAACGTGATCTACAAAAACCATGGTGATAATTAAACTTTAGAGTGAACAATGTTGTTTAACAACAGCGGTAGTGACTACATTCTATTGGTATTTTAATAAATTTTAAACCTGTCGCTAAAATAGTCGCATCACACGCCAAACTAAATGCACATTGATTTAACTTTTAAATCACAATTTAACTAGATCAGTACCCACTATAAATGGCATGTTGCACTCTAGAAGGATGATGATGTATTTTGTTACCCAATTACATGTAGAAATCCAAAATTATATAGAAGGCCGAAAACAGTAGCTATTTGTATTTTTCCCATAAGTCTACTGATTACACTGCTCAAACTGACAGCTGGAATGATTACCTTTCTTGGTACTTCATAGCTTGGACATATTTTCCTTCTAAAATTGCATTTTATGTGACAGTGAAAAGGAACACATCTGCTAACATGTGCAGCTGACATCTCAGAGAAATGTATTGTCTGGAAGACAGGACTCCAAGACGAGATTGTTTACGATTTCATCGTGCAATCTGTTATAGATAAACCAACCGCATTATGAATTTGAGTATAGAACTGGAACAAAAAAATCAAGCAAAATATTAAAATGGTACAACAGGAGTATCATACAAAACTACTAAAATAATTAAGTGATAAACTTCGAACTTGATATTGGGAAGGAATAGTAACTGAATCTATCAATAACTGGCCAGATAACAAAAAATAAAGAAAATAATGACTGTATGAACCGATGCACGATGGATCAAAATTAAGTAGTTAAAGGATCAGTACAGAGAAAAGGGCATAACTATTCTCATTCCACTCATAAGTTTAATGCATTTCGCAACTATTTCCTTCCTTACTACGCGACTAATGAAATTTCTCTTTGTAGTTTAATATCATCCTGAAATATTATCTCTAAGATACACTACATGTGCACTAAAGCTCAAGGTGAGCCTTGGCATCTTCCTCCCTGTAAGTCTCCATTCTTCCGTTTTTCTCCTCCAATTTCGAAGTCTAATGCTCGCCAAGTCATCTGTCACACAATCCAACCGTCTCGTTTTTGATCTCCCACGTTTTCTGTACCCCATGCTTCACTGAATCAAAGTCTTTTCGTATTTGTGTATCTTTCATCCTCGTTAGATGTCCCAGCTATCTTATTCGTGGGAATTTTATAATGGAAATTATATTATATTCATGGAACATTCCATAGATTTCATGATTGCATGTGTTTTTCCAAATTCCTTTATAGATTTTTTGTTACGAAAGATCTAAGAGAATCTTCAACTATCATTTACTGTCAGTAATCTGACACCAATTTCAGGGGTTATACTGTTATCTTTTCTTTAGTAGGTTATTTTACGACGCTTTATCAACATCTTTGGTTATTTAGCGTCTGAATGAGATGAAGGTGGTAATGCCAGTGGAATGAGTCCGGGGTCTAGCACCGGAAGTTACCCAGCATTTGTTCATATTGGGTTGAGGGAAAACCTCGGAAAAAACCTCAACCAGGTAACTTTCCCCGACCGGGAATCGAACCCAGGTCACCTGGTTTCGCGGCCAGACGGGCTGACCGTTACTCCATATATATGGACTATACTGTTATCCTGCGAGACAGATGAGCCGAGATATTTAAACTGATTTAAGGCCCGCTTACACTTTGCAGAACCGAATCGAACAGAATTTCTCTTCACAATGTATGTAAATGGAAGATAGAAGAAAGCAGCGAATCGAATCGAACTGAACCGAATCGAATAGAATTCATGAGCTAGAATATTTATTCCACTGCCGGAACAGAACTTTTTGTTTCGGGTATTCGTGTATGATCTTATGTTCCCGTGAAGCTTTCGTGAAAAAAAAAAAAACAAAATGAGCTATATCCATGTTCGATATAATTTCTTTATTGAACGTTATTGCTGAAATAGTACGTAGGTATATAGAAAATTAAAATTTAATAATATGAAGGAAAAAAATTAATAAAATCATGTTCACAATTATTTGCGACGATATGACAAAACACAAAAATACTACTGTAATAATTATGCCCGTGATAATGCTTAGAGCGAAATAACTAAATTAATGGAAAAATTAGGTAAAAATTGAAATCTAAAGAAACGCAAAATAACGAAATTTTATTTCGTCTCTCAGAAGATATTCCAATAGAGTAGAAAAAAATACCATAAACACTGTATTTGCTTTTCTTGTTTTGGATATTTATTTATTCTTTCTTGGCCTCTTCACACAACTGTGTTAAAACTACTATGCGATACATTTTACACTGCAACACGCATCGCTTCGGTTCGATTCGATTCCATTAGATGTGAGCGGCGGCAAACGTGCGTTTCGGTTCGATTCCGCTAAGTGGGAGCGGGCTTTACACGTTCAAAAGTATATCTTAAATAGATTTATTTCGCTTAGCGATATTCTTATATGACCAACAAACATTATACTTCATTTTTTTATTAGTTATTATCAAACCCATTTTATTAGCAGCTTTATTCAACAGTAAGACATTCCCTATAGTAATGATAAATTTCTATTGATGATTAAAGGTAGGAAAATCGACCAAAACATAGATTTCAGGTTGTGAAGCAGTTTTAATACGTGCTAACATTTGCAATGTAGTTGTGCAGTTTAGTGAGCGGTTTTTATGACGGCAGAATTTAAATCTTCCATCACACGAAGTTGAATGCAATACTCCAAGATTTACTAATAATCATATAAGCCTATTAGCAAATGGAGAAACATATTAACTGGAAATTATGTAAAGTCTATACGTAGGCCTAATGTAAAGAACGAATATTATTTCAGGGACACTGTGCTCCGAAATTTATATGGAATACTTTTCTTTGCATGGAGGATGCAACAATAAAGAGAAACATTCTACTTCAAAATTTGACTCAAAATTTATATGATTTTGTGTTTTCTCGAATTACAGTATGTATGATATTGATGTTTCAATATCCCTTCAGACAAATACCAACAGCAGTGACTCTCCCGACCTTATTATATATTATATGGTTGTGAGAATTGGACGATCAAGACCAAAATTAAATCTAGAATAACTACAGCAGACATAAAGAGAAAGGAAAAGAAATAAAAAAGAAAGAAAGGAAGAAAGGAATAAAGAAACAGAGAAAGAAAGGAAGAAAGAACGAAGGGAAAAGAGAAAGAGAGCAAGAAAGAATAGAAGAAAGTAAGTATGAATAAAAACGGGAGACTTTAGACCGAGAGCAGATGGAAATTACAGCTCATGTATTTTGTCAAGACACTCGTGATGTGCAGTACGGGAACAACATTCTCATGGAGGGGATAGGAGTAGAAGGGAGGTTCGGGCGTGTGTCTACCGAGTTCAAGGCAAAGAGTAACCCATTCCCCTATAATTTGTAAGTAGACTCATCCGATCTCTGTAGGAAAGGTGGGGGATTGTCTTGACAAAATGCATGAGCTGTACACAGGCTCAACCCAAGACGAAAATAATAATCAATTTAAGTAGGAAGCTGGAGGAAGCAGCAAGTCTTGACCAAACCCCTGCGGTGGATGAGTGGTCAGATCTTCACGCTATAACGCAGATGGTCCGGGTTCGAGTTCCGGTCTGGCTTGGAATTTTTTCTCGGGGTTTTCCCGTTTCCCCATATTAGAAATCTACATCATTCCATTCCGTCATATCATAGCATTACCCCATCGCCGGTCAGCCGGTGTGAGTTTGAGGATGAGCCTAGCTTAAGGTTAACCCAATAGATCTTTAAAGATCGTAGTGCAGGCCGTAGTGTAGCGCTCTCCCCGAAATCCTATTCCATTTCATTCCACGTCCTGACCTAATGAGGCAAAAATAACTGTTTGAATATCACTGACACAAACCGAGAATCACTGTTAAGTATGTGTATGCACACATACTATTACCGTATAATAAAAGAGATTTTTTACAATGAGAAAACGAGTTGCATTATCTTTTTATCAAGTTGGTGGATTTTGTTGAGGTAGTTTGGGTGCCCCATACATTTTTTACGCTGAACTGAGGTGGAGTTGGGTATGTTTACTTAATAATGTCGTAATTTCCCTCCGCTAACTGCAACACACACGCGTGCGGCAGGGAAGGGGACCTTGCGGTATATTCCACCATGATAAGGGTCTGTAGGGGGGCAACCCACAGCTATAGCGTTACTATTTTCCAGCTCGTATACGTAGCGATTAAACATTGACCTAAATAGAAATTGAAAGTTTCTGTTACACCTTGAATAACTCTATGCGCGTGTGTATGCAGAGCAACACATGTGCCGCTTTCGTATAACGAGAATGCCATGATTACGTGATTAGAAATTATCTCCTAAAACAGTAATACCAAATAAATTCGTTTCATATTAAAGTGAGATAGCATTACCATTTCTGCTGTTAAAGGGTACAATATTATTAAAAATGCATTGTTATTTTGTATTGTTAATTGTAGTTCCATCTTCAATTTCAGGATTAATTACTTAGTACTTCACGTTTCTTTAATGGGTTTATTTTACGACGCTTTATCCGCTCCTATGGTTATCTAGCGTCTGAGTGGGATGAAGGTGATAATGCCAGAAAAATGAGTCCAGAATCCAGCGCCGAAAGTTATCCAGCACTTTCTCTTAATGGGTTCAGGGAAAACCCCGGAAAAACCTCAACCTGGCAACTTGTCCCAACCAGGATTTGAACCCGGGCCGGCTCGTTTCACGGTAAGATATGCTAACCGTTACTCCACAGCGGTCGACTACTACTTAATATTATAAGCACGTGAAAAATAATATTTATGGAATGGTGATTGGCGTGGCTCACTGGAATATATCAGTGTTATGAAGAGTACAGTTCCCGTTTGAAATAATCGCCATTCTTGTCATTGTATATGAAGGTAGTGGGTTGAAAACACAGCCAATAATGTGATACGTGGCTATGTTGTTAAGTTTATGCTCTAAAAATTCTGGAATTCGTGTTCATTACAGACTTATAATTGCTTAGATATGCAATATGAAATAAAGTAGGCCTTAACATTCTAGGAACAAGGAACATCTGTAAAGAATTATTTTAATTTCTATTAAGGTACGATGTTTGCAATCATTCTACTTAATTAATCTGTAATTGCTTTAGGTGCAAGCAACAGATATAGAGAAAGAGATGAATAAATAAATAAACAAAACAAATTAATGAAAGAAACAAAATATGTTTGCTGAATACTGCCGACATTGTTCCTTGACCCTGTTATGCTGATACTGAAGTTGCACTCATTATAGTGATGTATTAGTTTTAAAACAAGATTATGTATTTCGACCTCGTTTATCATCGAGTTTTCTTAAAAAATTACGAAACATTAATCTATATCAATTTATGCAGGTTCCAAGAAATTCATGTGATTGTTGTCGAGAGAATTATTTGTGAAGTTACGATGTAAAATACATTCTCTTGAGATTTACCTGTTGACATTCAATAAAATTATAATAATAATAATAATAATAATAATAATAATAATAATAATAATTCACTCAGTTTAAAATAATAAGTCCTGTGTTAGCATATACAAACCCCGATAATTAAGCTCTGTTCGTAATATTCGCTATTTTTTGTGGATAGTGATATAAGAAATTACCCATTTCGCAAACACATGAGAAAATGCAATATTACGATTCTTAACAGAAATCGATCGACTGTACGTTTATTAAAAGTAGGATAATTATAGCTTACGTGTATGGATTTTAGCGAGAAAACTCTCGATTATATGTAAAATATTGAAAACATACGACATAATTTTTATTTCAATTCAATCAACTATAATAGGCAGAGGAATACTAAATTTCATAGATATGATCATCCACTAAAAATATGCATTTGCATGAACTTGCGCATTCTACAAATTGCACAAACAGGCCTAACACAGATCTCTTCTAGCAGTATTGTATACCAGAGACATGACAACATTATTAGATAAACATCATCTTTGCTCTAACTTCTAAGCAATGTACGTTAATTTAAGACATTGGTAACAATAAAATACAATAACGAATGTAATTTATTGTGAGATAGCTTTCAATTTCCTCGTTTATTTGTGAAAGTAACATCATTATTTTATATTATGCTTAAATAATTTGAAGTATATTTCATTTGTAAATATAATTATTATAATTATGTTTAATGGATTTTAAGACAAATTTAATGCAGGCTATAAGATCTAGTGATTTTCTGAAGCATAGAAATATTACAACATATTTGATACAATTACAACGGAATTGAAAGCAAAGAAACCTTCTTAATAATAACACACTAAAGTGAATCGAGGTGCTACTTATGTCCGAGGAATGCCACAAAAAGTACTTGCATACAGATATAAATTTTTAGACATAAAACAAAATGCTTAAGTTCAAAGAAGATTTTATTCTTTTGCTACTAATTTGATCACTTCTGTGAATCCATCCGTCGTCCTCTACATTTTGCTAACAATGAAAACATGTGGCAAAACTAAAAATGCTTGTATTATTTATTATTAATAAAACTATATTCGATAGACTAGTAGTTATTATTCATTTTTATCGTTAACATTTTTCTGTTAAAAAGCAAATTTCTTTTCAGAATTATGCGTGAAGATCAAGTACACAACTAAAAAATATTAAAATAAAGATTCGTTTAACTTAAAACTTTTAAAAACTCATATACCTACTAGCTCTCTAAGTTTCAAAACATGTTCCTAAAAGCGAGAAATTTGACACTTTCGATCAGGGACGCATCAAGATTTTGTTTTTACTCTATATGTTTGTATATGTTTTAAACTTTACAATACGCATTTGCGCGTTTCTGTGTTAAAACGAAATAATGATGACGTAGAATTAGGAATGGATTTGAATTTCTGATAACGTGTTCCACTTTTACACTACAAGCGACATATGAATCTATAATCCATAAATCGTGCACATTCAACTGTGTCACGTATAACTATTCGCAACGCCTTCATACATTGCAATTTAGGCTGTATTACGTTCGAAATTATCGATAAACTCAGCGGAACACGTCATGTAGCCTACACGTATCTGTATTCTGTGACACATTTTTTGCTTTATTTTTGGTTCATGTTTAACTATTCTTATTTTTTTATCTTCCTGTCATTTTATCACATGTTTCTTACTCTGTTTCTATTTCTATTATTTCCTTTCCATTTCTTCTACCTCTATACTGTATATTTTTCTCACTTTCTTTCCTATTATTTTCCCCCTTTGAAGCGCCTTTTCTCTTGCTATATTTTTTATTTTTTCGATTTATAATTTTGCTGTAGTTTTATTTAATTCCTTTCTTTTCTAAATGTACAGTAGGCTACGAATTAATTTTAACTTACATCTCCAGTATTTCACCCATTGTGCATAGGCTACATGAACATGAGTGTTTCCAAATTTAGATATTTAGACGTAACATATTATTTTCCTCAACAGAAAACTGAAAGCGGTTTTCACAACCTGTTTATACTATGCTTGTCTGAAGATGACAGAATATCACATTATTAAAATAACATGAGCATCATATCGGCTCGAGTAGTAGCATTTCAGAGTACCTACAAATGCAGCGAAACGAATATCGATTCCTATAAATAAAAAAGTGCGTTATCTTCATTTCATAAGGACTCGATGTAAGCTTATTTGTCTTCGTTTAGTTCATGTTCATTCAAACGGTAGTCTTGCGCTATGGTGACCCATGGTGGGAGTTACAGTGTTTGTGAAGTCCTTCAAGATTGATGGTAATGTTGATTATGATGCCAGCTGGTGGTGGTGGTGGTGGTGGTGGTTGTTTTTGTACTGGCTGTTATAAAAATATTATGAAATACTATAGAAATTTGAATTTTTGTCCCTTTCTGCTCCCAATTCTGTTCAGATATTACACAAACATTAGAAAGTAAAACGTACCGGGTTATGTGATCTTGTCTAAGATAAACAAACACATTGAGTTCCTGAGACAGAGAAATAAAATTGTAGTTTCTTTCAAAGAACTAAGCCAAAGTAAATTGGATAAGACTTCATACATTATGAGTAGGGAAACAGGTGAAAAATGGTAATAACTGCCATATAATTGTTACACTGTCAAATTAATTTCTATATATCAAATTTCTTGATATTCACTTAATAACAAGTTCATAAAGAACACAAGTCATTGCACTCGTAAAAACAGTATTTATATTCAAGAGTAGTTTCTAGCCATTGAACTAAGTTAAACAAAGAAAACACTAGATTGGTGATTTGAAAAGGAAAACAAGTTCTTATTCCTTCGTTTATAACTTTAGAGAAAACAATAAGATAAACAGATCAATCTTCAATAGCACGCAAAGTAGTTCTCTGATATTCTTATGTTGTACAGAATACTTGGATAACTTGTAAATACCAAAATTTTAAGCTATTCGCTGATGATAAATTGCATTCCCATAATTTCTAAGGTATTTGTAAGTCTCTTTTTTTCTTTAGTTTACAAAATTTGCATGAAATGACAATGTTGAGTTCATTAGTTACTGAGTGTACACAACAAATTTTGCTCTGCTAATATAAACAGAAACTTGCTGAATATTACACTAAAATTACAATGTAATACTCTAACATCAAAATTGCTTTTGTTAATAAAAATATTTTCTCATAGAATGAGTAAGTTCATGTGAAATGCATCGTATTTTTTCTGACATCACGTAGAACTTCTCTGTTGATTTGAAGTATTACTACACTATATGCTCTCTTGGATGGAAAATGTATATTTCCGTTAGCTTTTTCTAGCCCTAAGAAATGTCGGATGATGACACCAATGCGTTCACTTGCCACAACATAGCAGGTGTTTCCTTGATCATGTGACATATTTATGTTTAGGCTAGAAATAGTGAGCCCTGGTTCGCATGGAGAACTAATTGCATGATCATTCGTTTAATTTGTCTTTCTAAAATTCTTAGACCATTATTCTTAACAAAAAATGTTGTCTTCGTTAACTATTAGTGTTGCTATCAATGTGACTGGTCTTTTCCCAGATAATATTATTACGAATACAACATATTGCTTAGAAGTGCGTTTTATTCGCTTTTTAAAAGAAAAATCGCAAAGACACTTTTTATTAGATTCAAGTCGCAATCACATAGTAAAGGATACCTTATTTCTGTAAGGGAACACGGCCTGAAATATTGTCATACTTACAAGTTAACTGAGCACCTAAAGAAATAATTACATATTGAAATAGAATATTCAGAGCACTTTTAAATCATTAATATTTTGATGAGAAATAAGACTTAAATACAAATAAAATATCATTTAATTAAAAAAAAAAACAAAGTTTAACATGACGATTTTTGTCCGGTTTTGAATTGTTTTAGTTCGATTGATTAATTTTTCTTCGAAATGAAATAAACAAACGGAATTCATGCTATTATTGTACACGTATTCTTGTGCAAGTTGTTGCGTTTTTTTTAACTTTATTCCTCATAATAATGGTGTTGTCTATGGAGATACGAACTAATGTTATTCAGTAATGTTACGAATTAAATACAAAATTTTCCATCGCTCTGAAAAGATTGAGAACTCTAAGTATTACTAAAGTGCAGACTCTGTAACTTGTTTTAATTTCAAAATCTATCAATGACTGAAAAATGGCGGCAACTTATTACTCGATTTTATATAAATAAATCCTACTGTTTTGTGAATAAAACGGTATTCCTACTATTTTGCAAATTGCATTTTCTTTTGTTTTTTTTTTTTTTCGATGTAGAGATTATTCACTTTTTGGAGATCTCATGCCTTATATCGAGAACATTCTCTATTACATTAATGCATAGGCTGAAAACTGAGAAATTACACGCACTATAAACTTATTTGTGACAAGATATGCACTTGTTTTATTTTTCAAATCACCAATTCTATTGCGGTTATTAATTGATGCGACTTACATGTCTCGGCGCATGTATGAAAATAGATTTTCGCTGCTGACGGATGAGACGAGACAGGCGCTCCGTCCTTTGTGTGCTTGTGAGTTTCGGGGGCGGACCCAGTTCATCGTCAGCCTCGTCGTCGTAGTCCTCGAGATCAGACAAAGACGAATGTTCACTATCCTTGGATTGTATCGTTGTTAACTCATGCTGTTTCTTGTGATCCTGCAGCGACGGACTGGGGGGTGCACTGCCCCTAGGGGTGACGGTCGACAGAGGGACAGTCTTGGCGATTATGGTCTCCGTGCAACTCCTCACGCTCCAAGAACTCCCCCCGTAGCGCTTCATATTCATCAGGTCGCCGATGCTACCACACGCTCCTATGTCAGGTGTATTCCTCCTAGGTGTTCCCGGGCTGTGAGGTAGTGAGTCGTAACCGTCGCCACTCACGCGAAGGTGATGGCTACTCGAGGTGGTGCTACCTCCGGGGTGTCGCCCCAGATCGGGCAGGGCAGCGGCTGCGGACGTGAACTTGTCGATGTCGGACATGCTGGACCGACGTCGCATCTTCATTCTGGCGTTCAACGCGTTGGCCGCCGTCGCTACGTCCAATTTGTTAGCATCCTGACTATCTCTGTGCGGGGTTTTATACTCTTTGCTGCTTGACTCCGATTCTGTGGTTGTGCGGTTAACAAATGTAGACGACTTGAAAGCAAATAAACCCGCTTTGAGTGGGAATAAAAGTGCCCACTCTGTGGTTCTTGAGTCTTGTTCCATAATTACGGATCTTTAAAAATATTTACTGTGTAAGATAATATATGCACTGTTCATGTCCTTGCAGAAATTACGTCACATCTCTGGAGTACATTGATAAGAGTAACGTACTGCACGTCACACACAACTAAGACTGAATGACTTCCAAACACTAACATGAATACTGTATGACACTCTATTGTAGGGAAATTCGCATGCGTCTACGTGATAAAAAAAAACAACAGCGAAAGAGAAACATAGCCTGTTATCATTGGCCTAGTCCTGTTTCAGTGGTTATTCAACTTCCTTCCACGCCTTTGGTTTCCCTCTTCTATCCTCTATTACTGTTGCTTTTATCGGTCGATGTTGTCATTCCTCTTTGTTATCGTCTATTACGCTTTATTTCTTTTCGAAGTCGGGGGACTTGAAAAAATCACCACATGCGATAACAGGCCACACTTTCATCTTCTACATTCACTGACAACCACAGCACTTCAACGAGCTTAAAGTGGAGTCCTGCCTTCAGATTGTGATCACCCACCTGACACAATGACGTTAAGTATAGCTACTCACTTAATTAACTCGAGACCTTAAATTATATGCAGAAACATCAATGCTGTTATCATTCTGTGTCATGTAATACATTTAGAATATGTGGAATACTCTTACGGTATATTTCCTTTAAAAACTGAATTTAACTTTAAATGGCAATATTTTAACGTCTTTAAAAGACTTGTATCATATCTAATCAAGAATTTACAAGTCCATAAATTGCAGTAAGGTTTACTTAGGCTGAAAACCGCCAATGCATTAAGATAATTTTACAAAATTGCTACTCTGCACAATTAAGTCTTGTGATGTTTTTACATAATTGTGAAATGGGACGTAAAGTCGAATTTTTCATTTCTTTGTTTTCTGTGGTTTCAAAAAGAGGATGAAATACTGAGCAATTAAAAAATTAATGGTTCTAGGTGCTATAGTTTTTAATATATTACTTATTGATCGTTGATATTACATTATGTACTTTTCGAGAAAAATGCAATTGAAGTTTTCATTCGTTTTCCAAGCAACTATAAGAAAGATTTAGGTATTTAAGAAGCACTGTGTAAACTTACGTCCTAGTTTAGTATGTAAAAAAGCCTACAGGTAGCGCAGGATTTCAAAACATAGAAATGCAGTTTTTACACCGCAAATTCGTTATTTTGTATTCCTGTAAAGTTTTCTTTCACGACTTCAATTCCCTTTTCTTGCAACAGATCACAATTTGATGAAAGTTAGAAATGGAATAGTAACAAAATACTGGATTATGTCAACCCAAAACTGAAAGAAGTTTACTGCTAATAAGTTACTTTTTTTAAATAATTCTGTGTTAAAATTTATAAGTTGGAATTGAAAACTTTAACAATCTCAAACTTCTGCAGCATGCTTCTAATTCAAACAACAAAATTGCAAACTGAGGTACAGTAGCAATGTTATACCAGTATACATATCGTTATTTTTGTTTAATTTTTAAGGTATCTACACACTTACAGAAGAAATAGGGACTTTTAAAATCTTATGAGTAATGAATGATAAATAAAGCGAATATATACGACTTTTAGCGCTACATAAAAGTTACTAACACACTGTTTAAATATTGCCAATGTTATTTTAACACTTTTAGTGATTAGTATAAAAAATAAAATTTTCACAATCTACAAATTACTAGAATAATGAAGAAACAGCGTAAATATAACCCCAGATTTTAAAGAACAAATAAAAACTGTCTTTTTTACTGGTATGGCACCGCAAAGAGTTCTCTCGCTGTTATATGCACTTTAACACTAACGCACTATTTTCATTAATTAGAGTTGAAGTGTTCGACACAAATATCTCACAACGCGCGACACTATCGCCGTTCACTACACACAGACTGAGAACGAACTCTTATATAAGTGACAGAGATAGCGACTATACGGAACGAAGAACGAACACAAAAACATTAAGCAAACATACGTAACTGACACTCACCGTGAGTCAGTAATGATTGGCACATTGTCCTTCTGCTACAACCTCGCCTCGTCAACGTGGTACAAACTGTTCTCCGCCGACAGCATCCCCACCCCAGTCATCCCCGACTTTACCACACCACTCATATTCATTCCTCACAATAAGAAATGAAGGAATACACATGCTTGTAATACATGAACAAATTTGTAAATAAACTCTTTTCCTCTGTGTCTTTGTATTTAGCCTTTGTTGTAATCAAGCTAACAGACGTGACTACAATTTCCTGTAAGAATATGAGTTGTGTATGTAATTATAATAATAAATGTGTATTTTTCTTCTAAAATAATAACTGGCAAAGAAATTTTATGGCTATTTACAAATTATAGTCGAATATTGTATAATATTAAAATATATTTTGTGACATTCTCAAAATTAAGAAAAACACTTAAAAATGATTTATGTTAACCATACCAATTTGTCTGAGGATGTTCAGGTCTTTATCATTTCTGCAAAATTCTGTTTTAAGCAAAACGTATGTACAGATACAATCTTAAAGTTCCAAAAATAAAAATTCTAACCTTCAGATTATATAAATATTAATAAGAACCAAAATTGTGGTAGATAACACGATTACTGAACAAGTAAATGGTTTTGATTATCTAGGGTATCATGACGTTGCATGTAAAAATGAAGAATGCCAGAAAATAACAATATTGATTCTGTATGCGAAACATTTAAAAATCCTCATTAATGCACAAAAATATATTTTATAAGTTAACATATGCCTACATTCCAATTCTTACCATGGATCACAATTACACGTACTAAAGAAGAACGTCAAACAAAATTGGAGCAGAACTTGGATCTCTGACAGACGTTGTACGCTTTATTTTATGAATGAAAATCAACGAAAATACAAAAATTGTATAATGTCAAATTGTTATAATAATAATAATAATAATAATAATAATAATAATAATAATAATAATAATAATAATAATAATAAAAACAATAACTACAAGTTAATCTGAAAAGTCTGCATTGGAGCTGGAATAATAAAATATCCCTAAAGAGAGATAAGAGACCGTCATAGGCCAAGAAATTATGAGCAGAGTAGTTAATGTTATATACTGCGAAGCTCATATACCTGTTTCAGACAATGCTGATAATAATGGCAATGACGATGATTTAAAATGTACGAACAACCAATTTTAAAGGCTATTGAAAACCATTAGCTTGTCGTTCTTCAGAGAGGGATGTGAAGTAAGAAAACCCCAGCTTTTGACAGATTTACGTCACGAAAAACATGTGTCTCTGTATAAAGAAATGATAGGCAAGATTTTCTGTCCATTTTTAACCACGTCAAAATTGAACTCTGCCAACAAACATCCTAGTCGATTTGCCTATTTTTATAGATATTACAATTTTCATAACTGGGGAATGAAATTCTCTACAATGTTACACTAGCAGAGTATAGGAGGAAAGTTTTATTTGACCAACCAACTCTTTTAACATTAAATTTTCCTCAAAATATTGACAGCATTTTAAATTTTGCAATACCCAATTACTTCACTCATAAATTGTTTTTAAGCACAAAGAAATGACACAATTCTCACGTCAATATGACAGTATTCAATAATATTCCGTGCAATCTTCTTACATAGAAGTCAACAGTCGTTATGCAACTGTAAAGGTGAGAGTTAGAGGGTTTATGCTCTGTGAGAGTATATTTTAAGGTAACACCCTTTTCCACAATGCACCGAGTAAAAACACCTGTCACAAATGTGCTCCATGAACCAACAACACGTATTTAGAAGGAAATAACGTGTGTTGTAACGAAAAAAGAAGCAGGTGGAGTCATGCTTCAGTTTGCATTGATGACTATTACTGTCAATCAATCTCTCTCCGCACAGATGTTACACATGAACTCCTGCGTACGAATCTCATGGCTTTCGGTAAGGCATTTACAGTACATTCTTTGGAACTTAGAAATAATCTTTTGAATTACGAATTACAGTCTTCGAAAGGAGTGCTAGGTTTATCAGTCAATTGTGCCGCGTTAAAGAAACACTCAAAGTTTCAGTAGGCCTAATACGTCTTAATTCGCTAAGAAAGGAAACAAAAGAACACCATTTCGAGGGTAGAATCCAGCAGTTTAGTATCTATCTATACTTTTTTTTTTGTCTTTTCTGATGACATTCGTCCCGGGATGCAGTGTGCTGCAGACTCATAACAATACGTGTAATCACCGTCATATCGGACTGTCCGAGGCAAAACTGTCCTGTCCGACACAGAATGTCCGATTCAGTGTGCTGCCGGTCTTATTGTCTTTAATTCCTCCATAAGTATGGTTATGGTGCTATGTCGTCCGCAAAATATAAATGACGTAATGTCTCCTCGCCTATGTTAATACAAAAAGAATTCATGTATTTTTCTTCTATTCCAATGTCGTCAATAAATGATAGTTATAATAGGTATAATAACAAATTTGACTGAAATTACACCACACGAAATTGTGTCATAATGCAACAAAGACTACGGCAGAAAGATGCTGAGAAGTGAGGCAAGATGCACAGGGTGATTGAGGAGGAATCGTAAATATTTCAGGGGGGGGTTAGTATGAAATACTCATATAAACATGTGTCCGATTTTCAATGATTGTGGAGAATTGGTCGCTTGCGTTATTAATAGTGCTGCATTAATAAAAGGACAAGACGATCTTACAAGAGCAATTTTAAATGACCTTGTCCTAACTTGTGCTAAACCAAATCACTCCCCAACAGTACCCCCACTTGTCGATCGATGGAATTATCATAGAGAGCCAATTGGATAGTACATATCCATCGATTCAGAGTCATTATACCTAAGAGCCAACTGGCTAGTCTCTGAAATTGAGACAACTCATCCTGCGTAAGGTTTTTCCGTGGTTTTCCTAAGACGCTAAAACAAATGGACCACGGACCTGCACTCACTTCCCCATGGCCCCGGTAATCCCACTAATATTAATAATTCTTTTATATATATGCCATCTCGCCTATCTCGTCCTAATTGAGTCACCATAGAGCCAATTGGCTTGTCTCTACATTGAGACGATTCAACAGACTCGAAGTCATAATTCAATAGACTCCTTACTTAAAAGCTAATTGGCTAGTCTTTCATATTGAGACAACTCATCCTGCCTATGGTTTTTCCGTGGTTTCCTAAGGTGCTACGACAAATGTCGGGATGAGCACTAAGAGAAATGCTCTTCCCTATAAAGTTCCCCAATTTCTGATAAAACGACATAAATGCCCTGGTTCAGCTTCTATAAAATACCTGTTACGTCGGCGAGGTTAGTCGGATTGCGAAAGGACAGAGAACCTTTCAATTTGCAGATTAAATTAGTGGTGTCTCTTCCAACGTACAGTTTCCCTGAAAAAGGATGAGACGATTGAATATTCCTAAGTCTCAGATGTAAGACACTGCGCATGATCGGAGACCAGAGCACTGATACACAAGATAACGAATATTGAGTTACTTAAATTCAGGCTATTTAGTTTGTTACTAGCATCGTTCCGAAATTCACTTCAAAAACTGCAAAAAATATGATAATATTACGTAAATAAAAGATAAATATATACATAAATCGTGTAGTTAAATCGACAATGACCCTTCATGACTAGATCGACACTCCGCACAGAAAGGAAAGCTTTCGTGTCGTTTCAATAGCTCTGACGGTAAGACATCTGCGTGTTGTGTAGAAGAGTGCGAGTTCGATTCTTAGTCTACACAACGATTTTTTTTTTGTCTAAATAACGTGAAATAGCTAAGTATCGTTGAAATAGAGTTTTACAAAGTCCTGAGATTAAGTGTTAATGATCGCAAACAATACAAAATTACAAGTTATAATATTATAAACGTTAATCTAATGAATGCATTTATACACACACACACACACACACACACATACTGTACAATGTAAATGCATATATATTAAAAACTAACAATTAAAATGAAATTAAAAATATATATAATAATAGACAAACTTTTACAAAGGTTTAGAGTCCTTAGGCTATGTCATTTCTTGAGTAATTATTACAATATTTTATTAATAGCTTTCCCATATGTGTAATGTGTACGTAATGCACTCGCACAAAACAATTTTTGTTAAAAGTGTGGCTTTGGATTATTTCATTCTCATCCCTTCATTTAATTTTAAATATTTTATGTACGTGTTTGCAATAGTGTTTCATTTAATGTGAATTCAATTTTATTCATGTTACTAGCCGTACCCGTGCGCTCCGCTGCACCCGTTAGAAATAAATATAAAGTAATTACATAATTAAAATAGGACATTTGATCCGGGGAACATTCGTGTTTGATATAAGGATAAATCGTTTATTATGAAACTTCATTTAAATTGTGTTTGCATAATTAAAATGCGATCATTTTGATCCAGAGACCATTCATTTGGTCATTAAAATTATTACAGGAAACGAATGTACAGAATAGCCTATCACGTTTTCTGTGCATAAGAAGCTATTTTAATCTTACCTGTCTTCGATTCACTCAGAAGTTACTGTAATAACATTATAGCATTATGTCCATCTAGAGAAACTACACTTTCCAATGGTGAATTAATAATTAATTATACAAATCGGTTAATTTAGCTTCTGATATTATTTCATACAAACACAGAAACATTATCTGTAGGCTATCTTTCATAGCTTTCGATTGTTGCTGTCCAAGGCCCCTTATAGACGAAGTCATTTGTTTTTTAATTCATTACACGGCCTTGGCAGTTATTTAAATTTTAAAACTCATTTACCTCATTAAATATCAGTCCTATCAAAATTTTTCAAGGAATAAAACTTATCGGAAATTATTTTTAAAGAAACGTTTGTTATGCAACATTTGTCACAAAAATCAATAATAAGCGAGATATTTCGATGTATTTAATTCAGGCCCCCTTATAACCCCCTTTTAAATAATGTATTTTGAATGCCATATAGCCTAAAATCTAAGTTACAACGAACTTAATTTATATTCCAATTTTCATCGAAATCCGTTCAGCCATTATCGCGTGAGAAGGTAACAAACATACAGACAGACAGACATACAAACAAAAATTTCAAAAAAGCGATTTTCGGTTTCAGGGTGGTTAATTGTATATGTTAGGACCAATTATTTTTGGAAAATCGAAAATTACCAGAAAAATTTCGGCTACAGATTTATTATATTATTAGTATAGATGATTGAATGAAAAAGCACTGTTGCAGTTATTGACTAATTACATGTATTAATACTAATTATTGAATGCATTTGTTAAGTAACCAATTGCAGTATCTTTTGCAAAATCTTGAATGTTTAAGTTGTCAATAATATTTCTGTACTATATACTATAATACTTTAAAAGAATTTGCAATAGATTTGGGATCCTCTACTTTATAATCATTGGTCTTAATGAAAAAATATTTTGTTTCTTAGGATATCTACAATTTTAAATTTAATAATATTCCGAATAGGTTTAATTGCATTATCTGAATTTTGTACTTTTCTATTCAAATATATTCTATTTCCCTCTTTCACAATTTTTGATAAATTACACTGTACTTCTTGCAGTATTTAAGAACATGAGGATCATTACATTGCAACTCATTACATATAGATTCTTCTTTTTAATATATGAGATTTTGAAGTCCCTGCGTTATCTACATGTTTTTACTTTTGAATTTTTTCACAACATTGAGTCGAGAACATCCACTGAAGTGATTATGAAATTAAGTGAAAAATTCAATACATTTACTCTTAATATCAGTAGTACCAGTATCATATGTTTTTCCAAGATTCATTTTGTAGACATAAATGTAAATAATCACTAGATACTAGTTTTTAAATTAATATTTTGAAATTGTTCAGTGACATTGGAAACAGGATTTGTTTATCATGTTCAGACAAGCCATTGATTATAGGTTCTGTCGAATAGGAATTCAGTCTAATTCTGTGTACAAAACATTTATCAATGGCTGTGCTACTTCAGTTTGTATGCTGTGGGAAAATGACTACGATTAAGGTTTCCAGTTTCAAGGAGTGAATTTAATTTACTTTTAAAGAAAAGTTCCGAGAGATAATCTATGTTTATGTCACTACAGATCACAAATTCCATATGAGATTTCTGAAGTCTTTTCTTTACAAATTGAGTGTTGGCTATAAATATTAATAAATAATGTAAGAAATACGAATGATTGTAGTTATAAGTCTGATTTACATTATAAAAAGCAAGAAGTTACACTCCTCGGCAATATTCGAACTTTCGATGTTTGGTTTTGTCGTCCAACGCACAACCTCGGACCTATTCAATGCTTATGTTAATAACCTACAATTTAGCTGTAGCAATGTGGTGTCATAATTTGGGGTTTGTTTACTTAATGTAATTAGATTTAATTTGATTAGTTTCGCAACAATTGGACTTCCTGTTATATCCTGTTATTTAGATATTTAATTTAGGGTTGATTTATTAACTCTTACTATGCAAGATGCCTGTTATTTCAATAATTCTATATCACTTTAAATAGTCATTGTCTACACTAAAGCATTATCGTCATCCCTCATTTCTCATCGTAATAGCGAACCGACGTGACATGAGACAGCGAGTTATAGCTCTAGTTGAGGCTGGATATGGGGCTAGATCTGCTGGCCGTTTGGTCGGTGTTCCTGGAAGTACAGCCACGAGGTGGGTTCATCGTTACCAAAATTTAGGGGAGGTCAAAAATTGCCCTATTCCTGGGCGTCCGCGGATTTCTTCATTGGAAGAGGATGCTCTGTTATTCGAGACAGTTCGACAGGACCCCTTTCTGACTGCTAACGAAATAAGCGCAGCATCTAACATTCCCGGCTCTTCACAGACTGTGATCAGCAGGTTGAGGAACCGCGGTATTAGGAGCCGGAGGGCTGCGCAAATGGAAATATTGGGGGAAGCACAAGCTGTCGACCGTCTTGCCTTCGCTACCTATCGAGTGGATTTCGATTTGAGAAATGTAATTTTCTCCGACGAAACAACCATCTCGAGTTATTAGAAAGGTCCTGCCCGTGTCTATCGTGAGGATGGTCTCCGACATGACCAGCGCTATGTGCACCGACGTGAAAGATCGGGGCTCTTTAGCATACCGTGTTAGGGGTGGATGTCTTACGATGGACCTGGCGTTATAGAACGAATCGATGACCGGTTTAATGCGGGAACTTACTAGCACATTCTGGAAAATATATTCCTTCCCTCCGCCCGAGAACGTTTTCCCGAAGAAACATTTCTGTTCCAGCAGGATAACCATCTCGTGCACTATGCTGCAAGCATTCAAGATGGTTTCAAAGGAGACCCGAGATCGAAATCATTAATTGGCCTCCGAAGTCACCTGATTTGAATGTCCTCGAAAATTTATGGGCGGAATTGAAAAAGAGAAGAATAGCCACCTATACCCAACGACGCCCTCGAAATCGAGACGAATTGTGGGATCAAGTTGTTGACACCTGGGAAGATCTCGCCGGGGATCAGAACTTATTCCACAGTTTCGTGACATCCATGCCGGATCGACTTAGAGCTGTAATAGAAGCTGATGGTATGTGGACAAGATTTTAAGTTAACAGGTCTCTTTTTGTTTCTTATGATTTTTGTTTGAGGAAGAATACTTTTAACATCCAAGTAAGATTTATTTTTTTGACGAGGTTCAGCGCACTTGTAAGACCCAGAAATTGGGCATAAATTATTCCATATTTTTCGACAAATTAGACAGTCGAGGATCTCTGAACGAATTAATTACACCTCAATAAAAAAAAAAGTTTTACCCGGGATCGAACACGAGACGTTTCGGTTATACATTGGAACCGACACGCTACTATATGAGCTACCGAGACAAGACAGTGACAGCAGCAGTCCAGAATGTAGATCCCTTAGCAGGCATTTGCCATTCGGTACAGTGAAGCAATGATATTTTGTGACTCGAGCTATGTTGTGAAATCATGTTGTGAAATCCTGGCCTTAAATGGCAGTCTTCTTCGTGATCCTTATTCTGGTCCTTGTCCTTGTTGTGGTCCTTGTAACAATTCTTGTACTATTTGTCATGGTATGTATCGTTACGGGATATCGAGTGAACCGCGCTGTAGAACTTTAACTTCCGACGACCAAGAATCGTCTCATTCTTTTTAAGGGTAACTGTACTTCACTTGCCTTAGTCATCGAACAGCAGACGACTGAGTCTTCTCGACTCCACTTGCACTGCGAAATGGCAAACCTCCTTTCAATGTGGAAGCTTACACCTTCTATTGAACAGCAAACAAACGAGTCTTCTTGACTCCATCTGCAGTGCGAAATGACAAAATTCATTTCAATGTGCAGACTTACACCTTCCGCCATTTCTTCTTCGTTCTGTCCTGTCCTGTGATCCCTCCCCTCGCTTATGTATTTACGTCCATTTTCGGCTTTTCCCCTTCAAAATTTCCTAGAGCTCCTTCAGTGGAGAAGCGTAACCCGGAGTGAGACAAGTGGCCAACAGGCTTGGAGCTAACATATTCAGTTTCTTTCAGTCCCGAACCCTCTGCAAGGACGCTTCTCTTCTTTCAATTCAATTCAAATACAAGAGTAACATTTACTGTTGTCAACATAGCGGAAAGGTGCATTGAACTATTGAAATGTACTGAAATGTAAATAAGCAACAATTGCAAATATTAAATAATTTATCTTTCCTTCTTGTCATTTGTAACGCTCGTTGTGAGTAACATTCAAAATTGTACACATGTTTATATGAACTTTTTACTCAAAGCAGACCATACGTATTATTCCTTCTAAATCACTATATATACACGCATGAACACTTGGTGTGATGTAACTAGTTTATAATTGAATACCTACGAAAAACTTAATAGAATTCCCATGTATTGAAAACTTTGTACATTTCTCCTTAGAAAATGTCAAAGTTCTGAAAGAAACGAGAGAAGAAGTTTCTATTGAAAAAAAAATACCGGTATTACAGATAAAATGAAAAAGATGAATTTATTAAATTTTAAAAATAATAAAATAATCTTAGAGCACTACTATTCTACTTATTGCTACCGATTCATCACCGCACATTAATTTAAATACAAAACAAACTTACAATTAAAAATAAATGTACAATATTTTCTAGAAACCACTTGTAGGTCCACAAATATTCTAAATGTAACAGATTGAAATAAAAATGTTACTTGTGTTCCGCTTCAATTCGTCTGGAAATATTTGTCCCATTTTTTTTAAACAATTTGGTACAAGGCAGCTATATACAGAAGAAAGATCGAAACTGTGTGTCCAGAAGCGAAGCGAAACACATAGTATCCATTAGCCCCCACTGAGAAAGCAAGAGTTCATAGATGCACGGGGTGTGAGATACTGGCCGCCGCTACCACAACCACTGCCGCTACTCACGCTCTCTCTCCTAAGCTGATTATAGGTTCAGTGGCTTCAAGTTTCGAAAATACGTTACTCTTTGAATTCCTTTCCGGATGCAAATAGAAACAAGGTGCTTGAATTTTTAACCTATTCTACAACATGAATTCGTTTTATCACTGAATCCGTATTTCATACTTTCATACTACAATCGATGCGTGAAGATTTAATTATTATTGCTGAATTTTGTAACAGATATTTCAATATTAATTCCGTTTTACATAATTATGCGTTCCTTCCATATAATTAAGAATTACATCCTGATTGAAACAAATCAATTCCTATGTTTTCGTAAATCCCTCCTGCTGTTCTAAAATTACTTCGAGTAGTGTAAAAATTATTAAGAGGTTGAATGAAACCTTCAAAGTGATGAAAATAATTTAAGGAATATTATGCTGGTTGTGAGTTTTGTATTAGCAATCCCTAGTAACAGCATATCTTCAGAAAGTGTATTTTCGTTAATTAATTCTCTTTGGACTGATGGGAGAAATCAACTTTCTGTTGAAACTGTAAAGGTTACATTGACTTACTTACCTACAAATGGCTTTTAAGGAACCCGCAGATTCATTGCCGTCCTCACATAAACCCGCCATCGGTCCCTATCCTGTGCACTATCATCAAATCCCACCTCCTCAAATCCATTATGATATTATCCTCCCATCTACATCTCGGCCTCCCCAAAAGTATTTTTCCCTCCTGTCTCCCAACTAACACTCTGTATGTATTTCTGGACACGCCCATACGTGCTACTTGCCCTGCCCATCTCAGATGTCTGGATTTAATATTCCTAATTATGTCAGGTGAAGAATACAATGCATGCAGTTCTGCGTTGTGTAACTTTCTCCATTCTCCCGTAACTTCATCCCTCTTAGTCCCAAATATTTTCCTAAGAACCTTATTCTCAAACACCCTTAATCTCTGTTTCTCTCCCAAAGTGAGAGTCCAAGTTTCACAACCATACAGAACAACCGGTAATATAACTCTTTTATAAATTCTAACTTTAAGATTTTTTGACAGCAGACTAGATGACAAAAGTTTCTCAACCGGTAATAACAGGCATTTCCCATATTTATTCTGCGTCTAATTTCCTCCCGAGTGCCATTCATATTTGTTACTGTTGCTCCAAGATCTTTGAATTTTTCCACCCTTCGAAGGATAAATCTCCAATTTTTATGTTTCCATTTCGTACAATATTCCGGTCATGAGACATAATCATATACTTTGTATTTTCGGGATTTACTTCCAAACCTATCTCTTTACTTGCTTCAAATAAAATTTCCGTGTTTTCCCTAATCGTTTGTGGATTTTCTCCTAACATATTCACGTCATCTGCATAGACAAGAAGTTAGTGTAACCCGTTCAATTCCAAACCCTGTCTGTTATCCTGAACTTTCCTAATGGCATATTCTACAGCGATATTGTAAAGGTGATATTGTATCTCCTTGCTTTAGCCCGCAGTGAATTGGAAAAGCATCAGATAGAAACAGCCCTATATGGACTCTACTGTAAGTTTCACTGAGACAGATTTTAATTACTCGAACTAGTTTTTTGGGGAATATCAAATTCAATAAAAATATTATATAAATCTTCTCTCTTAACTGAGTCATATGCCTTTTTAAATCTATAAATAACTGATGTACTGTACGTTTATACTCCCATTTTTCTCAAATACCTGTCGAATACAAAAAAAATCTGATCAACAGTCGATCTATTACACCTAAAACCGCACTGATGATCCCCAATAATTTCATCTACGTACGGAGTTAATCTTCTCAAAAGAATATTGGACAAAATTTAAACGTTACATTGACTGCAAAATGTAATTACTAGAATATTTCTTTCATCGAGTTCTGTAGTTTTTCAAGAAAATAGCATAGCTTTTAGAGAAATCCAGTCGTCACAAAATAACGGCACTCGTGGTGCAGGAAATTGTCCGGAATTGAAATATGTTAAAAGGTAGGCCTATATAAAGCTGACTGTTAATTATTCCTGTAATAAATTGTTGACTGGCATGAAAAAAGACCGTGAAGTGAAAGCACGTAGATAAAATGTCGATTCATTAAAGCTTGAAATGAGTGTCCTACTTTTTATTTTGGAAATGTGGTCACCCTAATACAATAAAAAAATGTGTATTATTAAGTAATGAGTCATACTTAAAATCATAACATACCCTTCTATTAAACTGTAGTAGCAGCATGTAAAACACATAACAATATTGTTTACTGTATTACAATGCCCTCAGGGAAATTCACATGACCTTTAAGTAATGGTAACACTATCAACATGAGTAATGGCTCTGGGTCAGTAATACCAACCCGCATCACCTGCCGTCCTTCTGAACAAGGCCATTACCTTGCGAAGGTTATTTGTCTTCGAATCAGCCATGGAGTCTACGTGATGAGGCATCACATTAACACTTAATTATTCTAGGAAGACAAACACTAACCCACTTTTACACCAAGGTGGCCTTCTGTGAAATACTAGATATGGGTATGCTGTATTTTTGTTTCGATTTCTAAAAATTCTGCAGTAAATATAGGCCTATATATTTTTCAGTTAATTAGGGTATGCATGTGTCCTCGACATGGAATTCAACATCTATTGGCCAATTATTATAATAATTTTACCGAGATTATATCTATAGTTGAGTTTTATGGGAAAACATTACATCAACATACCGAGTCGGATCACAAAATTACATAGGTAAAAATAATTGAATTTTACTGACTCAATAGAAAATAATTTTCCTCGTTTCAAGGCGTGTTAAATGCGTGGAGAATATTTGGAACGTTGAAAGATTTCCGTATCACATATTTGATAATTTTTTAACAAGACAATCTTTCATCTCTGCTGTTATTTTAATATTTTTTTTTTATTTCTCAAATTGTATAATTATTTTGGCAGACACTGTACATTTATATGATTACATCTCATAAAAATATTTTAAATTTTCATATGCAAAACAATCTTTTAAACTCATTTTACTAAATATCGTTTTCTTTCCAACATGAGAAATCACATGAAAATCAGCGTAATAAAAGGGAAATTAAATTTTGCAGTATTTACAGGAAAGTACAATTTCTCTCACAGATGTAAATTGTGTATTCCTCATATAAAAGTTTGTTAATAAAATATTTAAAAGACTTTGAAATTGGATTAGGACTAAAATATGTGAAATTATGAGCAGAATTATCATTTCATAGGTGTATGATCAGATTACTCTAACTTCTAGATTTTTTCCAGTTTCTACATAAGGATGTAAGGGACTAAATAGAGTCATTTTGAGAGATGAATCAGGGCAAATAGTTAAACGTTTTGGTCTTTTGTGAACGGGTTCAGAGAAAAGTAGTATTTGTTGTTGAATTTTGGATTGCGTATTCAAGGAAAACAGAGGCGTTGAAGAGGTGATGTGATTATGCAGAACAAATACTAACAAATGTGTCCTTTATCATTTTGTTGATTAACATTGACGGTTTGGTCTCAATTTCATTGAAGAACGGTAACAAGTGAGAGGAAGACACGGCAACAGTGCATTCAGTGCGGTAGAAGCAAGTTGGAAGCAAGGGTAGAGCGAGAAAGAGGAAATGTAAAGTCAAGAATGTATCTCTGCCACGCGATAATTTAGTGAACCTTTCATACATAATTTCGCGATTCAATCGCTACTGTTACGTGAAAATGTGTTGTAATATTCCCATCTGTTCTATTTTATTTGTATGAATATATAAAAAGTTAATAAAATATGCTACCATGTTTAACTCCCCTCCCTGATTAATCTCTCAAAAGGTTACTACTCAGTTATCTTCTACCAGATACATATGCACAGAGTAAAACGTAAGTAATGTCATTAATTTTACGGGGTTATTCTTTGAGATATTTCAAACAAAAAAGTTTATCACAATTCTGCTAGTTTTATTTATTCCCTGTCGAGATTTTTTTCATATGAAACATTTCATAACATGTTCTGGGAAAGTAATTTAATTCGTAATATGCTCAATCAGTTTAAGAGAACGGTGTATTATGATAATAAATTATTGAAAGTTTTGTCCTTTAAATGTGCATAAATTTGATCCGAACAAATGTAACTTTCCGTTCTGTAAAGGATTTTACAATGCCTCAACCTCTGAAGAGATCCAGGTTCCGTCCGCATAGAGATCCAGGTTCCGTCCGCATATGAGTAGCCTGATGAGACCCAGACACTTTCTATATCAGCATCGGAAACTACTACTCCCCAAGACTTCATCCCAGCCTAATTTTACTATCGCGGAGAGTGTTGGTGGAGTGATAGATGGAAATTGGAGTAGACCGAGAAAAACTCTCTGCAACGTTTACTTTGTCCGCTATAAATTCCATCACGACCTGGCCGGGGATCGAAACTGGGCAACCTGGTTGGAAGACCAGTGCGCTAGCGCTGTAGACGGAGCGTTGGCAACCTACACTACTTGTTCTCTAGCTAGACTACGTACGTACAGTGAATAAAAGAAGTAAGTCTCACCTGGTGCAAGTAATCAAGTGAAGTAACAATTTCATTATAGAATAAAATGAACACTTGTTAGTGGTAATTTCCAAGGAAGTTTACATTTTGTAGGCCATCCATTACGTAGGAAATGGGTACATACAGTTGCTATTATAGAAATTGCACACAATGTGCTCAGTAAAATAAAATCCAATATACTAATATTTAACATTAAAATGTAGTGCAATATTACGTATATATGGATTATTGGAAAGATTCATATGCGTTATTGCAATGAATTAGGCTATACATCCTCAAATTTTCAAACGAACATTTATTATTTTTTTTTCCGCAAAACAAGAATTCAGCTGAGAAAAACTCATCTCTACGTTACACGACGTGACAGGAACAAACTTGAACCATGTGGCTGTACATAATTGATGTATATTTTTGCATTTTGCAGTACCTGCTAACTTGTCGCGAATACTACATTTCAGAACATTTCTAAGTTTCTCCTGCACCACCAAAAGTGTGTCATCTTCAGTTTCATTTTTGGCTATGGGTAATTGCTCCACGAGCCGGATGTTTTTAGTAATTTCCACGGTCGTTGACTCCAGTTGGATGATACTTTTTGAAAGGTCTCTTAAATTATTTTCAGTGAACTTAGGATTACTTAGAAGCTGTTCCGAAACGAGACATTTGACTTCTCCAATTAAAACATTTTCTGCATCGTCAAGCACATTTAGCCTATACCTATTATTTGAAGTATTATTCACTCGATCCACACTGCGACGCAACAAGCAATAAGAACTTCTTTCTTCGGCTGCATTCCAGCTACAGGTAGCCTATCAGTACGCCTGTTCTGTACTGTTGCAGGTTAGCAGTTCTCCGCATGGGACAGATTCGTTTATTTACCAACATGCAGATCACGCAATACCCTATACAGTACCAACTTGCATAAAAGTGGCTAAAACTCTGGGTCGTAATGATAACTAGAGTCCTGTGTTTGGTTACTTTAAATCAGCCTTGGCGAAAATGTGACTCGCAAGCACATTGTGGCTCGCAATGATAGCAATGCATTTCTCTTGCTTCCTACCTCCTTCAACCCCCACCCTCTCACTCACTGGAGTCAAACTCCGTTCCATTTGTATTTGTCTTTGATCTGCGAGTGGTGTATCGTCGCAATGTCTCTCTCGAAGTCATGTACCTCTACAAAAACGAAAGGAGGACGCATTTTTTTGCTGCCAATATGATGAGAATATTAAATGTATGATTCGTTCACAAGTATTACGAGGAAACGGTTGTATAGCATAAAACGGCATTGTATTACATGTCGCTCATGAAATATTAAAAGGTGAATTATTATTATTATTATTATTATTATATTATTATTATTATTATTATTATTATTATTATTATTTGCATTATTATTATTATCATCTCTGTACGTAGATTCTTTTTCAGGAGATTACGAATAATGTAGCTGGAACTTCAATTGTAAACTCACAGATTTACAATGTGATGTTACAATGAAAACTAGATGTAAGGACTTGACAAATGTTGAACTTTTCAAATCTTTGTCAAAAAAATAAATATCCGAAGCTTCGTTCTTTCGCTTGCTCTGTTGAAGCCATGTTCGCTACAACTTACGTTTGTGAAAAATTATTTTGAACAACGAAAATAGTAAAAACTAAATTTAGATCACGACTGACAGAAAAATACCTTCGTGATCAACTACAACTGGCAGTAAGCGACATAATTCCTGATTTTGAAACTCTGTCGCAGAGACATTCTGAAGACAGTTAATTTTAGGTTGTGATGTGTCCTATGTTTTCTTATTCCTTTCTTCGTTACACGTACTAAACATTAGTTTGTGATCTTATACTGTATAAAATTATATTTAAATGCTTGACGTAAGGAAAATGAAAATCCGTTAATAAGTCAGACAGTTGCTTCACTTCCCCTTCGGGTGTCCGCCTCCCTCCATAGGTGCTATGCACGTTCCAGGTTACACAGTGGCTCGGCGCACGATCACATTTTCTCCACGGCTGCTTTAAATACAAGTTAGGTGTACATCAATTGAACTAGCTTCGTATGGAGAGCAAGTTGCAAGTCAAAATTCACGCTTCGGTTACCAAGTAGCCTTCCTACATTCACCGGTACTGTGAGTCTACATCTGTTTATTCCATGCCATTCGTTACCTCGTAAAAGCTACCTGCGCGTCAGAGAAGAAGAAAGTGGACTGAGAAGCTTCCCTCGCTCGTTACGTTTCTACTAGCTCACATATCCCTACCACAAGGTTCTTACTGTGAGCTACGACGCACTCATACATTTGGTTTCACGAGATAACGAATGAAATATACCTGTGTGTGTAAGTCGGTGAACAACAGGAATACCACTTGGATTAAATAACAACAATAACGAAGTACAATACTTAGAGGTAGCTAGTTGTTTAGTCAACTGTCCGAAGACAGGTCTGAACCTCATAAATGATAACAAGAAGGCACCACATATGAGGCAACTCGGCCAAGAGATAATGGGGTAGGGTGGCCAGTTCATTTCCCACTTCATTGCACATATCGCCGACTAGACATACAATGAATAAACCATTCGAGCTAAGACGAATAGGCCTATACATTTTCTGGAATATATTAAACAATATTAACTTTTAAGCAGTCGCGCTTAACCGCCCACTTACTTAAACCGTTATTATCTCGAGTATGCGAATTCCGATTTAAAAAATATTTATGGTTATTGTTGCCTTACCAATTCCAATAAAGGTACTGAAAGTTTCAGAAGTACAGGCTTACTGAATATATAGTTACGAGCTCCGTAATATTTGGCTGGGGTGTTCACAACACCACTCGCGACTACTTAAAGGTTAAATATATATGCAATGCAAATACACGTTCTCAGAGACGCTCTGAAGCTATGCTATGTAAAATGCAACGATATTAATTAAAAGAACACATTCGAATGTCTTCCTACAAACGCTTTTGTTGATATTAGGCTATGTATTAGTCATAGTGACATGAAAGAACTAGAAGTCATAAAAAATTTTGAACTCAATAAACAATTGATGCGCCACATACAATTTTTAATCGCCATGGTTACCTAGCGCCCGATTGTCTACCCTTCATTTTTACCATATAATAAGTAAAAGCATCTAGATATTGGATTGGCGCTTAAGTTCGTAGCGTTTTTCTGTACTTTCATTCATTTAATAGTACTACTGGGTGTTCAGTTCAAAGTGTGCCATGGCTCGCTGTATGCCGTCACGTGGCTAGTCGATGAGCCTAGAGAATTCAATCTTCCTACACTTCCGCAGAGGTGTATTACTTATCTGCCAGAGAAGTTTCCTACCAAGTACGGCGTTCATTCAGAAGTTTACTTACCGATACGTACGGTAACGCCGGTAGTGGCAGGATTGTGAACTGTACTGAGGTGAGTTTTTTCTTACTGTCGGGATATGGGGAGAGGGTTAAGACGATTACTTACGTATTTGTTGACATTAACTTCGACGGTCAATATGGACACGGAGCATTTGATTTGTATTGTGGAATGTTGCCGTACGCAAGCGATGATAGCAAATACCCTGCGTACGACTTGGCCGCGCAAAACACAGTTCGAAAGAGGTTATGGTAGCACACAGACCGTACAGACCGCCATCTGTTGCTACGACGTTCAAGTTATACCGTACACGTTCTAAAGTTCAGATTGAACGCCTTGATTGATAGGCAACTTCTCTGACACAAAAGCTGGAACTTGCTTCAAATCGCTGACTCATCAACAGTGACGTCATAACACACTTTGAAATGAACACCCAGTATAGTGACACACCTACCACATCAATGAAAAACGCCACGAACTTATGCACCAACTCTATAATTTAGTTCTAATTTAAGTTTGGAATTAACAAATGAAAAACATATATGATTCAGTACAAACTTAAAATGAAACACATTATGAGTGCGTGCATTACGAATCTCTACACCTTACTATGAATGACTGTAAACATTTTAAGTGTTTCAAAGAACAGTCTCTCCTTCTTTCTGATAAAATACATTTACTTCTTTTCTAATCACGTTCTCGCTACCAAATTATTATATTGTAGCACTCATTTCCAAACGACTATCTTTGTTTTGTTTTCGTATATTCACTGAACAGCAGACCTGAACTAAGTAGCGCTGGATGACATCAAGCTATACTCCATAAATACCTTGGAGGCTTTATGTAGCCAAATGCACAACTCTAATGATAACGTACTGTAGTTAATTAAAGTACTACATTACACAAATATCAAATATAAAACTTGTTAAGTAGGAATCTACTTTTGTCGTATAACTATAAATTCTTATTAATAATTAGGCTATTGAAGAAGTTCTGTACTTTCAGAAACGATTAAGATATGGATCACGTAAATTATATATGCAATAATACTCTTCATATATCTATGACATACTTCAACTGCACACAGTTATGTAGCTTGAACGGTTCTGAAAATACTTGAAAAGAGAAGGTTTCTTTACATAAGTTTTCTTTTTCTTTGTGTAATTTTAGTCTGTATTATGTAATTTTTCTAATTCTTCACATTATATCATTTTAATTAAGAGACTGTAGATGAACTATTACCGTTATGTGAACAATTACGACAAGTGCTTAATCGGATAAAAATTTAGCGAACATATATGTAAATGAAAGATTGTTAATGTAAATGAAATATAAATTAAGATTATATAGCAGAGCCTTTCAATCAAATTAGAATATTATTTATTAATTGCTAAATTCTATCATAGTAATAATGTAACTTATATGTGGAATTACGGATTTTATTTGATCACTGCTATATTAGCTATAAATTGAAGTATATACACTTTTTTAATATAAAAAGATAAGAAATAAAGTACGATAGACTATGAGTTATGTGAGGTTATTATTAGCTTACTAGTTACTTTTTTCAGTTGAACATATTTTGGCTTTAAAATAGAACTTTTATGTTACAAATCAATTTTGTGAAAAGTTAAATAATGCAATTTAAGTGTAAACCTTGTCCAATAATGATTGTTGCATTCTTTGTCAATTACTTAATTAAATTCTCCTCAAGAGTCTCATCTACCCAAATTCTGGAAATTTTCAGAGCCGTCCCCGCTCACTATCCCAAACAACCATTTAGTAGCAATAAAGCTGTACTTACGTTCAGCTGCATGATGATCTTGTTGTACGCCCAGTGCCACCGTTCTTTGGCAGTCATCTTCCGCCTCTCCGGTTTGACTTCTTCTTCGTCCTCGAAGGACACGCTCTTGGACTTCTCGGCCTGTCCTTGAGACGACTGCCTATCCCCGCTGGCAGTCGGGCTCTCGATCATGGACGTGTGGGACTGTTCGTCCAGGCTTTGCTGCTTCTGCATCATGGTCGGCGGAGACGGAGACGCGTGCACCGATGCCGCCTTGGGCGGCGAAGGCTGGTACGGTTCGATCAGACTGTTCTCTTGCGGGAACCCTCTCAAAGGAGGCGTGTAGGGTTCGACGGGTGTGTCCGTTCCGTAACGGTCCATGAGCACTGAGGGAGGCGAGTCCCTGAAGTTCATGCTCTTGGTATAATAGTCCGTACCCGAGCTGTGGAGAGACACTTCCTCGGCACAACTGTCCAGGGAGTCCTGAGGCCGCAGGTAACCCCGACTGCTGTGAACTGAGGGCTGGGGAGGTAGGACGGTATTGTTGACGGTGCTGGTGGTGGAGGCAGCTGTGGTGCTCGTGGTCGTCGTCGTCACGATCGCCGTCCCAGGGCTGCTCACGGCCGGTATTGCGCTGGCCACCACTTTAGATGGTTCTTGGTCCCGACTACTCAACGTTGCTGTGATGCGGTGCTGGGTAGTTTGTGGCGGCATGTGATTGGTTGTCGATACCGGTACTGTCATAGAGGTTGTCGTCACCGGCACCGGAACCGACGTCGGTATAATCTCGCCCGGCGTCGTGGTGCTGGTGGTCGGTGTTACCGTCTCGGCGGCGGTGGAATAATCGTAGACGCCGCGTCGGTGTTGCAATGAAGAGCTCACGGAGGACACGGCCGTCTCGAACGAGTCTCTAAGGTCGTCGTCCCGCGACTCCAGAGAGTCCGTGTTCTGCTGCAGCAGCGGGCTGCCGCCCGGGAACTTCTTCCTAGTGTCAGTCCTCACGGGCGTCGTGTCATTGTAGTAGCCCAGGTCCTCCTCCTCCTCCTCGTTCACGTAATCCCGCTCGTCTTGCGCATTGTAGTAATACTCCTCAGTGTTCTGTCGCTGGTACGTCTGCTGTTTCTGTTGCTGTTGCTGCTGCGGTTGCTGTGGTTGTTGCTGTTGCGGCGGCTGTTGTTGCGTCAAGCTGTTGCTCCGCTGTGTGGTCGGCGTGGCTTGCTGGTAGCTCCTGGTGCCTGTAGCACTCGTTCGCCCGTCATTAGTTCTCTTATCCTGCACTATCACTTCACGATCCTCGTCCACACTGTCCTGTTGTGTCGTCGCGAGGTTGTCGATACTGCGGTAAGCATAATTGTAGTCCTCATTGTAGCCACTTTCCTTGTTCACACCCCGCGGGGTGTTATAGTAAGACGAGTACGCGTCCCTCGACCCGGGATAAGCGTCTTGATCTGCATACTCCGCCGAGCCCGTCCGTGATAACGGAGCATTGTTGCGTCTGGCCGTCGCGGGCGTCGTCGTCGTGGTCGTCGTGTCACTGGCACTATGGTGTGGGAGTTGTCTCACTGGGGTAGGGGGTAGTTGATGCTTGTGCGCGCTGGAGGGAGGTTTCGGCAACTGGGTCGTCCTCCCGGTGGTGGCGGGTGACGAGTAGGCAGCACTGGTGGTCGTAGTGGCGGTCGTGGTGGCAAGCGTCACAGCTTCGCGCCGGTAGTCGTCGTAATATCCGCCGCTGCCGCCGCCGCCACCCGTCGGGATGTAGTCGTACTCCTCGACGGAACTCTGTCGACTACTCGAGCGTCTGTGCGGCATCCGGCGCCTCGTCGTGGCCGGCGTCGTGTTGATGGCGTTCGCTGTGGGCGGCGGGTACTCGTTGCCCGTGTAGTCCTCGTCGTAGCTGAGGCCTTGCGGCGAGTAGTACTCGTCTTCGCCCTCTTCTTGCGACCCAACTTTACCCGTCGTCGCGTAGCCATCAATCTTTCGGTTTGCTGACCGCCGACTGTTGACCCGGTTCTCGTACTGGTCCCTTGCGCCGTACTGGTCCTGATAATAGTACCCTCCTGAGTCCCACTGCCGATCCTCGTCTTCCTGACCGTACCTGTAACAGCACATAAACAGTTTGTATATATGTTCACTTCAGGAACATGATGTGCCACATATAAGTAGCAAAACATTAAAGATGAAAAATCTGTACCTTATTCTGGATTTTGAACACAACTAAACTTTACAAAAATTAGGAGATATTAAAATTTTTATTTCGATTTACGCACATGAAGTAATTTATAGTGACTATTACACTTTTAGTACGTCATATTACTTTTCACCAATAAAACGGTACGAAAGGACATCTTTCAACCTATCGCACAATTTTATCACTTCCCTAGCATTTGTTTAATTTTATCGCTACCCTAGCATTTGTTTGTTTTTATCACTACCCTAGCATTTGCTTCTTAGTTTGTAACATTTCAAACTGCAAATTATTTACGGTACTATAACACATGATTTGCGATCGTCATTTGTTTCCCCCATAGATAGTCGACTGAAAATAGCGGCTCCGTTCAAAAACATTTTGGTAAAGGTAACATTAGTGAAATATAATTTTAGTAAGTCAATTGATATCTATTATTGTATTAGAGTACTTTTTTTTCTTCTAATCTTTATATACTTTTTTCTGTTTTTATCACCTCCCTATCATTTGTTTCTTTGTTTGCCATAATTTAAAACTGCAAATTCTTTACGATACTATAAAACATCCTTTGCGATCGTCATTGTTTACAGCATAAACAGTCAACTGAAAATGGCGACTCCGTTCAAACGTTTTGACGAAGCTATCATTAGTGAAACAGAATTTCAGTAAGTTAATTAATGTTTTATTTATTAGAGTACTTTATTTGTTCTAATCTTTATAAGTTATACTTTCTTCTAATCGTGTAACAGTCGATTAAATCCCACTCGAGTTTTCATTTTCTCTAGATGGGAGATTACTGTGGAAAAAATAGTAGTCTTAAATGTTCTTATTTTGTATTATTATTATTATTATTATTATTATTATTATTATTATTATTATTATTATATTCTAATTTAGGGCGGCCGGGTAGCTCAGTTGGTAGAGTAACTGGCTACAAACTAGAATGTCCTGCATGTCCTGCGTTCAATCTCGGATTTTTTCCCATTGCCAAAATTTCCAGAACGGCTTCGAGATTAACTTAATCCACTATCATGTTGACTACCGAGACTTTCTCGAGAATAAAATGCAGTCGAGAGCATGGTACTGACTCTACCATTTCCTTGTAGTGGCGAGGTCAAGAAAGCATGGAATTCTACCTCCATGTCTCTCAAGCGCCTTCATATCGTATAGGTATAGGGTATTGCCTTTACATTTACCGTCGGTCTAATTCAGGACGATAGCAATTTAATCTATTTTCGCTGGAAATTAACGGTTTTCTTTCAAGAAATGTAATCAGAAACTTGTAATGGTAATGCATAATTCTACTTAAAATTACAATTGCGTAAGGATCATAAGTAAAAAAAGTAAATTATATGTTGGGATTTGGATAGCTGACAGTTAAACGTTTTAAGTTTTAAATTGGCATTTAGGGTGAGGTAAAGCATGATCGACTATTTTATAAATTCGATTAATCTGAAGCAGTTACAAAACGCGCAATTTATACGTTAGAGGTAGATTATATAACGTAAATTATACAGTAGGTACTACAATAAATCAATGGGAAATAAGAGTTTATTTATTTAATTCAGAGTTGGCTATTTAATTTTCGGAATGTCAATTTAGAAATGAAACAGATAAGATTATAATAATTTAAGTCAATTGATCTGATTTGATTTTCGTTTCTACTCACATTAGAACACATGCCTGAGAAATTATATTATAATTAAACTTTCATACTTTATCAGAAAAGAAATAGTGAACTTCCAATGAGTTCGCGTGATTAGATCCGTATAATAACAAGAATGATATGTTGAAGTAAGATTTTAAACTCTAGTGTAAGTCCATTGAATTACTGACGATGATGGGTATACCTAAATTAATTTTTAAATATATCGTTGGTTCTTGGTAAACGTGACTAAATCACATTCCAAGGCTTCCAAGCATTATGAAAATTTAAGACATAATTTTATATTAAAAACTAATAATATAGCACATTTACCTTCAAAATAACTTACTGTATTACTAACATTTAAAGAATAGGCTACAGTTAACTTTGGATGGATCATTAAACCTTTAAATGCCTTTTCCCAACAATTTTTCATTTTGGACTTGGTCACTTTTACCAAGAAACCGTCGTATTGTAATACATTACATTCGCAATAATTGATTATTACTTGTAAAGTACCATATTGATTTATTTGTTACATTTTAGCATTTTATTGTGGTGTGATATTCTTCTTAGATATGGTCTACAAGTTAAATCATAAAAACGACTTGCTTGCTCAATGTTTTATTATTATTAAATTATGTTTTATTAACGACGCTCGCAACCACCGAGGTCATAACAGCGCCGCCGGCGTGCCAGAATTTTGTCCAGAGGAGTTCTTTCACATGCCAGTAAATTTACTGACATCAGCCTGTCGCATTTAAGCACCTTGGCCAAGATCGAACCCGTAACCTCTGACACAGACGACACACTGACACACTGACACACTCTACCGACTGCGCCTCTCAGGCGGACACTTGCTCACTGTAAGACATGATAATGTAAATAAATGATTTGTTGAACTTCAGGTTCACAATTTTATTTAGAATACAAAATTGGAAATAAAAATCACATATTTTAAATTATTACACAGTCTGAGAAACAAAAGCAACGTTTGCTATTTTTACCACATGACTAGTAACTAGTATGAGAAATACTGTAAATTAGTGTGTATCTGATATTGAAATAAACGCTTTAAAGTGATCATAGCAATACTTATTTACATTAAACGAGGTGTATGAAAAGTATGGAACACTGCTTGAGGCTTTTCTATTCTTAATTTTATAAAGACACAAAAAAAGTTATACGAAAGTTATGAGGAGTGAAAAAAGGATTATTTTGAACATATTTTCAAAAACTATGTTTTTCATTTACATAGGATATGTCAATGTGTCTGTTTAGTTTCTAATGGTACCAAGTAATTATTATTATTATTATTATTATTATTATTATTATTATTATTATGCCAATTTTAATTCTTCAAGTCGCAAAAAGTGCAATATCATATTTTTTTTACAAATTGTATAGTATTATTTTGTAAATTTTGCGTAAAGTTCATGATCCTAATATATGTGTACATCTACATAGCAAGGTGAAAAGTTTCAGTATACGAATTTATTACTGTGGATAATAAGGAGGACATGAATTAAATAATAATAGAAAAAACTTAGCTTAATAATTCATGGTCTTCTTTTCCACATAATGATAAATTGATATACTGAAGTATTTCTCTTTATTATTTACATATTGATTAGGATTATAAATTTTAAACAATTTTAACAAAATAATAGTTTACAAATAGTATATATATATATATATATATATATATATATATATATATATATATATATCATACAGGCTTTAACATCTATGGTCATATCGCATTTGTAGGTTCTTGTGGTACATCAGTAGGCCGTTTATTATAGCCGAGCTTCAGTTTCTATTGTCGTGTGTTATAGAATAGAATGTTTTATTTTTGCTGGCAGAGTTTAGGCCATAAGGCCTTCTCTTCCACTCAACTAGCCTTAATCAATACAATAGTGACATACATATTTCAATTATGGATATTTACAATACATAAGAACATCCAACAATATTCTTCAGTTAAATTTTAACGACTAGTACATGTTTATTTAATTTTAGATAAAGTCTATATCAAAAAGTAACAACTTAATTTATGAGCTAATGTAATTCAATTCTGTCCATATGCAATATGTAAAAAATTATAATTACAGTAAGTTGAGATGACTAGTTGGTTAAATGATGAGAATTAATTTAATAGTAGTTTACTGGAACGATGTTATAAGGGAAAAATATAAATATAAATTTATTGATATAATGAGAATAATATTAATGTAATGACATTTTGTCATGAGAGGTTTAGTATTCTATTTAAAGAAATTAACGGTAATAATAAGAATGCACACATGTTATTTTCATTATAAGTAACAAATATTAATCAGTTATGCAAGAATTTATGTAATGTTTACCTAACTGAATTTACTGTCCAACAACCCATTACATCACTGGAAGCGAGTTCCAGTTTCTAGCAACTGAAACTGTATATGATTAAGAATATAAAGTTATATTGTGGTCAGATATAATGACTAAATTGTTGCGATGAGACCTGGTACTTAGCTGATGATATGCGTATAAATTTTGAAAACGAAAAGCCAAGTTGATTGAGGTAGCCGTCCGCAGAATTTGAAATACGAGAATAAGAGAATGCAGGGCTCGTCGATCGCTTAGGCTTAACCAAGACAGAGTTTGGAAAAACAGAGATAGGTGTGTTGTAAGTGGCTTATGTTTTTGTAACTGATTTAGTTTTTTAAAATATTTATGATATTGGTGATTCGTGTAAATTCCTTATATGGCATTTATCTTTGAGATTGAGGAAAACTATGAAAATTCCCAGTGAAATTGGTCGGCCAGGGGTTTGAACCCGGGATCTCCCAAATGCGATTCTCAAACGTAATCGTCTGAGCCACCTTCCTCGGTTAAAAAAATAGTTTTTTTTCTACGTTTTGAGAGCTGAATTATCTAAAAATGAAGAAAAAATCAGACACTTTGTCACAACTTCTACAAAAATAAGAACATAGTTTTTGAAAACATGTTAAAATACTCATTTTTTCACTCCCTATGGCTTTTGTGTACATGTTTCTTTAAAATATTAAAAATAGGAAAGCTAGAAGCAGTGATCCATACTTTCAATTCATCTCGTATAGCATGCACATTGCTCATGTACCATGGAAGAAAGAGTAAAATAAATAAACCTTAGGACCAGTAACATCATAAGTTCAAATTTCTTAAAGTTAACAGTAAGGAATATTAGTTTTTTCCAGGAAATTAGATGTCAACCTCACATATTAAATTCTTCCTCAAATAAACTGTGAACGAATAGTGCATTTTAAAAATAATATAACACATATTGTTTTATTTTCACATACACTCACACTATAATGAGCAAAATATTTAATAATGTTAAAGTGAAGAATGTTTTTAAGCATGAAAACAGTTACACATGCAGATCCAGAATAACAGTGAAAAACTGTATTTCAACTACGTGACGCTCACAAAGTTATCTCGAGACAGGGAATCAGTGATCCACAAAACCTTCGGTTCCCGCAAAAAGCCTTTAAAGGTGAGAAACGTGTACTATGTTTATCACATGCACTTTGATCTTCTTTGTCAGCTCATTAACTAATATGTGCAGTTATAAAGTAGTGCTATGTACTGAATGTATTACGTCGTGATTTAAGGATAACAGTGTTTATTCAGTAAAGCGAATTTGTAAGCAGATTTTAATATTAAATACAGAATTCTGTGGCTGCAGGAAGGCAGAGTAGCAGTTAGAAGTGGTAATTCCCTACAGAGTTACATCATATAAAAACGTAAATCCTTCATGGTTTCTAACAATGTCCTTTAATCCCAGGTTCGATGGTTTATGCTCAGCCACGGGCGATTGATTTTTAAGGGTACCGGTAACAAAAATTCTTTACACCAGTCGTAGCGAAAATGTGACTCACGAGCACATTATGGTTCGCAATGATAGCTATGCATTTCTGTTACTTCCTACCTCCTCCAACCCCCACCCTCTCACTCACTGGAGTCAAACTCCGTTTCATTCGTATTTGTTTCTGACCTGCGAGTGGCGTATCGTCGCAATGTCTCTCTCGAAACCATGTACCTCTACAAAAACGAAAGTTTCAAGTAGGATGGGAGGACGCATTTTTTGCTGCCAATATGAGAATATTACATGTATGATTTGTTCATAAGTATTACGAGGAAAACTGTTGTATAACATAAAACGGCATTATACTACATAATTATTACTCATGAAATATTAAAAGGTTACATAATAATAATAATAATAATAATAATAATAATAATAATAATAATAATAATAATAATATTTTATCATCATCATCATCATCATCATCTCTGTACATCGATCCTTTTTCAGCAGATGTACGAATAATGCTGTTAGATCTTCTATTTAAACGCACAGATATACAACGTGATGTTAAATGAAAGCTAGATGTAAGGACTTGACAAATGTGGAACTTTTCAAATCTTTGCAAAAAAAAAAATAAATATCCGAAGCTTCGTTCTTTCGCTTACTCTGTTGAAGCCAAGTTCGCTACAACTTACGTTTGTGAAAAATTATTGTCAACAATGAAAATAGTAAAAAACCAAATTTAGATCACGACTGACAGACAAATACCTTCGTGATCAACTACAACTGGCAGTCAGTGACATAATTCCTGATTTTGAAACTCTGTCGCAGAGACATTCTGAAGACGGTTAATTTTAGGTTGTGATGTGTCCTATGTTTTCTTATTCATTTCTTTCTTCGTTACACGTACTAACATTAGTTTGTAACCTTATACTGTATGAAATTATATTTAAGTGCTTGAAGTAAGGAAAATGAAAATCCGTTAATAAGTCAGACAGTTGCTTCATTTCCCCCCCCCCCCCCCGGGTGTTCGCCTCTCTTTATAGGTGCCATGCACGTTGCAGGTTACACAGTGGCTCGGCGCACGATCACATTTTCGCCAAGACTGCTTTACACGGTTTCATCTCAAAGTGAAATAAAGCTGAAAGCCTGTGTCATGTATACGGTACGTAAATAAAATTCAGTAGGTATTTCTCTTCCACGTAAAAATTTGAAAGTAGCATAACGAGCCCGTATGAGTTGCCTAAGAGCGTGTGGAGTTTTCCTATCTTCCACTTCTAAACCATTTCATCGATGTGATGTGTAAGTGCAGAAATAGGCCTATAATAAGCTGACAATGGAGATTGAAGTGAAGAAAATGATGTATAGGCTTATCTTGCAGCAGATATCTCAACTTTAATACGTTTTGCGACAAACTGAGCCTTCATCGATCACTAATTTCATAACTCAAGATATTAGCGTAGGTGTCACTTGTATTAACTTATAATAAAAATAATCCTGCTATTTTATAACAGTCTATGTAAATTAAATGTGTTCATATTTAAGTAATTATTAGTTATCAAGATATATTTGCATTAATTTGTTTATCATATTTTATATAGTGCCACAAGACACTATTTCTAATTACATTTGTACGCTGGACATACACGATTAATTTGGCAATATTTTCAAGTTTCGATATGATTTCAACACCTTCCTTCCGAACATATAGTGTGAAGATAAACTTAAAATATTTTCATATATCGCTATTCTTTCTTTATTGTCAAGTAAATCTTGAAGTAAAAGTTGATAAAATAAAAACGAAGGAAGATTATAAGTGTCTTATCTCTACATTCCTTATTTAATTATTCTTAAAGGAATGTGTTTTAATTTTCTTTAAAAAAAAAAAACTAGAAGTTACCAGAAGAATTGAATGAACAAATTTCTAAAAAATTAAATTAAACAAAATATGTAACAAGACTATTACTGTATAAGCACATTTATTCAATACTTGTATAGTCAACGACTGTTTCTTAATAAAATGAGTCAATAACAGACAGCTTTTATGAATTACTTCAATATTTCCTCTGTTTTCTTCAGAGTCAATGAACTGTGTTTTGCAAGCCACTCACTCTCCCATGTAACAGGCATTCATTTTTACAAGATGAAATAGGAATGGGGGTGTTAATGGAAAGTGTTGCTTGCTGGATACCGACCTGTCGTCCTGGTAGGGATACTCCGCACTGGTGCTGTAATAGTCGGTAGAGCTGTAACTCTGCGAGTGATCGTACCCCCTGCGTTCAATTCAAAACAATATAAAGTAGAGAAAACAAGCCAAAATGCTCAATGCTATACATACCTAACATCACGCCTTCAGCTTCCACTACATAATATGCCATTTCACTGCCAGACACAATTAATAAAATCACTTTCAGGGCGTCAAATATTTTGGTGTAATTCCTCAACAAATAACGTTTTCAAGAAAATGCATCTACGAAAGTGAGGATAAATTGTGTTATACTATGCAATATTATGGAGAACATAAAAAGTATAAAGTATTTAACATTTCTGGGAAGTCAAAAACTTGAGATCAAACATCAGTTTTTATTTAACGTCTATTGAAAATATTTCACATTTCATATTTTCAATTGATTGAAAATAATTAAAAGCGTTCATATTGTACGTAAAAGTAAATATAGAATTATATTTTGTGAAAATAATTAATTTTTTTTTCGCTTACCCCGAATCAAGTTTGTTAATATCGTAGTACAATTACTAAAGAATCATATAAACTGTCAAGTGTTTTACTAGTTAAAATATTAAAATTATTTCAAGTGAATAAGTAAATGATTAAAAGCATTAATTAAAATATATTTCTAATAATACAGTCACTTAGATGGTAACTAGTTTCTTTCGCTGAAGTTTAAACTTATTACTAAACGCAAAATTGGCGATGAATAATTAAAAATATATAACTTCTATTCAACTTTCTCTTATTTGAAACGTTAATATGTTAGTATATTAATATGATTAACAGACTAAAATGTTATGCGTTTCAACTAATTAGATGTATTGATATTAAAATTAACATCCTAAATAAAGTATAATGTTAATGTATTTTATAACTTCAATCGATTTTAAACTAGCAATAACTAACAAAATAATATATTAACTCTGTTCTGGCTACAGAATAATAAATCATTAATTTCTCGGAAGCCCTAAGAATTGAATTTATTATTAAAAATGTGAAAGTAGTGGTAAGAAAATAAATACAAATTCTTCAATTACTTTTCTGTAATATAAATTTCTTAATATGTTAATACAAATGCCAGATATGTTTGAATTACTTAAATATGTGATTAAAATTCTTGCAACATTAAAATATGTACAATATGTAACATATTATGATATTATAGTAGTTAAAGTTCTAAGGTACCAATGTCTGATTTACGACTAATATTACAATGTTCCTAAATAATTTAAATGTGGCATTTTAATAAAATGTCAATACAAATGTCCCGAGGAACTACTAACAGTTCATAAAAAAAGAAAGACAGTGTAAAAATCTAATTTTATTTACTATCCGAGGTGAATTAATTACATTATATTCTTTTTTCTGCACTGATGTTATGGAGTGAAGATGCCTTGTAAAATGAAAACTTGAAGTGAATATGAATTTCAGTGCAATTTTCAAACATTTCAGGAAAATGAGTCTTAACAAACAGAGCTATTGCAACATACATGTCCCGCCGTGTATGAAAGCCTAATGAAACGGTAAAGAAACGAGTCTGGACTTTAATTCTTATTTATGTTAAAGGTTAGAAATATAAATTTGTTATTTCAGTAAAAGAAAATTTTCACGATAATGGCGTTTATAGTCTACATGCTTACTTACTTCAAGACTTCAAATAGTACATTATCAGGTAGTATATCTCACTTGATTATATGTTTCAGAAGAAGACCAATTGTTGTATACATTTTAAATCTGATTATTGTGTTATTAGTCAGCGATGTATATGAAATGGAGAGAAAAAGGAACTGGCCACCATACCCCATTATCCCCTGGCTTAGGTGCCTCATGAACGAACCTTTATTGGTGTCACTTATGATGTTCCTCTCTGTCTTCGTGTTATTAACTAAATATGTATACTTCTAACACAGAAATACTTCATGACCCGATATTGTTAGGTATACTGAGTACTCTTTGTCTTAGTTGTTATGTTAATTAACTTACACTTATTTACTTAACTTCTTACGGCTTTTAAGGAACCCGAAGGTTCATTGCCGCCCTTACATAAGCCCGCCATCTGTCCCTATCCTGTGCAAGATTAATCCAGTCTCTATCATCATATCCCATCTCCATCAAATCCATTTTAATATTATCCTCCCATCTACGTTTCGGCCTTCCCAAAGGTATTTTCCCTCCAGCCTCCCAACTAACACTTATGCATTTCTGGATTCGCCCATACGTGCTACATGCCCTGCCTATCTCAAACGTCATGATTTAATGTTTGTAATTATGTCAGTTGAAAAATAGTATACATGCAGTTCTACGTTATGCAACTTTCTCCATTCCCCTGTAACTTCATCCCTCTTAGCCCCAAATATTCTGTATATTACTTAAATAATGTTAATTTAGTAAACGTATAATTAATTATATATTTAATAAATTATAAATTATTTAAGTAACATACAGAATTCTCTTTTTATATTAGAGTTTGATTTTCTTAACACCATTTAGCATTATATTTGGTAGTGATATGGCATATCATTCTTTCTACTTAAACAATGTATTAGTTCATAAATAAAATTACTATGGTAGATAAAATTATTCACATTCCATTACAAATCTTAATATAGATATATAAATATAAAGATATTTTCATACAGCAAGACTAAGGCATGTTTTATATCCCAACATTACTTGATTCTTGGAATAGACTACAGAATAGTTAGCAATAAATTTCAGAGTTAAAAAGATACTCGTATAAAATCAAATGTACATTAATTAATAGTCCAAATGAATATTTTCAATGCGCAACATTTTATCTGAATGAGCGAATTAAATGAAATAATATAAATTTTTTATTATTTGGAGTTACTCAAAAATGGTCTGTTAATTTTAATGGAATATAAATAGGAAAATATAGGCAATTTTAAAACAGTTACAGGCATGTCCTCGATTAATCATATCTGCCAAAATAGGAAAAATTAGTTATGTTATCAATATATTATTAATATTGGCTAATTTAAATTGAAATTACATCCAAAATATTACTAGTGTATTAAATTTTTTATTTTACTACTCTGACATTTCGAAACATGTTCTTTTAACCAATCATCAAGTAACAAGTGATATATTAAAAATTAACTATAATGTCTATTAAATATTAATACATGCTTCTTTGACAATAAAAACATTAGCAAATTTTACAATATTGAGGGCATCGTTCAATTCTAATGCATTTATTGGCTACAAATTATGCTATGAATATAGATTATCCATCTCTTATTCTAAGCAGTATTCCATGCCCAAAAGCTGAAACAGGCAAACAAAATATAACAGATCTTGTAGCTGCCGATTTTATAAATGCAACATATTCCTCACTATGCAATTAAAAGATGCTTATTCTGCCTATTTGTTTAAACGTCAGCTAATCGTCATTCAAGATTTATGCATTTCACTCTCAACGTCAGAAAATGTTAAACAGAGATATTAAGAGAATATGATAGACCACCTTCATTCATATTTCTACATTCATAAATAACTTTTCATTATTCTTTAGCTAACATAGTCAAGAGATCGCCTTCTTACATATTTACTGTTTGTTGAAAAGCGAGAATTTAGATGAAAATGTAATTTTTTTAAATCACATTCATTAATTCATTTTATTAATTTTGTGCGCGAGTATCTTGCTTAGTTACTAATTTATGTATTTTTAAACCTGCTTTCTTGTGTTGTAAGTTGAAATGGCATGCATAACGATTTGCAAATATTTATCAGTTTAATTCTCATTGACTTTAAATATGGTAACATAAATAGCTTTTTTTACTCTTAAAACGTTAGAAATCTTCACTTCATTTATTTTGGAATCTCCACAAGGCAAGGCATCAACGAGGAAATTAAAATCTTGTATGAAAAACTGGATATCATGTTGACAGAGTAAAAACAAGCCTGCAACTACATTAAAATTAGTAAAGGACAAATTCCTAAAAACAGTTATGACACAGATTTCGAGACTTAATGCTAAAAGTTCAAGAATATTAATAATTATTTCATTCTCAAATAATGGATACAGATTCCATAATTCATAGTGTTCCGCCCAAGAGCAGGTCCTTCACTGCAAACTCACCTTTAAAAAGATCAATATAACACAATTTACTTACAACTTCTAGTTGGCTTTTTTTTATGGTCTAATATTTTATGACGAAGAATGTCCACTTCCATTTTAAGGCAAAAAGGGGTGAGTATTATCTTTCCAAAGGGATTTAAGTTATTTCACTTTAGAGTTTTAAACAAAATTTGGAAATTGGTTATTTCGAATAATAGTTCAAAAGTATAATTTATTTTCCACTATGTAAGTTGAATTGGTTACGTACAGCTATGTAATACTAAACCAATATTTTAGGTACTGTTACAAAATAACGAAAAATTCTTGTCAAAAAGTTCTTTACTAAAGCAGAGTAAATGAAAGTATAATATAGTTTACATACGTGAGTAATTCCCAGAACATAAACAAGAGGGATTGTAAACTAATGGATAAAAATTATTTTAAACAATGTTCATTTGGTCTATAATTTTAATAACGTATACAGACAATTTCCCTCATTTTGATGTTTTGTTACAACAGAGACTAAATTAAGCTTATCCTTCAGAATACTGAATTAATATTGATACATGGCGTATGAAAATAATAAACAAAGATCACCTGCTACACTGCAGACCCGTGGAGAAACAAAAACAGGAAAGAAGAGACCTTGTAGGGTTCTACTGGAAGCAAGAGTGTTAATGATGGAAGCTAATACCTAAGCAATGGAAACTAACAACCAACCACATGGTGTAAAAGTGTTAGAGATGTATTGTTTGTGTTTCAAAAATAGAACGTTTACTGCAAGTAAGACGTTTTATGTAATTTACATAGTGCTCGGAAAAGATTTTTCTAAGTTAACATATACTTAAAAATGGTAAATGAGTGGTTAGTTAATATTTCGAGCGTGCTTGATGAAGAAATACTTTTATCATATATTGTCTCACAGCTGTAATATTGAATTATGAAAGAAAGTGAAGGCGTATTGTTAAATCCACTTGTCTGAGGAACCATGAATTACTAACAAGAAAATATTTATCTCTGTTTAAGTTTCTGAATTTACTAATACCTTAAACTAAGTTACCAATAATAGCATGAAATTATTATTTATTTAATTCATCTGCATTCTTAGATTTAAAAGTTCCATAATATTATAACATCGCTAAATATAGGTGAAAAATATTTACCATCTTAATAACTGCTCTCTCCTGACAACATTAATTACATAATTATCTAGTATACGTCATGGGTGCAATGTTATGTTTTTCTTTCTTGTGAATTGAATTTCATATAATAAAATGAGGTATGTTCTATTTTTTCCTCCTGAAAAGAAATTACCGGTATATATTAAAATAAACATTTTACCAATTATTATTATTGTTTGTATTTTCTAAATGAATATTCTCACAAATTAAATTCTACGTAAGTCATAAAATTACTTGTGCTACTTAGAAGTGATTATTTATGTAGGATTAACGTTCAATTATAAAATCAAGAAGTTTTGTAATATTCTAGTATTATGTCAAAACTATTCTCACAAAATAATTACTTACTGTTATTATTATTACAAATACATAAAAACAATTGAAAGTAATATACTTTTACACTCATAAATAAAGTTTCTGAAGTCAACTATTAAATCTCTTACAGTTTTTATTCCCCATAAACTTGTAAACAGGGAATGGAAATTGTGTTACCGAAAAAAACTATTTGTAGGTATTACTGCATAAATTGCCCATGTTAATTGTGACACGAAACAAAAGCTTTCTTCAATTCATTGAGGCATTGTGGTAAAGTTGTGCAAAAATGGGTGATTCAGCCTAACTTTTACACAATACCGCAATTCTCTTAATATGAATTCACAAATTCTCAAGAATAATGATGATGATGATGATGATAATAATAATAATAATAATAATAATAATATTAATAATAATAATAATGATAACAACAATGGTTCTATTCAAGGTATATACTTTGAGATTTGTAATAAAATACCTTACAAATCATCGTCATCCTTTTCATCATCATCAATTTTGAAACAGAAAATATATTTTATTATCTGGACTATCGGAATATTTGGAAGGGTCTTATCGTAGAATTTCACATGTATTCACGTTCTGAAATAAATGTAGGTAAAAGAGATATAAAAATATCAATTATTGACAACAATAACTTAAATAAACGGTTTTCTAGGTGTGGCTAATGACAAAAGGGACAAAGGACGTGTTATTCTCACAATATTATTCACTCTGACATTGTGTAAGAATGAAGTTACACATGATTTAGTTAAAGTCGAAAAAATAAATGAACTCATAAACAGACTCAAGTCTCTATATAACATCACAAAAATTCTAAAGCAAAAATAAGTACATTAGGTTTTTTTACGGTACGTTGAGAGAGGAATGTGAGGCGTTCAGAATACAAGTGGTGCAAGTCCAAAAGTTAAACATTTGCTAATTTAAGGTTTAATAGATACATCAGTGTAAAATCTTTCTAAATGAATAATAAAATGAATCTATTATTTAATGGTTTGGCAATAGATGGTAGCAATTTACCAGAACAATGAAACAAATTGCCATTTTGTCAGAAAACAAGTGAAGCAAATCCACCTCACTTACCAAAATATGCTGTTTACTTTGCGGTTTGTCCTTTTGTTCAGTAATTAATGTTATTTTCATTTGTGCGGGTGTAGTTGAAAAATTATTTGAATCAAACTAAATGGATAATGAAGAGTTGTTGGTACATGATGAAACTGAATTAAGTGAGATGCTAAAAATGAAGGTAAAGAAAAGAAAACAATTCAAGTAATTAGTTACGCATTAATTAAGTTATGTTTATGTTCTAGCTGTGTTTCATTTTGTTTTCAGTAACTCCTCAAGTGATAAACTGTTCTTCTTATGTGTGCAGATTATAATTATTAATAAAATATCTTAGAAAACTAACTAATATGAAACAGAATAGAACATAGGTCTATATTTATTATGTTTTTTAAGGACATTATTGTAATTATTTATAATTAATAGATACAGACAGACAATTGTTAAAATTGCATAACAAGTGAAAGTCATAAGCAAATTATTATTTTAATGCACACTGACAATATTTCCATGTGAAATATTCCAAATTTTTCAGTGGACAAGTGAAGTACGTCCATGGTTTTTTTTAATTCCTTAATTTCAGGTATTAATTTTGCTTCACTTATTTACAGTATATTCCTATAGCATTGGTAAAAGGGTATTTTTTGTTTATAAACATATATACATTCGATGAAAAATTGTGCTACTGATTTTTGTATTTGAATTTTTCTAAAACAAATAATATCTCAATAACAGTTTCAGTGGACTTGCACCATTTGTATTTTAAGTGCCTCATATATGATAGGCTACTAATACTGGGATTTCTCACTTAGTGAATACCATTCTCTAGTGTGTATCTCCTTGAAGATGTGAAAAAAAACAATATCTGAGTGGAGAGCTATAACGACAAGATTTAAATAACTTTGTCTTAACTTAAAAAACATCTTACATATTTTGAATAACTTAATGAAAACAAGCGTTTGGTTCTATCATTACTATGAATAGATATTTTGCGAACAATTTCGTTATTATGTATTATTTTAAATTTAAGTAATTATGGTTTATTTTTGTGTTCTCCTATTATTGTAGTTCTATTATGGACAGCTATAATATTTTACTAGGTAGGAGCTATTTACAGGCTATGATCTGACTTATTGTAATAAGGGACCAGTGCTAAAATTATATTGTCAGAGAAAACAAAATCATTCCGAGAATATCTGCTCCTAAGCAGTTTGTCTATATATTACGTTCAAGTATTTCTGAAATCGAATCCAAATGCTCCTTGGTGCAAACCTTTCTGTTAAATAATGAAATATAGCTGGCTACTTTCCTCAATGGTGCTTCCAAAAAACATCAGGGAATAATGGTAATACGTATGAAAACTGAACAGTACTAATGAAATAGTATATTACATGACTAGTTGTAAAAGTATTGGTTTATGAAAGAGTGAGTTAGTTTAGAACAACACCTCAGGGAGAATTCTAAGACCCCCCCCCCCCCCGAGTACAATAAAGTCACTTTTGTATCTAGTCGTATAAGATACTTTATCTACGTGTTACTATATGTATTTTGTTAAAAATTAGAAAGAAAATCATAACAAAACTGTTAAAATTTAGTTTCTTTTACATAATTCAGGATGCCAAGTCGGCGATTCATAGTAACCACATTAATAACAACGTAAACTCAACAAGTATTGCTGTTGCTATCATCATTTGACTTGCTCGCATAATACGTGTTAACTTATACAAATTTGTAACACGTTATTATCTAGTAGTACATAGCAAACGTGTGTTTTACTTCATATGAAAATAAAGTGATACGAAGTAAATATGAAATTGTTAAATAATGACCTACTTTGCAACAGAAGTATATAAAATATTTTTAGTCTCTAATATGCATCATAGTACATAAGACTTAAGTTCTCAAGGACCAAATATCCAAAAAAAAGTCGTTTCGAAGCCATATGTGAAACTTAAAATGTTGAAATCTTAAGTGTTGAAAAACAGTAGCAGTACCAGTAGCAGTAGCAGTAGCAGTAGCAGTAGTAGTAGTAGTAATAATAATAACAACAATAATGTTTATTTATTGATATTTGTTTGCTGGTCAACAGCCGTTGGCCAATTATAGTTCAGCACATTAGTACAACAAAAAACAAATAATACAGCTTAAAACAGATACATTAATAAAAGTTAAAATGATCAGGTTAAATACTGGTAATGTTAATTAAATCAAAACGTATAATACAGTTAACATATAGTTGATTATTATAGAAAAATAAAATGCCTAAAGTTTACGGATTAAATAATAAGTTACAATTAAATTGCTTAACAACGATTTACTACTATACCACAGTCCAATTTAATACATGTATTAGACTGTAGTATAGTACTTACTACTATACCACAGTCTAATTTAATACATGTATAGTAGTAACTAATTGTTAAGCAATTTAATTGTATTATTTAATCTGTAAACTTTAGGCATTTTATTTTTCTATAATAATTCAACTATATGTTAGTTAAATGGATCGAAATCACAACCCTGCATATTATAATTTTTGTGCATCTAGAGACCGGAGAAAGAGATTTAGAATTTCTAGTACAGAAAATTTGGTGAACTCTAAATTCTTTAATAGGAATCCGAAAGCTGACATTACTAATGAAATATTCACAGATAATGACATCTTTGATGGCCTTACAAAACAATATCTAATCAAGTTCATGACGTCTAGTATGTAAGCTTCCGACATTTAAAGTAATCACTATTTACCTCATAGCTAATATAAGAGGAAATTGGTAAAAATCTATATGCATGCAACAATATCAATTTTCTTTGAATATTTTCCAATTTGGCCAAATTAGTAGTTGTAAGAGAGGCCCAAAGTACAGATGCATATTCAAGTTTTGATCTCACTAATGTATAGTATAATATTAACAGGGAGTCTGGTGTAGAAAAAGAACAAGTTATTGACCTTATTATTCCTAACATTCTTAATGAATGATTGTAAATGTAATCGACTTGGTTATGGAAATATAATTTAGAGTCAAGTAAAACACCAATGTCTCTAATATAATCTTTTCTGTTTGTAATTACATTGTTTAGGAAATAGTTAAACTTTAAAGAAGTAGTTTTACGTGTAAATGATATATAATAATAATAATAATAATAATAATAATAATAATAATAATAATATTGCTTGTGGTGATGATGGTGGTATTGGTAGTTGTAAAAGTATTGTTTTAATGTATTCGTGAGCACATTTAATATTAAAAATGTATAGATAACAATATAATCCAATTTGATTTGAATTAAAATTTATTTAATACTTCTTAATATCATTTGTGAGGTTCAGACCTGTTGGACAGTTGACTAAACAAGAACTGATATTTATTGTCTTTAGTAAATGCGTAAAATTTAAAATCAGTAAATGTTTAAAATAAAATTACAGTTCACTTTTTGTTCACATCGTTAATTATTGAATGAATCGTTTTACTATTACATCATATAATATAATTACTTTTTTCTACAATTTTAAACATGTTTCATAGCTAGAACCTAGGGAATTCTCCACGATGTGGGCACATAGGACGATAGCTAATAGGAGGCCGAGGACTGTGACAATGTTATAAAGGGATTAGATGAGTGGATAGCTAATTGACAGAAGGCTATGGGCTGTGACAAATTTTGTGTGAATTTTATGAGAAAATAGCTAAATGGCCAGAGGTCGAAGGTGTCAAAAAGTTTAAATGGATTAAATGAGGAATAGCTGACAGGAGGCCGAGAACTGTGACAAGATTAGAGTGGGTTAGATGAGATGACAGTTGCACTGTCACTTGTTCCTAATTGTTTATTTAATCTAGCAAGAAAACATAAATGTGTTTTGTTTATATCCTATAAAGTTTCGCATTTTAAATACCAAATAAATTCTTTCATACAAGAGCACCATATAGGCCTAACTATCTGATATAGAATTCCGAAAGCTACACTGCTGATATAATACTCCTATAAGAAGTATGGAAAAAAATAAATTAAATGAAAATGAATAGATTAATAACAAACACAGATTGAAATCAACATTACTGCATTGCTTGATTCTCACATTACATGGACTGAAAACAAACGTAAAAGGAGAGTATATAGATACTTAATGGAAATCAATTCTTGGGAATGGAAAGAATACAAATTCTCTAGGAGACAGGGAAAATTGATTATATTTTATAACTAGTAAAAAACATTTAATCATTTTTAAGGCTGTGTCTAAACACAACATGATAAACTTACTACACAATTTTAAACTAGTTAAAACGTCATTATAAACATAGAGTAAAATTATAATTATCTGCTAATTATAATAAACTGTATATCGGAAATGAATGATTAACCTAACAGGCAAAATTCTCTTCACAATGGATACCCTTTCAGAAATTTATAGGAGAGAATTATAAGTGAAAATTTATAAATTCTGAATATCAAGGACATAAACAAAGGAGAAGATTTTTATTTTCAGAATTGTAATCCTTAGAAAGGCTCGCTTAAGGGAACATTTATAGATTTGGGATATTTAGGACGTACACGTATATACAAAAGATAAGTTATAGTTATTTTAGAAATGCAAAAGTCTCATTTAATCACTTAAACGAAATACAGATTTTATTGATATTATAAATTGATCTATTTCAGGTAAAACATCAGCTCTTCAGTTGATTTCGTACTTACAAGTATTTCATTAATCAATCCAAATTGGTACTACATTATAGCATTCCATTCGTTTGAGACGTCTATTTTCAGTTTATAGCTGTATTTATTTATTTCTTTGTTAGCAGTGTAGTCTAAATATAATTATCGAAATTATGTTTATATCACCTAGATATATCTAACTTCTATTGTAGAGATCATTACACTAAAATAACAGGTAACTAAATACTTACAAGAATTTATAAACAAATAATATGAGAAAAAATATATTGTGTAAGGAATAGCTTCAGTATATCTCATTTATGACTTATGGTGCATTCCTTATGTTTCAGGTAACAGTTTAATTCTCTTGTATGTAATGAAGGGAATTTAAGTAAGACTCAGTATCTTAATAACATTATGTGGAAATAATTTTATAAAATTATCACATATAACGTTTATTGAATGTACGAAATAGAATTAAAATATCGTCTTTACTATATTTCATTATTTTCGGTGTTGATAAGATTACTAATTCTGCACTATTTAGCCTCTATGGCTGTCACAAATAAAGGAAGAAGTCTAGCTCGTTTTCTATATTCTGTTCACTATACTACAACATTTTATTTAGTGATGTTAGTGTTTAAGGCTATATGTACGTGAAAAACCACAAATATTATAAAAAATTCAGGCTCTAAATTTCTAAAATTTTATAAGAAAATGAACTTACAATTAGACAAAAATTACAAGGTACCACAACAAAACTTATTAGAACTTAAATATCTGATAAAAATATTAAAAAGTTTATTAACAATATTTTTTAAACCAGTTTTATCAAAGTATGAAAAAAATAAATAAAAAATCTGCAGTTACATACTTTGGTAACCATAACATTGTTATGGTCTCTCTGACATCTTCAATATTTTTCCTGCATGTAATAAACACTTATTTATGTAAAATAGGCTACTCTCAGATATGTAGAGTTGTTTATTTTAATACAATTAATTTGTTATTTGTCCTATATAAAGTATATTAAAATTCACATAATGTTTTGTGACCTAATTTGTCTATTTTCAAGGAAATGGGCATTATTGTAGTCTACCTTTTGCATAAATTCATGTAAAATTATTGTACAAAATTTCAGAATTCTAAGTCTAATGGTTGTGGAGTTATGAAATAATATGTGTGAAAATTTTCAAATTTTGGAAAATTTAATTTAAAGTAAAAAGTGAATTCTAAAAAAATATTATTAGTAAACGTTTTTATACTTTTATCAGATATTTAAGTTCTAATAAATCTTGTTGTGGTACCTTGTAATTTTTGTCCAATTGTGAGTTCATTTCCTTATAAAATTTTAGAAATTTAGAGACTGCATTTTCTGATAATATTTGTGGTCGTTAACGTACATATACCCTTAAGGATGATTCGATTTAATGTGAAAAATTTGTATATATAATTTCAGATTCTCCAAGATTAAGAAAGAAAATATATATAGTATATATGTGTATGCTATTTCGAATTCTTTTTTGTCTTTCTTTCAAGCGATGCAACGTGAGCAATGACATAGATTTTTAATCTTCCCAAGTACCTCCTTCATGCTGTACCTGACGCATAGCTGCGTAAAGTTTCTACTTAGTTAATTTTTGGGTGAAACTAGCGCACAGTTAGTTCTGGTCATTTCGGAAGTGAAATCCGCCCTAACATTACGTTATTACAGATCAGTACTCACAACATCACAAAACAAAATATCACCAGCCTTTGTCCTGCGCTTGAAAATCTTGCAGGCATTAGTATACGCAAGGCATAAAAAAAGCAGACACTAACCTAACCTGCCATAGATTTATATATGAAAGACATTGTGTGAATGTACAGTAGCATGAAACGTCCGTAATGTTACGAAAGCTATGTTGATATGACACAGGAAAGAGTTCTCTAAACATTTCAAGGTGTATACGAGGAACTAACTCGGCGCTAGGTTAGCCTCTTTTTGTACAAAAATCATGGTAATTTTCTTCTATGAAGGCGTGACATAAATTCATGTAATTCCCTTTACATTTTTATTGCAATATTTACAATGAAGTACTTCCTATCACCACTTTTAATACAGTTAATAACTTAACCAAATTCTTTATAATTTACCTGCCTATACCGCAATTAAACGTTTTAATGATTCTACAGTTGATAATATAACTCTGACACATCTTCATAAAAGAAACAAATAAGAAGAACATTTATAAAACTATTCAGAACACTTGCCACACATCCTCTGTTCACACGGGACCTATAAACCGGAAAAACCAGAATACCACATACAAAATATTTAAAGCTTAATCATCGCCTACTAGATATTCAAGGTCAAGACATACGCTCTACTTTAAGGTGAAGGGATGAAGAGTTGCAATACACGACTTAAAAGCGCGCTATCTATTTGCAAAATGTTCAACTCTAGTCTAATATGCACTGAAGAATTTTTTATGGTAGCATGTCTTATGCCCGTTATTGTAAGTTTCAGGTCTCTTAAGGTATATATACACGGTTCAAGTTTTCTTTCAACTTTTACGCATTCAAGCGAGAGTGAACGAAACGCATTCACGCAATTTTCCTTTAAAAAAAATGGGAGCGCATGCGGCAATTTTGAAATCTACCTTTGGTATCTGCGTTATTTCGTTCAACAGCAGCATGTAGAGAGCAGCTGATTGGTTTAGGTAACCGTGAATAAACTGAAAATTCTTTTGTGCGAGATCGTGCGTATTTGCTTGGTTTCCGCACAAAACCAATCCGCGGTAAGTCTAAAATTCCACATTCTATATTCCCAACCTAACACACATAACAATTTCCCTCTTCTTACCGCTTAAGTGACATATTGATTTTACTGCTTTAGGCTTCTAACATATTATTTTTAGAGACGTTCACTATAGTAATAATTATAAATTGGAAACTTACCACTGCAATTTCACCTAAATTGCAATGTTAATTATTGTTTTTAAATATTTGCAAAAATTAAGTAAACTCTACAACTCCACTAAAGTTACTGGATTCGTGATGCAAGTAACATTAAGGAAGCTGTGAAAAAATCAACAAGATTCCAGATGCCGATGTTATTACTGCAAAATGTTATATAAATAATATTGTTAAAATATTAAAATGAAAAATAAATCATTACATAACCTTACCGTTTGTTTTAAGTTCGCATTTATAGACTGGGGGAAAAAAAAGACAGACGTATATCACGACTTGCTGGAGTATAGTAAACACAGAAAACATTTTAAAGCAATATGTTGAAGATAGATATTTTTGTTTTACAAATTTGCCGTCATTGAACAGAGACCAAGATGGAGATTTCATTGCAACTAATTAGAAATTCCTCTTTCAGGTATGTAATAAACGATCTTCGCACAAAATAATGTACGATACACGAGCGGTATGTTTTCTTTCAATTCTCGGAAATTAGAAAAGCTCAACTACGTTTCGCTTTTTCAAACTTTTCCTCGAACATGAAAACTTCAACATACCGCTCTTGTAACGCATATTACTATTGTTTGGTGATGGTGGACCCAGCGAATAGGGATTACAATAATTATAATATCTATAGGCTGATGGATCTTTCAAGCTGAGAATAGCGGCAAGTATGATTAGCTTTATTGAAGATTATTGCAAATTAATATGAAGTGTTTAACCACAATTTTGAGAATTAAGTAGGCCTAAGTATTAGATTGCTATTTATTGTTTGTTGTTTAGTTAACTCTCCAAAGACAGGTAATATCTATTAACTAATAGTATATATGTAGCGAAGTTGACGTTCAACACGGCGCATCATTTAGACACAAAATCTGCATGCATCTTAATTGAACGTTCGCTTTTACCTTGATTCTTTCAGTATTCTCCCCAGATTACATGCCTAAACGCATTGAAAATTGAACAGTGTAGATGCACCTTAAGTTGTTTTCGTCGTCTTCGTTGCCCTCATCATCATCATCATCATCATCATCATCATCATCATCATCATCATCATAAATGTGCCCTGGACCCACCCGACTTCGGAAATAGACCTTGGCGCTACCAGAAACCGTCATACCTGAAATACTCTCCAGCTAATATGTGATACAAAAACAGAGAAATCTAACTTTCAGCAGATATTAATAGTATACTTTAAGAAGGTCATGTAAAACTACACGTATATAAAATATTATGTAATACTTTCAGGACAATATAATAATAATAATAATAATAATAATAATAATAATAATAATAATAATAATAGTGTAAGGATGCACTGAAAGGAATGGTGAACGGTAGGAGAGATCGGGGTAGAAGAAGATATGAGATGATAGAAGACATTAAGATATATGGATCATATGCGAACACTAAGAGAAAGGCAGAACATAAAAAAGATTGGAGAATGCTGGGTTTGTAGTGAAAGGCTAGCCCTGGGGCAGAACACGTGTGTGCGTGTAATGTATGTATGTATGTATGTATGTATGTATGTATGTATGTATGCAGTAATAATACAATCATCTTATTATTCGTTAAGGATGGTGCACGCTGACCAGTTTCGTCCACACCCTTTTGAGGATTTTAACCACAAATAGGTACGTACAGTACATACATGCGGCGAGACTTCTTGGTCATTTAGTCAGAATTGTGCAACGCTACTGCTTAAAACAATTCAGGAAAAAGCAAGACCAGGAATCCAGACCATAGAGAAGTTTGTTTAAATATAATTAAAGTCGGAGCTGCTGCATTTGTAGCCAAATAAGCTTCTACTTAAGTCATACCGAATAATAATAATAGTAATAATAATAATAATAATAATAATAATAATAATAATAATAATAATAAACATGTGAAATTAGAAAATGTGGTACACTAAGTACATGTGATACCATTCATAGGTTTTTAAATAGTATAATTTTATTTTACATATTTAGAAAATAACCTCAAAACACTGCAACTCCGGTCTATAATACTAATACAGTATGTTATACAAAAATGTAGAAATCTGTCGTTTTAGCACGATATTAAAATGTTATATAATATTTTTCAAGATGATATAAGTGCAAAATACTTACGACGTAGCAGTGTAAAACTTATAATATGAACATCATTGTGTTGTCAAAAAGCAGTGTAAACCAGTGAATAATAATAATAATAATAATAATAATAATAATAATAATAATAATAATAATAATAATAATAATTCTTATGTTATTCTTCAAAGATGAGTCACACTGACCATTCCGTCCATACGCTGGCCTTGTGAGAATTTTAACCACAAATAGACACTTACATGTGACAAGACTCCATGGTTATCAAGTCAGAATTTTTTAACGCGACAACAGGACACAAGACCATACTCAGACCATAGAGGATGAAGATAATTTTTCACTTTCCTAAATATAATCGAAATCGGCGCTGCTTAACTTATAGTTAGATACGCTTCTACTTAAGAGGCGAAGGTGGTTTTAATATGGTGGAACAACACCAGTGAATTAAAAAAGTACTTTAAAATTTTTGTGATATGTAAAACATATAATTCATTATAATTTAATGCACATTTATGCACTTGTCAGCTGCTGCGACAGTATTTTTAAAACTCTGGTGCACAGGATGTTCAAGGGAAAAGTGTGATTAAATATGGCAGAAAAACCAGTAAATTAAAAAAGAAAGCTTTAAAATAATATTTCATAATATGTGAAAAATATGTTACAAAAAATTTTACGGACATTTATCTCCATGTAGTTAGCTGTTGTGACGCCATTTTTAAAGCTCTAGTACACATCATTTTTAAATGACACTAAACGTTGACTGCAATTTCCGTAACTTCAAGATTTTTCTTTATTTGCATTCAAAAAGTTACGTATTTTCGTAACTATTAAAAGCTACATGTATTATATTTGGAACACATATTCTTGGCTATTAGGAAACTTTTCTCTGTAACAGAAATTTGTTATTCTATTGCACTTTTAAAATATGGCTCCACATTTCCATAAAACTACCTCTAAAATTCATCCTTAAAATGTAATTTTTTTTAACTTAAAACTATACACATTTTAAGGAATGTGCTTTTTGTAATGAAATTATTAAAGAAATTTTGAATTTATCTTCAAAAATTGCTAAGAAATATCTGTTTTAATGAATCACTCTACCTTGGTAATCTTTTTCAAAAGTTGGACCCAAAAATGATTTTTTTTTTTCAGAAACTAATCTCGAATTTTAAACTGATATTTCTATATACAAAAAATGAAAAATGTACATAAATTAGGGCAAAATTAAAAAAAAAATACCATTTTTCTCCCCTAAGCCATATCGAAAAAAAAGTATGTTAAAATAACAAAATATGTACAGAAATAAATTTGTTTTAATAAATGATTAATTACAAATAATTTTAGAAAGGGTTATGAGTACAACAAAAAATGTCTGGAAATAGTTATGGAACTATGTGTGATGTTGATACTTTTAATTAATTATTTACGATAACCTAATATTTTGAACTGTAATTTTTGCATTATAGTTTATGTTATTAGCATGGTGACAAATAGGCCTACTGAAATTATGTTATGAAAATACAGCAGTCGGTCAATGGCGACTGAAATTGACAAATTATTATAATTTAGGAAATGCAACCCAGGACGTCACCAGATTGTACACGATCGCGGTGCGCAACCTGCATGCCGCAATACCTGTAGGCGCTCTGCTGCTGCTGCTGCTGCGGCTGCTGTTGCTGATCGTAATACCCATCCGCGTAATACTGGTCGTCGTACAGCGTCGTCTGTCGCTCCAAACTCGGGCGACGGTTTGTTCCTGTAAAACAGAACAAAGCCAATATTTGTTTGTTAAACATTAGTAAATAAAGAAAATCAAGGTTCATCATAAGCCCACATGTTACCCTTTTTTATGATTCAAAATTTAAATTTAAAACAATCAGAAGAGCACTCTTAAACAAGACAAAGGCGTATATAGTGAATTCAATCTGAAGCGCATAACATTTTCCTTTCCACTTCACCAGACTTAGGATTGGCTGTGAAATACATATGTGGGGGAGGAATGTTATGTACATATTATTTATCAGAATTTTCTAACCTGAATAGCTATGTTAAAAGCGGCAGGTAATGATTTAAAACATACTTTTTCAAGCGAGTAATTTTATTTTCTCTGTACCTACGCATTTCATTAAATATCTAGTTTTAATTTATTTCCACAGATAGACATTTCTTCTTTCATCACTACATTTTTTGTTTAGTTTCAGTTAAGTTTGAAACTGTACGCCTACATTTTGCAGTGCGCCTATTACCAAATGATTTGATGATATTGGTGGATATACTGTACATTTGTTTCAGAATTATGATAGAAACTTTCAGCACCGTTAGTGATACGAGATAAATAGTGTTTATCCATAATATGCAGCGTCGTTTTATTTATAATGTAATCTGCAAAATTATTTATTAAGTAGTTATCTAGGGCTTCTGGCGTTAAATCATTAAATGCGTGCGTCTACGACTACAGCATAGGCCTATTTCAAAAAGTGAAGTCCAAAACATTGTTTCATTAGTATACTGTTAGGGTCATTAAATTTTCTTTGTATAAACCAGAAATCGTTTTTTATTTTAGTAGGTTATTTTACGACCTTTCTCAACATCAGCGTCTGAATGAGATGAAGGTGATAATGCCGATGAAATGAGTCCGGGGTCCAGCACCGATAATTGCCCAGCATTTGCTCATATTGGGTTGAGAGAAAACCCCGGGAAAAACCTCAACCAGGTAACTAGTCCACGGGCCACCTGGTTCGCGGTCAGACGCGCTAACCGTTACTCCACAAGTATGGATCCAAAAATCGTCCTACATCAGCTGTGTATAAGTTTTTGATCCTCTTGTACGGAGGAGGGATCCGAAGGCTTACACTGCAGCCTGAGGCTTATTGTGCTTGCCACTCCTATTCTGTGAATGATTGGGTAGTCGAACGGCCGCGCTCTTGTACAAGTACAGCACGCCGCACCGTGAACTTAACCAAGGGATATGTGAATTAATGTTGGCGAAATGGGTCCGAAGTCCAACGCCGAAATTTACCCAGCAAATTCTGCTTCAATTTGTTGAAGGGAAAACCCCAGAAAAAACTACAACCAGGTAATTTGTCATAACTAGGATTTGAACCCGGGCCCGCTCGTTTCATAACCACACGTGCTGACCATTATAACATTTTACAGTTGTGTTAGGAAAGTGTCTTGTCACGGCAATAGGACCTATTTAGAATCAAAATCTTTCCTTAAAAATGTGCTTTTAATTAATTTAAAATGTGTGCTTTCGAAATATCGCAAAATGGTCAGAGATGCGCATATGATAAAAATTACACACTCACTGAATTTCTGGCGGTTCAGTATTTATTTGAGAAATATTAACTGCTCTACTAGCAACAAGTGCTTTTGTTGAACATTCTATATATATGTTTTATCTTGTGTAGTGATATTGAATATGCTTAATTTTATTCTCTCACGTCGACCTGGTTGGCGAGTTAGTATAGCGCTGGCCTTCTATGCCCAAGGTTGCGGGTTCGATTCCGGGCCAGGTCGATGGCATTAAAGTGTGCTTAAATGCGACAGGCTCATGTCAGTAGATTTACTGGCATGTAAAAGAACTCCTGCGGGACAAAATTCCGGCACATTCCGCGACGCTGATATAACCTCTGCCGTTGCGAGCGTCGTTAAATAAACCATAACATTTTATTCTCTTACTTGTATTTTCAAGGCTCTTATTAGGGACTAGGTTAAGGCGTTAAGGTGCAATTCAGAAAGTCGCAGAATCGATTCGCGATGGGTCATAGTTTTTCTCCATGGATTTAATCCTTTGGGCTCTACTATGGCTGTCGGGTTCATTCAGAAATAAACGC